>NC_090802.1:52141249-52458124 GCF_036512215.1 Solanum lycopersicum | reverse complement strand
GATAGTCTTTTGCTCTCCCCTTCTCACCAGAAACGTCATTTCAACTATCGCAAAATGAAAGAAACAATACAACAACATACAGTCCCACAAGTGAGGGCTGGGGAGGGTAGTGCATACTCAAACCTTACCCCTGCCTTGGGAGATAGATATGCTATTTTGGATAGACCTCGGATCAAAATAAACATTTCAACTGAATTAAGTAATAAAAGTCGAACCTTTCTGCTCGGAAAATCATACTTTTCAGCTCGCACTCTTCAGCTAAGGCAATTTCTTCCATTTTTCTATCTCTACCAGAACTAACTAGATCAGAAAGATCAGCAGTATTCTGCAACAGAGCAAGCAGTTAATAGTGCAGTCCAATAGTCATATAAGTGAATCTTGTCATATTGCCAACTCTGATCTAAAATGCACTGATTAAGAATGTAATTAAAAAATTACACTCCAAAATTGTTACCTGTAGCAGTAGATCATACAGCCGAACAAGCTCCTCTGGTTTTGTGACCTTTTCATTTTTATCATCACGGACCTTGTTGAGCTTGCTTTTAGCTATTTTAACTAGCAACTGATTCCTCTCAATGGTTCGCTGCCCTAAAATTGCACCAATGGCTTTATCCAGTCCACTTAACTCATCCTTAACATTTTCCGAATTAGCAGCCGTAACCTAGAAGAAAAACCATGTATTAGATGGACCAATTCAGGACTTCAAATTGATGTACGCAATATACAAGAGCAACTTGAAATTTCCAAGAGATAGCTACTTCCACGTGATATAAGGAGTAGTCCTCACCAGGTCATTCCGGATGCAGCTCCTGGCTTCGTGATATGCTGCAAATATTTTGTCATACAACACAAGTTTCTTCTCTGCTGGAAGAGAATCAGCAGCTGAACCATGGATATCTTTCTCCAGTTCCTGGGCTGATGAATGGAAGTGTGGAATATAAGCTTAAAATATAGTAAAAACCAACATGATATTTTAAAGGCAGATATGCGAATATGCATTTAGTTGACCGAAATCCAAAGAAGTGATTAAAAGTTACTCCCACCATTTCAATTATGTGGAAGGCTTTGACTGAGAACAGAGTTTACGAACGGAACTTTTTTAGATCTTGTGGTTTTATATATGCCATGATATTTTTGTGGTCATAAACGCATGTCATTAAGGGTAAAATGAGAAGTTTAAAGTCAAATTGTGTCCCAAGTATAGAAATTTTCTTTTTGGAACAAACTAACAAGGAAAGAGCGTCACATAAAATTGAATAAATGGAGTATTTCATTAGAGATGCAAAAATGAGGAGGAAAAATTTTAGAACTAAATTACAGGCCTCTTAAGTTAAATCCAGTGAAGATTCTCATGTCCCACTCAAGTTTGTAAAAGCAACAATGTTAATGCAATTTTTTAGGTACTACCTTTAGTCCATATTAAGTGAATTGTTGAGACTTTCACAGTTCAAAATAAGTGAATTTTTCAAAGTTCAAGAGAACTTTGGGACTGTTTCCATATTTACCTTTCCCTTAAATGAGGTTCTTCACTACTTTATATTTTCTAGGAGAATAGTTTTGGAATAATCAAAAGGAATAATAGTGGAAAGTAGCACATTTAATTTCAGTCCTTCAATATTTTTCTTAAGGGGTGTGCCATATCCCAAAAATTCACTTAATATGGACTAGAGGCGTATAATATATACATATGTATAATTCATTCTTTGTGAAATAACGGACTCGTTGCATTATAACATAGCATTCCATCAGTTTCAAAAATGTATAACATAGCATTCCTAGTGGACAATTCGTTACAATTTTGGTTTGCCTCCTATTTTTACATATTTTATACTTCGTTAAATTTATCATCACAGTTGCTAAGACTAGACATGCAAATCTGCAACTGTTAACACCCTTAACATTAGAAGGCAACTCATAAGGGTCATAGAGAGTGCTCCGCAACCTACAAGAACTTCAAGTACATACATCCACAAAAGAAGTAGAAAATATCAGCAATGCCCTAGATATGCTTTGTTGCATAAAGAACACAAATATGCAGACCACAATATGAAACTAGGTTGAAAGAATAAATTTGGTTCAAAATCATAGAGTGGAAGAATTCCAAACTTAAGAGATCAAAAAATCCTATTGCTAGAACCTCCCATAAGTTGGCTATGGATGCATTTATCTAAGTGCTACCTTTTGTATCGAAGTAATTACATACCTTTCAGAATGGACACCCGTGTCTTTGCATTTGAAATTGGAAATCTATTTCCAAGCCAATGGAATTCTGTCATAGATGCTGCCTGCTGAGATCTTGCCTCTGCCATAGCAGCCTGTAAACAAAGAAAAGAGAGTCATAGATCTTTAAGGAGCAAATAGTCATCAAAACTCATTTTTCAAAAAAAATCTTGACGAAGACAGCACCCAAAGTACAATTGAAGCATTATCTTACAACTACAAAAAATAGTGCCTATAAACTGTACACACTTATATTTTATCGGGTGAAATCGTAGATACACACTTAGAAATGACAGCTCACCTCCAACTTTGCTTTGAAAAGGTCCAGTGCAGGCCCTTCCATTTCACCGATGGAAACGAGTTCAGAAGTTTGTAAGTTAGACTCACCAATCTTGTGTAAGCAATATCTGATACTAGGTTCTAGTTCCTCAACCCGCTCACGGCACAATACTTGGTTCTCTAGATCTCCATATTTTCCAAGCTCCTCATACACAGCCCTATCCAAATTAGTCAGATATTGAGCCTTCAGGACCTTGTTGAGACAATGGTATAATTCAAAAAGAGAAGCGGATACCGAGCAGAATGAAGAGATTATTCTACAACATCCTCTATGGGTATCAATTTAAAACAAACTAGACAGTCTGGCCATTATACTGTCAGGCGTCAGCAATAGAGAAGTATAAATCTCCATAACGGCTACGGTACCTGGCACTTTTGAAACACTTTAGAGCAACGTCCCAGTTTTGATCTTGTTCAAACAATAAACTCCCTTTCATGTATGCAGCATAAGCCTGTGGATTAGGAAACCAGATTGCTGAATCACACTATAAAACCAAACTCTTGAAGATTAGGGTCAATAATTAAAAACTATATTGAGTCGCTTTAAGCATTGAGACACAAAATGAAACACCACACCTACACAAGAGCAATGAAAAAGAATAATGACAATGCTAAAAGGATGTGATTCAGTAATTTAGATGAATTAACTATTGTCTATGCAAAATCTCCACAAAAAAATCCAATTTCGACAATCTGCAGATATGCAAAGCTTGACTCTCTGTTTTACACAAGGTAAATAATTTTACTAATCACAAAAAAATCTCCCCCAAATAAAAGCAGTACATTAAGAAAATAGAGGATTAAAAACATGATCTGATGGTTTTTTACGTTTTGATTTTTTGTTCTACCACCAACATACAAAGGTAAGGTGCCAAAAAGGCAAGGTTAAAGGAATTACCAATTATATAAGCTTAAAAAACAGATTTAACATTGTACTAACTTCTCATTAAACAACATTGATAAACTGGGTTGGGAAAATGACTAGCAGCGACAAAAAAAGGGCAGAAAGATGAGTGAAAAATCGGCAGCTTTTAAAACCGTCTAGAACAGAATAATAGGGAAGGAGCTATAGTTATTCATCTTCTGAGACTGTGGTTGAATATCACATCCTTGACCATAGCCAACATTAATGACTGCAGTTGCACAGATCAGTACTGTCCCTTGTCCACCACAATTGATAATAAACACGTTCTCTCTCGAGCATTTACACATATGCACCGGCTAGTATATGTATATTTCTTTTCCTCAAAAGTTTCAACAACTAGTTTGGCCCCCCAAAAGGTCATCCAAATGAAGCTCTTTTCTTCGCTTTTATCCTTTCTATCCAAGTAAGTCGTTTGATTAGTTTGTTTTATCCTTCCCAAGAGTATAAGCTACAACCTAGACAAGGATTCTAACACTTTGGAACTCATTCAGTTTATGAAGTCATTAGCAAGTACAAGACAACTCCTCTATGTATTCAAAGTCTGTTCCATTAACGAATTAAAGATGATTGTGGTAAGTGGGCGGTCAGTATAAAAGAAATAGTTATACTGTGATAAATCTTCATAGTAATAGTATCTGCTTGTGCCATATCCACTTACAGGTGCACCACGAGGTAAACTTAAAACCACAAGGAGAGAAATTGTCTCAAGGATATACAATTTTCTTTGGGGATCACAGTCGGCTTAACTAAAAATAAAACAGAACAGAAGCAGAAATCCATCTGTTCATCAAGTAGAAGAAAAAATCCATGCAGGCAATATCAACTAGTCGGGGTTAATACTCAATTGTTGTTTATACACTTAGATCCAGATATAGATATTTTAACCAATTTGCGTCAAAAGATACATTCTCTTGCCAGTATTATAATGGCATGGACCCAAATAGAATGAAATATGTAGATGGATTATTTTGTCCAACCCAACTAATTTGGGATTGCGGTATAGTTGATTGTTGACTAACAAGTTGAGGAGAAAAATATGACAACATATAATGACCTGAAACCTGTCCCATCTAAGCTCTTCAAATGCTAATTCGTGAAACTTTCTTACAACAAATGGCCCTCCTAAAGGCTAAAACTTCAGATGTCATTTAAAGGGGAGATTCTCAACCGGAAGTAAAAAGTCCTCACGGACCAAAAAGATTGCTGCCAGATAAAGCTGTGGTAGTGTCAGCTTACTAGAGTAATTCTGTGAAATAAGTCCAGACTTTTTAGATATAAATCCAGTCTTTTTTTGGATAATCGTAACATAGAAATAGATCACCAAAAAGCAACGTTTGGAAGGTAAACAGAGAAATAAGTCACATAAGCATCTGTTTTCTTTCAGTATAATTTTTATTTCACAAGATATTAACATATGAATCAAGCCTATCCACCAAAATCTGTAAGCACTGTTATTCTTAAGGACCCAATGACTTTCCTGTTCCTTTATTATTAGTTTTTTGGTAAAAAAGGACCCGATGGTCTTCCTGCCACCACTACATTTTTATTTATTAGTGGAATGAGTTTCCTTTCCCTAACTTTATGTATTTCAGAGAGATCATCTTAATCAAAAGAAAAAGAACAAAAAGACGGCCAGAATAGAAAGGAAAAAGCATTTTGAGAAGATTAACAAGTCAACACCTCTGGTAGCACGTCAGGGATCAAAGGACCAATGATTTGGATGAATGACTAAAATCAAATGCTCTGATGAGCAAGCATAATGCCATGTATATGAGAATCATGACACAAGAAGCATACCTCCGCTTCTAAAGATGTTCTCGAATCTCCCTTGATGGAACATAATTCCTGGAAAAGACTAGCCCATTTAACCGCCTTTCTCAACCGACCAATGAGATAACTTCTTTGGCGTGCATTCGGTCCATCAGGCAAAGTTTTCTTTTCCATAGCATGACTCCAAGCTCTCTCAGCTGTATAGAGAACCACGTGAAGAAATCTACAACGAGCGTAAATCATTTACATTGTAAAGTATTAATCAAGTTTGTATATTCAGGAGATAACAAAGAAAATTATGAGTCATATTAGGCAGAGTAAGATTGTTCATAACTCAATAGACTTCAATCTAACCCCGAAAATATAGATCATACTACAAAAAATAGTACACTCCTCTCTTTATACTTCTTCAAGGAACTAGATCTAACATGTCAATATTTTAGATACTAACTCAAGAAAATGCACCCAAAAGTTCCAAGAAAAGACGTCATGATAGCTTATCAACAATAAACAATGACATAGATTAGAACTTTTTGATGAAGTAAGGAGAATTCATTAGAAGGCATCAAGAAGATACAAGGCAAAATATTTACAGCAAAAAAGGGTCTGCTTCTGTACAAGAATTTACTAGATAACTAAAGAGCAGACAAAGTCCAAAAAAAGATCAATCGTGGTTACAGAGGCCTGGTTGAACCAACTATATAAGAAGACTAAACAGTTGGATATAAGATTGTGGTTAGGAATTGAAACCCCATCAAAACATCTACGATTCCTTTCATTCCAGATGCACCAAAAAATAGCTGCAGGCACCATACGCCATGCTTCTTTGATGGGTTCCCCAACTCTCCATGAGCATAGATTAGAACTTTTAAGACCACCAAGCATACAATTGCTGAATCAAATAACCCAATAAAGCAGAAACTCCTCGACTCCCTCTCTTTTTTCCTTTCTCTGACAAAACCCTTCACTAGACAATGCCTGCGTGAATTTTCAACTGATCTCTTTTTTAGTGCTGTTAGATTTATAATTCATCTGTATTAATAACTGTAGTCTAGTGATCAATGAAGTGGGATGAAATCATATGAGACTAGCATTTGAATCCCAAGAGAGAAACACTAGGTGATTTTTTTCCAATTGCCTAAATCCTGGTGGATAAAATTACCAAGTAACTCTACTAGTAGGAGGTAGCAAGTATGCGGTTGAATAGTTGAGCCACACGCAAGGTGGCCCAGACATCACAGTTGGACCGAACAAAATGTAGAGACTTCATATAATTGGTCCTAATTAGTTTGAGAATGAAAGGTAATTTTTGTTGTTGTAATAAGTAATACAATCTTCAAGACACATTTCTATATGTTGTGGCATGATAGGGTTCTCTTACTTCATAGGACAAAACACAACCAATCCATCACTTGAATAGTAAACCAAATTAACACTATGTATAGAAACATCACAAACGAAATACAAAAGCACACACCTCACTTCAGTAACCGTAGTTATTGATATTGGACGCTTAGTGTACTTCAAACGTCCGTGAGTGAACTTGAGCGATTTATATAATCTCCTTAATCGAGCCGTACAATACCTCCTGCAAATTCCAATTTTCTTAAATCTTTTACACGAAAATCACTCAAAACAAATTATACCTAAATCACTAATTCATTGCTCTGAGGAGCATATGTGTAATGGAATAGCACCTATAACGAGCGTAATCGCCGAATCGCAATCCATGCTGCATTTGAGCAGATTTTAAAAGTTGTAACACTACAAAAGCATAAAAATGTAGCTAAAATTCAGTAATCTAGAAGAAAAATAGATTCACAATTTTCAAATTCAATTCAATTGAGAAAAGAAATTAAGAAGTTCCATCGGATAAGCTCTGGGAAGGCAAGGAGGGAGAGAGAATACCATTGACGGAGAACTTAGGGTTACTGATCTGATCAGAAGGAATAGAACTCTGATCGTCAATTTCCATGGCGGAAGTTTCCTTCTGCTTTGCCATTGTCGAGCTTACGGCGGAGCGTTTTCTTAATTCTGATTCACCTTTTTTTTTTCTTTTTTTATTAGCTAAAAACATTCGTACTTTTTTTCAGAGAAGAAGGGTATTTCTGGGATTTACTCATTTACTGTAATTTAACATCCATTTCTCCCTAATGGCCTACCAAGCAATTGGTTGTCTGATGACCGAGGTCACAGTAATTTCACCAGCTCAAGATCAAATACACAGGTCCCTAAAGTTGTTTGTGTTTTTTTCCTAGATATCTCAACTAACCCAGATTTCTATTGAATTCTTTAACCCCTATAATTTGATCCTTTTAAATATTTTTGGCTAATGTGGAGCCAAACGTGATCTCACGTCCTTTAAGCGCATGCAGACGCTTTAAAAGCGTTGATATGGATCTTGAACCACCCACCAACGATCTTCTTCCCCCTTTTAATCCTAATTTCTCCTATTCTTTTCTTATTTCTCCTCTTTTGTTTCTCTTCATCATTATTTCTCCTCTTTAGCTCACTATATTATATCTCTTTTTCATTGATTTCTTCTTAATCATCAAGTTCCAATGTCGAATTTATCTTCTTCAACTGAGAACGTACTATGTCAATGTGGGAAAGTTGTGGAAATGAAGACCTCATGGACGCAATCCAATCCTGGACGTAGGTCCCTTTGTTGCAAAACTTCAAAGGTAAAACAAATTCATTTTTTTTGTCCAATATAGTAAAGAATCACCTTATTTATAATTCAATTTTTTTTCTTTAATTTTGTTGGCACGAGGTGGATGTGGATATTTTTGATAGTATGATGATGAAATGTCTGCTCAAGCTAGGAGGATGATATGGGGTTTGTTGAAAAGAGTCAAAACATATGAATTGGAGATGAATCGATCAAGAAAAGTATGGATGATATGCATTATCGTAGGGGTGATATTGGCTACTTGGATTTGTGTAACAAAATGATCTTAGTTGGTTCATTTGTCTTCAATTAGATTCCTTCATAAAAGTGTATGGTAGATTGTAGTGTTCTTTATGGGCAATTTTGATCGATTTTTCTATTGTAAATGTCTTGTGTGTTTATTGTAATGATTTAATCGAAGAAATGAAGATAATTGTGCCTCAAAAGTAGTAAAAATTGATCATTCATGCCTTTGATTTGCTCTAGTGAGCTCCAAGTTTCAAAGCAGTCAATACAAATTTCTGCTGCTAATTACACAATCAAAAAGTGACTTTTCTACATAAATTAGGCATTCTTTGGTGCACTAGATATTCCTCGATTGTTTTTCCTTGACTGAGTGATTCGTTGCAACTGTGAACCAGTGACAGCATCTCCACCATTCCACTTGAGTCCTCGAGGCTTATAATCAATATCAATATTTGTTGGAGATGCATCCTTATAAACTCTCGGATTGATAGCTTTTTCTCCTGAAGTACCAGGCTGCATAGAAATATCTCAAAATGAAACTTTATATAGTAGAGTAAGAAATGAACAAAATTATGTATACACTTACATTAAAGGTTTGACTACCACTTGCATTTGTATAGATGTCAAATCCTATAGTCTTGGTCCTCTTTTGTCTTTCTGTTTATATTGAAGCTTCCATAGCCCTTGGTTGATTAGGTTTGTCACGACTGGAATCTAGACCCAGACGAGATCGGCATCGTTGACCTCTCAGAGGTCGCAAACAAGCCTATTTACGTCATTCTTACTTTATATAGGTTAATTTTAGCGGAAAATTTAAAAAAATTTATTCTTTAATCATACTTGCTAAACATTCTTAATATTTCATAATCGTTCATCATCAATCATCTAACATTTGCGAGATAAGCAACTGAAAGAAACAATTCATTAAGTATTAATTGTATATCGGTCAAATAGCACCAATACAAAGTCTAAACCAAAACAGGAAAGAAACGCTAGTGGAACATGCTCCACTAGCTCAACTCTATAACTACGCTAGAATGTAAAATAGTAGCATCCTCGAAAACGTGAGTACCTACCAAACTCGAGATGAATGCTGACGTCCGGATAGCTGCAACAACGAACCTGTAGTTTTACCGTCCACCTGTGTCTGCAACTAAAAGTAGATGTTTGTATGAAATTAGTACACACTTGTACTAAGTATGGGTATATGCAAGCACATACCAGGGACATGCATGAGAAAGAATAGCTCTTTCCTAACGACATGATTTTGGAAGTCAAGCCAGTAAACTTGCCAAATTGAGATTGGGAAAGTTATGCCACGAGAGTGACATGCATCATTATAATTATCGTATGGCACACAACACATGATATCTACATATAGCACATAACATATAACACATAGTTTCTTTCATATTATTCATTCATATGCCATGAGACCTTGTTATTATGGACTTGACCTTAAGACTTTCCAAAATGAGGGCTCAACGTATGGGACCTCAACTAGGGAGTCTTCTTTAGCAAACACAGATTCTGCTTCATTCATTCATACGTACCTCATTTTAGTTCATTTATAGGCCAGTGTGAACACCAGTTATACCTAGGATATAGTTTAAGACTTTCATCGGGTTTGCAGTGCAAAATGATCAGGAATAACCTAATAACATTGTCTTGATCTAGCTTACCTCTTGATTATCCTATCCTAACACCTTCGCTATCATTCATTTCTTTATATGATTCATTTGAGGATGGCCTCATCCATTCATTGGGAACTTTAACTTTAACCGACATTAATCATGTGAGCATCATGAAATCAAGTGTCTCCCCCAGACCGAAAAAAGATGGAATCACCGACCAAAGTGACTCAATAACATGCTAGCGTATATGGAAATTTAACCCCGTCAGATCCCTATATTGGCAGTATAGGTTCAAAGACTAGGAGATGTATGGAGATCCTAATTCGACAAGCCAGACAGTCTCATCTCATGAGAGTTACGTGAACCTCCGTCCTTCCCGAAAGAAGGCATCACCGCTCATAGCTAGTATATCAGTACTCAGTATAAAGTTCCATTACATTCAACTCATACATCATGGAAGCTGGCTTCTAGTATGAGGACAACATAGCTCATTAGATGATTTCTCATCTTATCATTAGTATTAAGTGTTTTAAACTCAATATTTTCTTTAGAGTGTTCATAGAGACTGGTCTTTTCATTATCTTACACTCTCATTGGTGAGTACGTATTGGTAACATTTACTTAGGCACATTTGAGATTGCTCTCATCATATACATTAGCCTCACATCATGATTGTCACCACATTCTTCATTATTAGCACCTTTGTTTTTCGTAGTTACTCACGTCTTATTACGTGAGTGTTCATTTCTTCATTTCATAGTTCATCTCATCATAAGCCAATGCACTTGGCTATTTAATGTATCTTATATTCATACTTAACCCTCCTAAGATTCAACATTTCATTATGTATATCTTAGGTTCGCTTATTTTTGAACGTATGTTAGACTTATGTGTCTATACGTACAAGTCATGGGGCTTCATTCATAGTTCGCTAAGTGATTCTTACTTTCATAAGAATATGTATTGTAAGACTTATGTATCTTGCATATATGTCAAGATGTTGATTTTTGATCTAAATAGATGGCATTACTCTTGGATATTTTACTCACGTATGACTTACGTATCAATATGGAAGTTTGGGCACGGGAACCCAATTATTGAATCACTTGGATATCATTTATTTTATTATTGATTTTATTTCTAATATTCATAACATTAGAACTCTAAATTAAATCTCACCATTTACACGAAAGAATTAATTTTTTATTTTTAATTAGAATTCTAAATTAAATCTCAACATTTACATGAAAGAATAAATTTTCCATTTTAATTAGGATTCTTAATTAAATCTAAACATTTACATGAAATGGTAAATTTTCTATTTTTAATTAAAATTCTAAATTAAATCTCAATATTTACATAAAAGAATTAATTTTCTATTTTAATTAGAATTCTAATTTAAATCTCAATATTTACATGAGAATAAATTTTCTATTTTAATTAGAATTCTAATTTAAATCTCAATATTTACATGAAAGAATAAATTTCTATTTTAATTAGAATTCTAATTTAAATCTCTTTTTTTTTAATTAAATTCGCTTCATTAGGGAGGTTGTGGGTTCGAACCCCCACAACCCCCTTATTTTCCTCTCCTTTTCGCTGAAAAGGAGGTTGTGAGGTGGTGGGTTCGAACCCCCACAGCCCCTCTATTTTTATTTTTTTAATTTCGCACGCTGCTTCAGTCCTTGAGGTCGTGGGTTCGATTCCCACGCCTCGTGTTTTATTTCTTCCCATTTTCTTCTTTCTCTCGCGCGCACATGGAGGTCGTGGGTTCGAATCCCACGTCTCTCATTTAAATTACCAGATTTATTCCCTTCTCCTCTTCCCCCAGGTCTTGTGTTCGATCCCCTCAGCACCCATTTCTTTTTCTCCTTTTTTTTTTCTTCCCAGCGAAATCAGTAGCTAAGGTGTTCGATTCCCCTTAGCCCTTTCCCTTTTTTTTTTGGGATGTTGTAGTGAGGTTTTGGGTTCGATCCCTGCAGTCCTCACTTATTATAATTGTTTTTTTTTAATTTCTTTGACTTCCAAAAATTTTCAGATTCTTTCTAAAGCCTATTTTCAGGTTTTGAAAATTTATTCCACGATTTTTCTGCACCTTTTCATCAAATTTCACATTAGTTCTTAGGAAAATTTCATGGTTCATTTATAACGTTTTAGGTACATTTTCATAGATTCGTTTAGCCAAGAATTTCTCCCTCAATCAAGCCACATAACATTTCATATGAACTTCACGCCTTACCTCAATTTATCCACGAAAAATATACAACCATAATACATTAATTTTTTTGGAGCATGACATAGGGAACCTCATTCACCGCAACATACTTACACATAACTTCAAAAAGAAAATATGGTTGTCTTTCATACAATTCCAAGTACACAAACATAATCATATTCATCACAAAAACATAATATACACCTAAATCTACCAGCAATCATACCCAACCTAAAATTCATTGGGAGCTAGTGACAAGGACATACAAAGGGGAACAACCCTAGTTTTCGGAATGAATATCTTGAACCTTAAGCGGTCTCTTGGGAAAGGGACCAAGAGAGAAGAAACTCATACCTTAATCGATGTTCAAACGCTGATGTTGTTGTCCGGAAACTCCTCCAACCCACGCCCAATTTACTTCAACGTACACCTCACTCGACGAACCTCTCTTAGCCTTGACGTTTTGATTACTTTATGTTTTACTTAAAAATTCTTGTGAGTTCTTCAAGTGTGAATAACACTTGATGTATTTTCAGTTCTTGAAATTATTTTTGGCAGAAACTAAAGTGAGAGAGAGATAGAGTGTTATTAGGATTAGGAGACTAAATTCAAGACTTAGTCAAATAGGATTTAAATTAGATTAATACAAATCTAATTTATTTTAATTAATACGTGAAAGTACCATTATGCACTTAAAATTTTAGATTTTTAATCAATAATTAAATCACCTTAAGTACCTATTTATTCACTTTTATTTTTTTTCCGAATCGTTACAAGGTTGCTGACTTGATACACCTCCAATGTCTCTACCAGTGCCTCTTCCAATTTCTTTGCCAGTGCCAGTACCTCTCCCAGTGCCTCTATCAGTTCCTCTGTCAGTACCCAGTACCTCTCCCAATGCCTCTGCTTTTAGCAGGTTGTTGCTTACTTCTAACAGCTGAAGAATCAAAACACATAGAACTGCCTTGATGATTGAATACTGGTGCCTGACTTGAGCTTGATGGTCTACTAAAAAGTGGTGGCTGGCTTGAGCTTGGTGATTGGCTAAACAATGGTGGCTGGCTTGAGCTTGATGGTTGGCTAAACAATGGTGGCTGACTTGAGCTTGATGGTTGGCTAGACATTGGTGGTTGGCGTGAGCTTGGTTGCCTGTTTGGGTAGCCTCCATGTTGTCCCATTCCAGCCTATTAATACAGCAATAATAATTGATTATTGTAAATAATTGAAGCTTATTGTAGATGTATTAGAAGAGAATAATAACTTACCAATGTTGGACAAGATTTTTTGTTGTGGCCTACTTGATGACACAGGGAACATGTCATTTTTACTCCTCTTTTGGACAACTTTCCATACTTTTTCCTAGGCTCATTCTTTGTCTTTCTTCTACACTTTGGTGGCCTACCAGGCATGACTTTTGGTTCAGGAGGTTCAATCACTACACCACTAGTGTGACGCCACATTTTCATGTTTGGTATTGGCTGTAAAAAATGGTTATAAGCCTTCAAAAAAGTTTCTTTCCTATACCAATGTACCACTTCATGTTCAGGTTCTATGCCTTTGTGCTGATATGCAAGCACAACATGTTGACATGGTATGCCCCTCAATTGCTATGTTCTACATGTACATATCTTCTTCCTTATATTAACAATATGTCTATACTGACCATCTAAGATTTCATACCCAATATCACCATTGAATCTAACTTTACAAAATCTAGCAAGATTTTTGTTCTCTTCAAGTACTAGTCTAGCCATAGGAGAGATATCTAAGATCCAAGTTCAGCAAATTGCCTTATTGCAATATTTCTGTCCATTATCTTGTGCCTAATCTCCTCTAACATAGTTATGATAGCCTTAGTTACTAGTATCCAAGAATTAAAAGTGTCTCACATATTGTTTTCAACAATGTCACACTTAGAATTCTCTTTAAATATGCTTTGCACCAAGAAGTTTTTTCATAATGCAACAAGTCCTCACAAATTTTATTACCTAATTTGTTGAGTTTATTCATCTCATTTTCAAATTTCACTTCAAAACTTGACTCAACACATCTCGAGAACTGTTTCCTTCTTTCTTCACCACTCCATAGTTGATGCCAGTTTGACCAGATATGTCTAGCACACCTTCTCTGCTCACTATCTGGTAGCAACTCACGTAAAGCTGGTACAAGGCCCTATGTAAACAGTTGTAGCACAAACATTGAAAAGTATTAGCAACACAAGAGAAATAAAAAATAAAAGAACAAGATACAATACAAAAACCATCTAACCTTCTGCATATCTGGTATAACAGTCAGTCCATGTCATGTGCCTAAGTTCAGATCTTCTATCAAGTACTTGAAAAAAAAACTCCAACTATGTTTTGTCTCTGTGTCAACAACAGCCCATGCGATTGGAAACATCTGTAGATTTTCATTTCTACCAACAGCAACCAACAATTTTCCCTTCCAAGAACCCTTCAGATACATCCATCAAAATCAATAATTTTTCTGCCTCCTTCCAACCAACCCCTCTTCAATGTATCAAAGCAAACATAGAAGTAAACAAACAAAGTTTTTTCTGGCTGAGACTCTTTACATGTCCTCACCCAACAGGAATAACCAGGATTAGTATGTTTAATCATGTCTGCAGAATCACAAAATCTTGAAAATTCCATCTTCCAATCACCTAAGAACTCCTTGATAATCCTCTTTTTTGCCCTATGACAAACAGTTCTTCTAACATACAACCCAATTTTTTTCCTCACCAATTCCTGAATTTCCCATAATCTTATATATGGTTGACAAGTAATTTCATCCTTGAACTTTTCTGCAACAAACTTAGATGTACACAACTTGTTCTTGGTTGATTGAGGACATATATGCACAATAAAATAATTTTTGACAACAAAATCACCAGAATCTTTATCTATACTAGCAAACAACAACCATTTACACTTTTTGTCCTCACATTTAACTCTAACTCTTTTTTTTGTCATTAGGCTTCAATTTTAACCTAGTTTTATATTCACAAGAATAGTCTGCAACAATTTTTCTAAATTGTTCAGCACTTTCAAATATCATACCAAGCTCAAAAATTGCTACAACGCAATTAGGATCAAATCTTACCTTTTTACTTTTTCTTCTTCTTGGTAAATGAACACCCTTCACAAATTCTGGATCCAACTCATCCCCACTGTCTTCACTGTCCAATTCTTAGCTATCTATATATTGCTCATCACCCCCTAGTCGTCCAGTGTATCTAACAGCCTTATTCCTTTCTATGTCTTCAAAGCATCTATTAATACCAGCTGTTCCAAGCTTTATTTCCTCAGTTTGAGTAGGTTTTTTCTTTTTCACTTTGTTTCTCCTTTCATTTCTGAGAGATCTTAATTCTTCATCAACCTCAAAGTCATCCACATCAGGAATAACATCCTCTTGAGAGTCATCACTACTTTCTTCATTTGATTCAGTCCATTCCACATCTAGATCAGATATATCCCCTAACTCAACTTCCACATAAACATTTTCATATTCAGCCTCATGATTCAAACCTTCACTTGCAGTCACATTTATATCTTCCAAGTCTTCTTCAGCGACAGACCCACAAAGCAAACCCGTTGTGACCACTTATACATCATCCACCACATGATTCACATAAAGGTCTACAAAGTCACCATCTTTTAGGTCTTTGATGAGATTTACTAAAGTGAAATCAGTATCCACCTCAATAAAGCCAATTTTTGTGGGGTTTTTAACACAGAACTCACCAACAGTAATATACCCCATTGTTTAGTGTAAAAAAGTAACTCGATTATTGAGAAGTCGTACTTGTCGATATTAACATATATCACCTCGGCTTCCCCTTTATAAGTAATTTCAATTTTGTCCTGAATAAACTTACCACCATGATGAAAACGAGTTATAATAATGACGTCCATAAGATTCCCTGAAACAAGGCCCCAAATTTTTTTTGACATGTTATGAACAATAAAAACCAAAAAACCTAACTTTATCCAGATATTAACAACAACAACCACATTGATACTAAAATCAGTATATATCAATAAAAAAACACAGGCTAAACACATATATTAAAAACACACAACCACTACAACAATAAAAATTACATAGAAATTAGGTAATAAACTTACCTCACACTCGTCAACTAGAAAATTGCGAATGAACTCCAAAATCGTCTAAAATCTTCGATGATTCCTTTAACAGAACACTAGAAATCACTTTAAAATCTAAGAATTTGAGCTGTAAAAATCATTGAAAGGGAGAGATTCTTAGGGTTTTCTCGTTTAGAAACGGATTAGAAGTGTTTTAGGGGGAAATTTATTTTTAGGTTTGATGATTTAATATGTGGCATTGACGTGTAACTGGGTTGGAGTGTATTGGTCAAAATTTCCACGTGGGAAAGGTTCATCTCACGCGCCCAATTACCAAAAATAATTTATTGAAATTTGGCACATCAGCCAAGAATATTTAAAAGGATCAAATTATAGGGGGTTAAGGGATTCAATAGGAATTTGGGTTAGTTGAGGTACCGGGGGAAAAGCGCAACAACTTTTGGGGACCTGCGTATGTATTTTACCCCAACTCAAACACACATAAATTAAGGGTGTGTTTGGTATGGTTTTCCTATAAAATGTTTTCCTGAAAAACAAGTAGATTTTTGACTTATTTTCACATGTTTGGTTGATGAGTAGAAAATATTTTCTAAAAATGATTTTTAGTGTTTGATTTATGAATGAAAAATGTTTTTGAGAGACATCTTTTAATTTTACTAGAGTAAAAAATAATTTATGAAATTGAAAATATTTTTTAAAATTAAAATTATTATTTTTTGGGGGTGGGGTGGGGTAGTGGGTGGGGGCGGGGGAGGGGGAGGAGTGAAAAAATAAAAATTTGAAGTTGATAGTATTTAAAAAAAAACTAATTTTTTGAGGGGGTGGGGGGTTAAGAGTTTTAAAATAAAAATTTGAAGTTGAAAATATTTTTAAAAAGCAAAATTAATTTTTTGGGGAGAGGGTGAGATTGGGGGGACTGGCCGATGGTGGGGGGGGGGGGGGTCAGGGATCGGGTGAAAAAATAAAATTTTAAAAGTGAAAATATTTTTTTAAAATTGATTTTTTTTCCCAAAAAAATATAATTTGAAATTGGAGGAGAGTTTTGGAAAATGTTTTCCTTAATTTTTGAAGGAAAGTCATTTTCCTTAATTTTGAGGAAAATGAGTTGATTTGAAAAACATTTTCCAAAACTTTTGTCCCAACCAAACATGGAAAAATTGGAAAACATTTTCCAAAAATGTTTTCCTTCATACCAAACACACTCTAAATCAAATATTATGGTTTTCAAAAAGTATACGTCCAAATAAATAATGAATATGTATCTAATATCTGGTGCAAAGGCAGTATGCTCATTCAATATCATTTTCATTAATATTATGGCGTAGATGACTAAGCATCAATGAGACTGGACTCATGCAAGACACATTGTGAAAAGAGCAGACCTAGTAAGTAAATTTGGGATGCTCGAGCATTTATTGACTTCAAAAAAAATTGTATATATACATAAAAAATATAATAAATATGTTATTAAAAATTAAATGAGCACCCATAAAATAAAAGCATTCATGGGCGCACTAGTTTACACCTGGAAATGAGAGGCGCGGGAAGCACACTGGCAAGGGTTTGAATCCCGCTAGTGTTATGTTGAAGAAACTGAGCACCACAATCTTTAAATCCTAGATTCGTCACTGATTGTGAAGGTGATATTAATTGCAATAGGGATAATGCACAAGTATCTTCTCAACCTATGCCCGAAATCTCAGAGACACACTTATACTATACGAAGGTCCTATTACCCCCTGAACTTATTTTATTAATAATTTTCTTCCCCTTTTCAGCTTACGTGGCACTATCTTGTGGGTCCAACGCTGGTTGACTTTTTCTTCAAGCTAGTGTCACGTAGGCCCAAAAGGGGTAGGAAATTACTTATAAAATAAATTCAGAGGGTAATAGGACCTTAGTATAGTATAAGCGTGTTTCTGAAATTTCGGGCATATGTTAAGGGGATATGTGTGCATTTTCCCATTGTAATATATGTATATATATATAAAAATATTCCTATTTTATTGCATTGATCATTGACTCTGAAATGTATTGCTTGTCTAAGGAGATTTTTCTAATGTTGTATAAGCCATACAAATGAAGGAATATGGAACGGACGCAGAGGGCGGAAAACTAAAAAAAAAAAAAAAAGGTATATGAAGAATTTATTCAATGATTTTACTTTCTGGTTCTATTATATTCAAATATTGGTATTTGAATGACGTAAATTCACTAATTTTCTTGCTAAGCAAACAATTTTCACTTTTCTCTTTGCTCAAATCATTGCATTTTCTATTCTTGACCAATAATAATATATCTAGAGAAATTTTACATGTAGAATTTGAGGAGGATAAAGTGTGTGTAAATCTGACCATTATCTTGTGAAGGGAGAGATGGTATTTCTAGAAAGACCCTCTAATACAACAAATTCAAGCAATGAAAATAAGAAAATAATGTTGAAATATAACAACTACACGATAAACAACAAAGTAATGTAATAATCAAAATAAAGTACACGACTAAAAATGCAAGATATATCAAAAATAAAACTAGAATAATAGAGCTAATATTTATAAACAAAAGTAGTGTGGAATATATATGGAAGGTGTGATCACTTAAACACATGAATAAGTGATATCAAATATCAAAATTTGTAGACTACATGAATAGTTTAGTAATAAAACAACTGGATAAGGTAGTGTCTTCTTTAAAATAATCCTAGAGCCAGTTGGAAAAGAAGTAATCGAGTAAAGTGGCGGATCTAGGATTTTAAAGTTGTGGGTGCTCTGAAGTGAAACTATAAAAAAATATGTGTTAACAATGAGATTCAAACCTTGGTACAACAACATTAAAAGAGACTTAAGTACCCATCCTAGAACTATTGGGCCAACTATATGATTTATTCATTGGGTGCTCTATGTTAATTTTATACAAATACCTATCGATTTCTACATAGATATATATATATATATCGGAACGAAGTTAATGGGTGCTCGAGCACCCGGCGGACACCATGTGGGTCCGCCCCTGCCGAGGAAGTTCTGAGAGGAAAAGGTTTGAAATAATTCGAATTTTGATCGAAAATGTTATAAAAATACTAAACTTTGAAAATGACATTTTTACCTCCTGCATTATTTAATATGTATTTTAAATGTATACATGTGTCTAGGAGGACAACATAAATATTGCATTATTTTAAATAGTAATGTGTTCACGTGGTACATATATACCTTTAAAATACATTATTGAATAGTGAAGAGGTAAAATGTCCTCCATAAGTTTGGTATCGTAACAGTAATTTTGGCCAAAGTTAAAATATTTTTAAAACTCTTTTCCCAAGCCGTAAAACTCGTTAAGAATGGCAAGCCAAACAAATAAACTCCACCAATATTGCTCTTACAACGAAGGTTGACTATTCTAAAGTCCAATATAGACCAATCTCTCCATGCAATGTAGTGTACAAATGCATATCTAAAAGGCTACATAGTCGATTGAAAGGTGAAATTGCTCATATAGTTATACACAACCTATGTATAGGAGAGGTCTGTGGTCCATAATTTACTTATATGTCATGACTTTTTAAGGCACTATGATGAGAATATAAGTTGGTTATTACTGTATCTTCACAAAGTTAGTTAGCACTTGTTCACTGTTAGTTAGAGTTAGTTACAGAGAAGTTAGTTTTTGTATAGTTTGTTAGTTAGCTAGTTTTAGTTTGTATAGATAGAGAGAGAGAGTCTCCTATAAACACATTTTACATGTAGCTCTTCCAGAATCTTCTTCTTCTTTCTTTCCCATATGAACTCAAGGTTCATCAATGGAGGAGGTGTTGACAACTAATTTTGACCCTTCACAATATAAATTGATCATCGCGGTTTTTCATTTTAAATAATTTAAAATAATTAGATTTATAAAATTTAAAAAATATTTTGCAAGTTATTTTAAATAGTTGTCACTTTTTTTTTTATAATTTTTTAATAATATATATGTTTCATATAATTTTGTATATAATGTATTTTATAAATATTGAAAACCATCAAAAAAAAATTTAGTTGAATATTTTATTAAATTAGTTTACCTTAAGTTTGATATATATATATATATATATATATATATATATATATAAAAGTTTACAATTAAATTAATTATTTTGACCTTATATTAGTTTGTTCAAATTTTATTTTATTTGCCTTTACTGTTCCATTTAAAAGTGCATGAATATGACCTCTACCTATTCTTGTTTTACTATTGGAAGTGTTTGACCATTCTTGTTGATCCGAGAGCGATAGCCATTTTAGGTGTTGCATTTATGAAAATATAGCATGCCTAAATATCCCTTTGTTACATGTTGCTTGGCCAGAGTTTATTTGTGTTTGGAGTCACTATTTACAGTATTACTTGTATAGGCCTTAAATATTTGCTTTTTTTCTCTTAGTTCTTGCATCGTTAAGTGCTAAATATTGGTCGGTTGATATATAGTAGTTAACTTTGCTTTGTTTCGAGTCATCTTTTATTGTGATCTAATAGTGATTTTGATTTTCATTTTGGATCTTAAAATACTTGAATGACTTTGTTTTCAATTAAGTTATGTCTCATATGTTAATTATTTGGTTTCTTTCTTTTCTTGTGTGAACCTTTTTCGAGTACGTGGTGGACTCTACTCTCTTGCATCCTCGAGATGAGCCATGGAGGCTCAATTTTTCCTTCATCGAGTCAGCCTCCATTTTATTTGAATGATTGGAGGAAGAAACCAAGGGCTGGATTACAGACAAGGCAAATCTTTGGAGCGAAAAGCAGGTCGTATACGTTCTGTATACAGCAGTATACAAGTGATATAGGAGATATACATTAATATACAGTCATTATATACACTGTACATAAGTAGAAATGGGCCCAACCAGCCCACTTAAATTTCAGCCTCGTATTGTATCGTAATCGGGCCTAATGTCCATCTTTATTTGATTATTATTTGTCTTGTTAGTTTAGAACAGGTGAGACCTAAAGCCCAAAATAAATTCAATTTGTATGATAGTCTAGGACAAGTGCAAGTGGGCTAAAGGCCCAAGAATGAAATTAGGCCCAAGTACTGATACAGCGGACAGAAAACTAGACTTGGGCCCAAAACTCTCTTTCTCTTTATTTTAGAAAAAACTACATAATATCGCAAACTTCAATATACATTTAAATAATATAGCTATAGTTTAATTTTTGGGAAAATTGTATATAATAGCAAACTAATAACCTAAATTAAATGAAAGAGCTAGGGTTTGATTTAATTGTGCACCATAGCAAACATTAGCTAAAATTTGATAGCGTCTCTCTCCCAAAAATCTCGCTCGCCTCTCTCGCTTTATACACAGAAGTGTATAATTCTGTTTCTGTTTTGTATAAAGCGAGAGAAAATTGTATATACACATGCAAAAATGTATATCTTCGTGTTATACACTTAATTATACAATTTACAAATATTTTACTTCAAATATTAAAGAGAAAAAAGCCCACGAATTATATAATTGCAGTGAAATACAATTTTCTCTAGCTTTATACAACAGAAGTGTATATATTGTATTTCTGTTTTTGTATAAAGTGAGAAAACATATATCTTCTTGCTATATACTTATAATTATGCAATATACATAGATTTTAATTCGATTCAACTGTATGCAAAGCAAATTATACAAGTGCAGCGAAATAGGCCAGCGAATTATACAATTTAGGCCAGCGAATTATACAATTATAAATGTATAGCGAATTATATAGTTTTATGTTTGCTATGGAGCGCAATTATGCAAACTTTGCTATAGCATACAAATATGAATTTTTTGTTTGCTATATGTGAAAGTTGCCCTTAATTTTTTTATGTTATATGACTATAGCTATACAATAAATAGCAAATTTAATTGTGTATCAATAATCAGTTTTTTTTATATTTAATATAAAAAAATAATAAATAGGAAAATTATTATTGAACTCATAATTGATTATGTATTCATACTTTCTCTTTTATCAATATCCTTATATTACAGATTTTTTTATATTTTTCCCCCAATTCCTTCCAATTCAAAATCCTTTTGTATGATCATATGAGTGATTTTTGTGGTTCAATTCATTGTACTTATATTTGTGGTTCAATCAAATGTCAAATGTTTATATTTAATAATACTTATATGCATAGATAATTGTATTGTAATATTAATAAAATAGTGATTTGTGAATACAAATATATTTGGATACATAAGTAATTTATCCAATTTGATTAGGCAATACAAGTATAGTTGGATACATCAATACTATATTTTTATAAATAAATACCTAAATTAACGTCAAGTCTCAAGTATATAGTAAACTTTACAAAAAATAGATCGACATTTTGTTGATTTTTTTAATTTTTTATATAGTCAAATACTTACACACTTTGATACATATAAATTCTATTGTTTTTTCATTTTCTTATTTAACAACAGTGTAATCATATTATAGTATATTGGTGTATTCATTTTTTTGGTTAACAATAGTGTATCCATTTTTCAAATGGTTGTATTCATATGCTAAAATTGTACTACTTTACCTTATTTGATGTATTAATATATTAAATTTTTTATAAATACTTGTATCCTTGATATATTAATATTTTAAGTTTTATAAATAGAAACACCAATTTGAATTCAAAGTATTCATATACTAATTGTACAGGTAATACATTTTCCTTATTTAGTTATTGTAATTACAACTGTATTAGTATATAAATAAATAAAAAAATAAAAACATATACAAAAATACAACGAGAAAAGACATGAATAAACTTTTATATTCAAAATTTTATGAATACCTTTATGATTATTATTTAGTGAATATATTGTATTTAGGAATATAAATACAACCTTTTGTATTATGTGAATCAATCATATTTGCATACAATATGTAATTATTAGTTGTTAATTTAATAATGAAAATTTCAGTTATTTAGGAACATAATATATGGTTGGTACTTGAAAGTTAATGGTAATGTCATACCTTATTTAGTGCATTGTATAATAATAATAATAACAATAAAATAAATAAAATTTAATACAAACATGAAGCTAGAAATTGACACAAGTGTTGTCATTTCTAGTAAAAATAACATATTTGTAGCTATTGAACTTCAATAACCCTATAAATGTAGTCATTTTTGTAAGTTGCTCTTTATTTTATGGATAAATTAGCAAACTAGTCAAAAAAAGTAACATATTTAGTGAAAACCTCCTTATTTTAAAAATATTAGTAAAAATGTCATTATTTTTTAAAAATAATGTTTCCTAAATTACTTCCTAATTTCTCTCACAAAGCACACGTTTCTAGTAAAAAAATAAAAAAATACATGTCTCTCAATATATCCTTACCAAATTTAAAAAAGAATAATTTATTTCATATCTCTAAAATTTATCTCTTCCATTCTCCCCTATTTTTCAAATTCCCCATATCACGTTTCCCCCATTTTTCAGATTTCTCATATCACTCTTCCCTTTTTTTGGTTTCAGAAATTTAATTCTCAACAATCTCATTGATTAAGGTATTCATCTTTATTCTATTATTCGATGTTTTCGTTTGAAACTTTTTAGATTTTTGTGTGTTTTTCAATCTTCCTATTTTCAGTTAAGACTTTAAATAAAGGGAAAAACACAAATTTCTGATTCAAAGAGGACTATAAGAAGTATCACATATAATCATCAACTTTTGGGAATTTTGCCTCTTTGATTTATGCATTACTCCAGGATTATTTGAAAATGTAGTTTGTGCAACTAAAATGGTTCAAGATAGAAGATCTAAGTTTCTTCATGATTCTACCCGCATTCAAGTTCAAGATAGTAATATTGAAAGGGTAAATACACTATTAATAAAAGAAAAAAAATTGAATGTAGAAGATTTCGTAAAACTTGTTGAAGACCAAGTTGAGGAAGAACAATTTTCTATTAGTTTTGTATTTATAGTATTTTTTAGTATTTGGTATTCCTTCTCAATTTTTATTCAAAAACTGATTTGTATTTGTTAAAAATCTTATGTTGCATAGTTTATGAATCTTGTATTTGTCCCCAATTTGTATTCATCCCAAAGTAGAGACATAAAATTACAATTTATTTCGTCAAATTTTAAGGGTCGTTCGATAGGGATATAAGAATTACTAAGGCCTCATTTGTTTCCATTAAGATTAAACGTTTAAATCTAAACACACATCTGAATATTAAGATATGTATTAAGATTTAAATGTGTAAATCTGAATAAACATCTGAATATTAAGACGTAGTCTAAATCTGAACACTGGATTATTAGGGCCATTTGTTTTCAATATATGAATGTATATGTGAAAAAAAAGAAGTTATATCCATAAAACATTGTAAAAACCTCATTTTAGTAAAATAGTTTTTTATAGAAAATAATATTTTGAACATTTTTATCGTAACAAGGTATTATGATTTATCTATTAAGAATTTAACATTAAGTTACATCATTAATATGACTATTCTTTGTACTCAAAAATTTTGAGAATCTAACCTACCCCTATTTTTTTTTGTTTTCCAAAAACAAAAAAAAAAAGATCTGTTTTCAAATAAAAAAATTACACCCTTCCCCGGCACCACACACCCTTGCCTTATACTCTACCTTCTTGACGATAACTGATCCCATCCACCATGAATCTGTCCTTAATGAACCCCCTGCTATTGTTTTAATGAATATTGACGACCCAACATGTACTAGTACATCGCGTTCTTTTAAGTAAAAATTAATTGCACAACATCCAAGTTCTTCACACTATTTTTCCAACCTGATGGATCAGACTCTTTGATCTACATGATAAGATTAACCCAGCTAGTGATAACATTAATTTCATTCCAATCAGTGTTGAAGATAAAGTACGTATTTACTCTTCGTAAAAACACTCGGTCATAATTAAAATATTCAGGAAAACAATTAGTCACCAACTTTTAAAAAAAATTAATAAAACTTTGGCGACCTATAAAACCTATAAATCTAAATGACTTGGGTAATGATTTCTCTTTAATCAAGTTCCAACAAGAGGATAATATGCTTACATCCCTTCATAATGAACCATGGTTCATTTTCAATCACTTTTATCAGCAAGGAAGTGGGAACCAAAATATGTCGCATTATCAACCCGACTAATCTTTTCGGCTATATGGATTCGCTTGCTCGAACTTCCATCTGAATTCTATGATAAGGACATTTTATACAAAGTTGGCAATGCTATTGGTAAACTACTAAAGATAGACACGACCACCTCCAGAGGCCAATAAGCCCGGATTTGTATAGCAGTACCACTGGAACAACCCTTAAAAACTCACCTCTATATTGGTACTCATAAACAAACTATACTTTACAAAGGTGTAAACATTCTATGTGTTACATGCGGACGATTGAGACATTCTAAAAAACAATGCCCCAATTTCACACAAGCGCCAGACACAGACTCAACTCAACTCAACTTGTTGCCTCCAACACGAAGCACATCGCAGGGGACAACCCAATCAATCAGGAAGTTCAAGCTTCGATTGCAAATACATGAAAAACAGTGTTTTTCCTTGCAGGAACAAATACCTGACACGTGGAAAGACACCAGTCATTCACGCTACTCGAGCGTTATTACAAGACAATGGCAGTTTGCCTAAGGTAGGCGCTGCCCTAAGTAAGTATTCTAATCCAAAAAACTTTTATATAACACTTGTTAAACTAAATACTTTTCCTAACACTAAATCTTTTAATTATGACGTCCTTCAAAACTTATCAGAAGAAGACCATTTTATCCCTCAAATTGATTCTCATAACACTTCTAATATGGCTCACGAGTCTCAATCTTTCCCTCCACTGGACCCCCTTCCTCAAATAAATAATAATACGCAGGAGAGCTATTTTTCCTCCCAAAGTCATATTTTGATTAATCAAAATATTCCAATATACACCACCACTTCTACAGAAGAATGTACATTGGAGACTACATTCCACAAATCATCCTCGAAATATGATGCACAACTAATACATATTCTATCTAACCCTGCAAATACCTGTTCGAAAGACACCTCACTTCTAAATCGATCTAAGGATAAGACATGTCCACTAGCTATGGAGCTAGAATTCAATAGTAATCATGACTGTAATACTCAAGCTCCGACTATAGATATGTTAACTAAAATTAACTTCTTCCCCTCATTTGCTCACATTACACACCATATCTCTGCTTCTCAACATTCCTCATCTTCCATGGAAATAGATTCATCATCGGCGGTCGTCAAACAATACCCCAGTCACAATTAACCAAACTCCTCCCCCTCTGATCATTCCTTTGCAAACTCTCATTTATACAACAATACCTCCACTGAGCTCGGAGGTACAGAAATCTTGGATCGCATGGGGATGAATGAAATGTACCTAACTTTTAGTCTGATTTACAACAATCAGCTGCTCATGATCCAAATTCAAAATCCAGCTTATCTAGCCCAAATCATCATGGAGAGGATTATCTTGGGACAGAAGTATACAATTAGTATCACTTGGACATGAACCCATACTACTACCCTCATCATCTCTAGGAAACCTCCGCATATCCCTTGGGGGGGGGCATGCCCTTTCTATCACCCCCCTCAGCGGGGACATGCCCTTCACTGAAGAGCCCTTTGGCACTTGGTAAAGCCAAGAATGGTCTGTATTTTTTCTGTCCAAGATGCCACAAGTGTCCACCTGCAGATGCCAATATTGCTTCACATGTCAAATGTCAACTTGTTCCTTCTCCTTTTAATTGTTGTAAGATATCTTCTGTTAGAAATAAATATCAAAGTTCATCTCAAAATGTAAAATACCTTCATGCAGTTAATAAAGAAACTTATGTTGTTGATACTATTTCATGTTCTATTGTTAATTCTTCTTCTGGTATATATTCTACTCATAATCTTGACACTGAGTTCTTATGGCATTCTAAATTGGGACATGTACCTTTTGTAAAAATGAAAACTATCTCCACAATACCTCTGAATTTTTCCAGTAAGCAACTATTCACTTTTATTATATATCCTATGGCTAGACAAACTAGAATGCGCTTCCCAAAAAGTACAACCACAATTGGTACAATATTTGAACTTCTTCACATTGACTTATAGGGACCATACTACATACCTACCCACGATGGTCACCATTATTTCTTGACTATGGTGTATGACTATAGTAGGTCAACTTGGACACAACTATTAAGGTGCAAAAGTAATGCATTGCAAGACATAAAAGCTTTCATTTATCTTATAGAAAATCAGTTCCATACCAAATTGAAAACTATAAGGTCTGACAATGATCTGGAATTTACAAGTGCTGAGGCAACTAGTTTCTTTAAAGATAAAGGTATAATACATCAAAGATCATGTCCTTATACACCACAACAAAATGGTGTAGTTGAGAGGAAGCACAAATATCTTCTTGAAAGAGCAAGGTCACTTCTTTTCCAATCAAAACCGCCCATGAAATATTGGGGAGAGTGTGTTTTGACAGCCACATATCTTATTAATAGGCTACCTACTAAACTCTTACAAAAAAAAGTCCCCATATGAACTACTATATCAAAGGAAACCAACTTACTCCCACCTTAGGAGTTTTGGATGCCTTTTTTTCCCAACTACCTTGAAAACTCATTAGGACAAATTTGAACCAAGGGCAACACCACATGTTTTCATTGGATACCCTTTCAATACAAAAGGTTACAAAGTCCTAGACTTGGCTACCAAGAGAATTCATGTGTCTAGAGATGTTTTTTTTTTATGGAACTAATTTTCCTTTTGTAATTTCTCCTGTTGGTTCCACTTTTAATTCTATTCCGAAATCTCTAGTAAGCAATTCTGATACATTGTCATGCATGTGTGGTGAAACAAATAATTTTGTTCATGATGAAGTGTTAAATGATGACACATTAATTGAAGTCACTACTAATCATGTTTCCTCAAACACTGATACACAAACCACTGAATCTACAGTTCCTATATTCTCACTCAGACTTGACACCTCTACCCTTGCTAATGCTCCACTTGTACCAAGAAGATCAACTAGTCCTCTTCACACCCCAAGTTACTTAAAAGATTACACTTATACAATACCTAACTTGTCTTCTTCCATATCTACATCTGACTAATACTACTCACTCACCTTTTTCATTTCTTACTCGGATCATGTATATTTCACTAGTATGTGTCCTAGTTGACAACAATTAATCAATATTGTATCACATGATATTGAACCTTCTTATTATGAAGAGGCAATCTTGAATCTTGCGTGGCAAGTGGCAATGACATAAGAGTTTGATGCCTTGTATGCAAATGATACTTGGAAACTGGTTAGTTTGCCTAAAGGAAAGAATGTTATTATGTATAGATGGGTTTACAAGATCTAACACAAGGCAGATGGTAGTGTCGAGAAGTTCAAGGCTAGATTGATGGTAAAAGGATACACTTAGCAGGCTGGAGTAGACTATAATGAGACATTCTCACCTGTGGTGAAAATGACTACTGTCAGGACTCTAATTTCTTTGGCAGTCAAAAGAGGCTGGAACATGTGTCAGTTAGATGTTAATCATGTTTTCCTTCATGGTGATTTATATGAGGAAGTTTACATGGCATTACCACAGGGGCTGGCCGTGGATAGTAGTAACATGGTTTGTAAATGGAAGAAATCATTGTATGGCTTAAAGCAGGACAATAGACAGTGGTATGACAAGCTAGCCCACAGTCTCTACTCAAAAGGATACACTCATTCTAATAGTGATTATTCATTGTTTTATAAAAAGAATGGGTGTTCCTTGGTATTTGTTGCAGTATATGTTGATAATATCATTCTAACTGGGATTGACATAGATGAGATTACTTCTTTAAAGATGTTCTTTCATGATCAGTTCAGAATAAAAAATTTGGGTAGGCTGCATTACTTTCTTGTTTTGGAAATTTTGTACAGAGAAAATGGTATTATTGTATTCCAAGGAAGTTTACTGTTGACCTCTTGAAAGAATTTGATTCGATGAGTTACAAAACTGTTATTTCACCATTTTCGACTCTAATGAAAAGCTGAAACTTACAGAAGGCACACCACTATCAGATCCTACTCACTATAGAAATCTAGTAGGGAAGCTTAATTTTCTCACTAATACGAGAAGAATATGACATATATGTGCAACACCTAAGTCAGTTCATGCAATCTCCTAGAGAGCCTCATTTAAAGGCAGCCTATCATGTGCTCAGATATCTACAACAGGACCCTACATTAGGCATTATCATCTCTAACAACTCTGACCTCACCTTCAGTGCTTATTGTGACTCAGATTGGACCTCTTGTCCTGATTCAAAGAAGTCAATGAGTGGTATTTGGTTCTCATGGGTGATAGCCCATTAGTTGAAAGTCTAAGAAACAACCCACATTGTCATTGTCTTCAGCAGAAGCAAAGTATAGAGTTGTGAGACAGGTTGTTGGTGAAATAGTATGGTTGGAAAGATTACTTGATGAGTTATCAACAAGTTGTTCCTAGCCTAAACATGTTTTCTGTGATAGCCAAGCAGCAGTGCACATCGCCAAGAACTCAGTTTTTCATGAGAGGACTAAACACATAGAGATAGATTATCATTTTGTCAGAAACAAGTTGCTGCAAGGATTGATTGCACTCCAATACATTCCCACAGATTCTTAATTGGTTGATGTCTTCACTAAAGCCTTGACTGGAATTAAGCATACTAATTTATTGAGCAAGTTGTCTGTATGTAACTCACCTCCAACTTGAGGGAGGGTGATAAGATTAGTTAGTTTTAGTGTACTATTTATTCATAGAATTAGTTAATTACTGTTCATTCAATTAGTTAGTTAGTTAGAGATCAAAAGTAACAGTTAGTTGAGTTTGTTAGAAGATTCTATTAGTGTGTGTATATACATGTACATTATATACATTATAGTTTAGTTTTCATCTTTTCAATAATATTTTTTCTCTTCTTATTCTCTGATTGTTGATGAAAGCTCAACCTCCATTAATAGAGGCAGAGCATTGTTTCGCAGCTTGTGCTGTTGTTCTCGTTATATATAATATCCTTATTTACCAAAATAATAAAAATAATTATTTTCTAATTCTATCATTTCTATCTTTCAAATAAAGGAATTAGTTTAACGTTGAATTGGTTCATCTAAAGAGTTCAATTATCGGGGCTTATGTGTTCACGATCGTGACAAAGTGATATCATAGCTTTAGATTAACCGGTCTTATGGATCTCTTTAATAATGTCTACTAGAGGCTCGAAGCTTAGGGCATGTTTGAATGGGCTTAATAAAAACAGCTTTAAAAAATTACTTTTGAAAGTGCTGAAAACTTATTTTTAAAATAAGCAGTTATGCATTTGGATAAAAGTGCTTAAGTTAAAAAAAAGTTGTTGATGTGTTTGGCAAATAAGTGCTGATAAACAACTTTTTAAATCAAAATGTCTGAAATACCCTTAAAAGCTGTTAACATAATAAAAGTTAATTTATTTATATTTTACAGCCATAAATAATTATATTTTGCTATCATTCACATATTTCTTTCTCATCACAAATTATTTATAAGAGGAATATAAACTTATTATAGATTTTAAAGATATAGAATTTGAATAGATTAAAGAACGATTTAAGATTTTATTTTAAATTCATTCATAGGTAATAATAATTGTCTATCATTCACATATTTCTTTATTATCACAAATTATTTATAAGAGGAATATAAATTTTTATTTAAGTTATATGTGCAACTTATTTTACATTTTAATAATATATAATTTGAATAGATCACTTGAAAGATTTAAGATTTATTTTATTTTCATTCATTAGTAATAATAATTGTCTATCATCCACACGTGAAAAGGAAAAAATAAAAGAAAGAGATGTTAGGGTTATGTGCGCAATTTGGAGATTGTATAAAAATATTAAGGGCAAACAGGTAAAAATGTGATCAACTTAAAACAGCTTATAAGCTGGAAAAAAAAAGCACTCCTACCCAAACTTTTAACTTTTGACTTAAAATAAGTTTTTTTTTAACTTAAAATAAGTTGTTTTGGGTATTGCCAAACAGCTAAATAAGTCAAAAACCAGCTTTTAAGTCAGTTTGACCAGCTTTTAAGCTGAGCCAAACAGACTCTTAATATAAAGATTAATATACAAGATGTTTTAAAAAATTTCCTTTTTCTTTTTGATATAATTACACTACAATAAAAATAATTTTGAGCAGCAATAAATATTGATATCAATAAGGAATGTTAAAGTTATTATCGACATTAATTAAGTACCATCAAAACTAATGTCGCTAAAGGTTTTGAAGACATAACAGAGAGTATTAATTGCATTAAAAATATATATTTTGCAACACTTAAAAATTAATTATCGCCAATAATATTTTTGACCCAGTGTTATTGTATAGTCTTGATTCAGTTTGAGTTCATATTTTTTGTATCACCCTCTCACAATGATAATGGTGACATGTACATCCAAGGTTGAAGATATGCATTGATTTTCTACTTTTTATGAGTTGCTTGACTGATCCACAACACGATAGACTTGGATCCATTCCATTGTATATTTTGATTTTTTATATTATTCCTAGACAATACATTGAGTTGCTTCTAACTTATATACTTACTTTATAGATGTTCTTGATTTATATTGTATTTTTTTGTATGTTTATGACGTATGAGACTTATATTATAATCATCAATTGTTTTTAAATGCTTTTGTTTCTGTTTTATATATATATATATATATATATATATATATATATAAAGAGATCAAATTTAATATTAAATTAATTTGCCAACTGAGCTGAGGGCTAGATGTTATCACAAATTAAATATCTTAGGTCAGGATAGTAGGGAGATTCAGATGTATCACAAATATGTCGCATTTATTTGTTTAATTAGGTTACGTCAGAGTGACGGAATCTTAATAGCTCAGTTAGTTGATTGCTTAAACTTTTATTTTTTCGGTGAGAATTCGATTGCCACGCTATAATCACCTTTTCATTTTCTCCTTCCCCTGCCCCAGTTTTATGCACTACACACAAAAGTGCTTTCTAAAATTCTACTTGTTTTACTAAAATGCATAATAAAAGGTAAAAATGACTAAGTTTCGAAAAATTAATTAATCTTATGATTTAAGAAATATTGACTTTCCAAATTAACAGAGTCGTCACTTGATTTTTTAGTAAAAATCAAGAAAACTTAAAATTATTTTATCAAAGATTTAAAACAGATAAAGTTCAGTTGAAAAGGGTTCGAAGTTCAAATATACATTCTGAGAAGGTGTTAGGCCCTCGGAATATCCGCTAACTCGTGGTCGATTGACGATTTGACTAAAATGATCTTCTAAATAAATTATAAAATTATAAATAAGTAAAGTTCATTTTTTTTTACTTGCTTGTTCTTATCTTTTTCTAATTATCTGTTAAGGGGAAAATAACTAGGAGGATCATTTTTATGGGAAGAGATTCAAGTGTAGACTAAACTAAAATAAAAGCTAAGTAAATATAAAATAACTATTTACCCTTTTTGGATATGTATATAAAAAAAATAACGAAATGACCATCTTTGAGAATTAATTAAATTAAAATCAAAATAAAATAATGTTAATCAACATAATAAAAAAATAAATGGGAAAATTGTATATAATAGCAAACTAATAACCTAAATTAAATGGAATAGTTAGGGTTTGATTTGATTGTGCTCCATAGCAAACATTAGTTAAAATTTGCCAGCGTCCCTCTCCCAAAAATCTCGCTCGCCTCTCTCGCTTTATACACAGAAGTGTATAATTTTGTTTCTGTTTTGTATAAAGCGAGAGAAAATTGTATATATACATGCAAAAATGTATATCTTCGTGTTATACACTTAATTATACAAATTACAAACATTTTTCTTCAAATATTGCAGAGAAAAAGGCTAACGAATTATACAATTGCAAATTATACAATTGCAGTGAAATACAATTTTCTCTAGCTTTATACAACAGAAGTGTATATATTGTGTTTCTGTTTTTGTATAAAGCGAGAAAAACATATATCTTCTTGCTATACACTTATAATTATGCAATATACATACATTTTAATTTGATTCAACTGTATGCAAAACAAATTATACAATTGCAGCGAAATAGGCCAGCGAATTATACAATTTATGCCAGCGAATTGTACAATTGTATATGTATAGCAAATTATACAATTTTATGTTTGCTATGGAGCGCAATTATGCAAAGTTTGCTATAGCATACAATTATGAAATTTTTTGTTTGCTATATGTGAAAGTTGCCCAAAATAAATAAGGATGAAAAGAGGAAAATTTCAATTTTGGGCCTTTGACCCCAATTCCTGTTAATGGACCTGCTGGAATTTTAAGGTTTTTGGGTCCATTTCATTCTCCTGAAAAATCTGGTATACCCCTTACGTATATTACTGTATACGGGACATATTTGGGCACTTTTTCCTGTATATTGATCTGTATTATGCACGTACACAACCCAACTCAATGTCCGAGAACCTGTATAAATTTTTGGACCCCGTATTTCTGTATTACTACATGTATATCAGTGTATATGGTTGTATACGAGCCATATTTTCAAATTTTCAGAAAATCAAAATTATTTTCTGTCCGAATTTGTCAATTTTTAACCTGTACACCTGTTTCACGATTTCCGACAGGGGCTGACTCGAGAAACATGAATATTAGGCCTTTATGGCCATTGGAAAATGCAAGGTGAAGAGATAAAAAAAGAACACATAAATAAGAGTTAGCATCTATTTATAATGACAAAAATAACCACACGAAAATTGAATTGATCTAGACCCGACTTTAAATGAAATTCAAGTGACCATTAACAATAAGAAATGTATCATGATACTCAAAGGCAAAGGGAGTCATGTAACTTATATTAACAAGATCTCATTTCAAAAAAAACAAATGGAGGCACAACGCAACAAGAAAATTAGATGAGATAGTAGTCATCATATTGGAAAATAACGGCGATAAAATGACCAAATCCTAAGAGAGATTATGTCACTTAGTAGTTATATATTTCTACCTCCCATTTTAAGATAACCAACATGTAATAATATTAATGAATGAACCACTACAAGTGTTTAAAAACAAACATTCGTTCAAATTAATATACCTATTACAATGTTCAGTTTTAACTTAGCTAAAGCCAAAAAAAAAAAGAAGCAGTGTTACACTTTATACCAAATGATTCATAATTGAAAGATAAGTACTAACAACAAAAAGCAAAAGAGTAGAGACATTGACTATAAAACTCTACAACATTCCATCAACTCTAAGGATGAAAACAGAGCTCATTCCAAAACGAACAGATGTTTAAATAGCCGAGGAATTAGGTCACAATTTTGAAGGATAAATCGGTGAATCTTGAAGAAATTCGAGGCAAAATTGAGAATCCCATAACGTACTCCAAAATTCAAATCCCTTTTCCCTTTTGGATGTAACAAGAGTCCAAGAGGATAGGGGAATGAACGGCTTTGATTGACTCAATCGTCCACGTGGATCGATCTCACCGCTTTTAAGACGATTTCGCTACCCCTGTTCTGCTGCTGTGAGAACAGACGAGAAAGGGACAAAGAATTGCAAAAGTTATCTAAAAAAAAATTATATTCCCCAACTCTTTTTCAAAATCATTACCTCTGCACGCCTATCAAAACTTTTCACCATAATTCGCACGCCTAATTTATTTTCACCAAATTTTCTTCCAAAATCATTCCTCTCTTAACAGTCTTCTTCAAGAATTCTCAAATATTTGCATTCAAATCTTCATTTTTAGCACTCAAATCTTCAACTCTTTCGATAAACAAACCGTACAATGTCGAAAAGAGGCAACAAAACCCCGAGAAAAAGTAGAAGATTGAATCAGACGATTTTCATGCTCCATCTTTAAAAAATTTATCACAAACACAATCTCAACCTTCATCTGTTAAAGTTAAATCTAGATCAGGGAAATCAACAATAGGAAAAAAAAAACATCCAAAGGAAAACGAGAAGAAGAGAAAAGGAAAAGAAAAGAAAAATGTAGATGAATCTGAGAAAAGGACGAAAGAAAGAGAAAATAAGAGGAAAGGAAAAGAAATCGAGGAATCATCAGATTCTGAATCTGATTTTGTGGAAGAGTTGATAAAATCAAAATTCAAAAAATCAAGAGCATCTGAAATCGATACTTCACATTTACAAGAAGAAGAAGAAACAGTTAAACCCAAAAAAAGTTCAAAGGTTAGTAAAAGTTAATTTTTTAATTTTTTTTTATGTTCTGTTATTTTTATTTTCAGTTATTTGGGTATAAAATAGTTAAAATATAAATTTTGTGTAAATAATTAATGTATGAATTGTGTATGATTCATTGTATGAAATTACAGATCTCTTCATATTACAATATCAATTGCTGAAACATGTATTTTTTATGTATGATTCACTGTATGAATTGTGTATGATTAACTGTATGAATTGTGTATGATTTACTGTATGAATTTTGTATGATTTACTGTATGATTCACGGTGTATATGAAATGTGTATGAATTGTGTATAAATTTTTTTGTATCAAGTTTTTTGATACTGTTGAATAGTAATATCCATAATTAGTTATACTTTATGTTTTGATTTGTATATTTTGGTGTTGAATATATTGTGTATGAAAGATATGATTATATTGTATTATGTTTTGTATACTATGTGTATGAATTATGTATTTTTCAATATTATGTTGTAAGTTTGTTTGAATTGTGTATGATTTACTGCATTATGTTTTGTATACTATGTGTATGAATTATGTATTTTTCAATATTATGTTGTAAGTTTGTTTGAATTATGTATGATTCACTGTATTAGTTTTGTATTACATGTGTATGAATATGTGTATGATTAATGTATTTAATTTTTACAATTTTTTAGGAGAAGAAGACACAAACACATTTGTCTTCATGTATTAACATGAATGTGTGCGGATTTGTTGACCTTTTTAGGTCAAGATAAGTTTCAACAATTCCTAGATGAAACACCTTTTGGATTTTTTTATAATTCGCATCACATTAAAATCCAATGTCAATTGTTGAGACACTTATTTATAATGGGGAATGAAAATGTTAGGGATGACTTTGGCATTATGGAAAATCAAAGAATGATGAAGGCGCAATCAGTGAAAGTGAAGTTACAGGAATAGTTGCTATCAAGAAGGGTGGACCTCGAACTCATTAAGAACAAGTTATGGACACTCCCAATTATCGTACTCCAAAATTCCGTATCAGGAAGTAGAAATCTTCATGGCACAATGTACATTTATTTGAATGACTTGTTTTTTTTTTAACTTATGAACAATTTATGTATTTTTCCAGTTTTTTTTATTATGACTATTCTGATGGTTTTATATAAATTACTATTGATTATTACTAAATGTGTCTCACTTTAACATATATGAACACTGTACGAATCATGTATGAAAATCATATGAATTATGAATGTCATATTAAAATTTGATATATAGTACATAGTAATGTTAAATTATTCCATAAATTTGTTTTGCATGAATACTATACACTTTCAAATACAAACAGAAAGGGATATTAATTATATTACTGGTATGAATATTATATGAATTATATCATACAATTATACATTAATAAATGTGTATCACCATCTTGCATACATTATTCATACCAGTAATATACATTCAATTTGTTTCTGTTTGTATTTTTATTATGACTACTGATGGTTTTATATAAATTATTACTGATTATTACTAAATGTGTCTCACTTTAACATATATGAACATTGTATGAATCATGTATGAAAATCATATGAATTATGAATGTCATATTAAAATTTGATATATAGTACATAGTAATGTTAAATTATTTCATAAATTTGTTTTGGATGAATATTATACACTTTCAAATACAAACAGAAACAAATATTAATTATATTACTGGTATGAATACTGTATGAAAAATGTATGAATTATGACAAATTATAAAATATATTTTTCACAATACAAACAGAAACAAATTGTATGTATATTACTGGTATGAATAATGTATGAAAACTGTATGAATTATGACATATTATAATTTAATATGTATAACATAAACATACATTATTTTTTATATGCAAGTATTGAATTTGTATAAATGTATAAATTTTGTATGTAGTCCCCATTATGAATGCAATAACTGAATAAATGTTATATGATTATATGAATTATTATTGTTAACATATGTCAATATATGAACAGTTGTATATACAATGTATGACATTTGTATGAAAAGTAATATTATTCAATAAAAAAACATTTTATAACAATGTAATGCCTCAAAAACACAGATTTAACATTACGACATCATTGTTTTTGTACAGGATAATTTGATTAAGTCTTGCTATTGTGTCCAACCTGATGACATCTACTACATGTGCTTTTTGTCTTCTTGAATTTCACATTTGCGAACCCCTTCCGCCGTTCAAGTTTGGGTCTTTCTGCTGCTCTTTTTGGACCAGGCGGCATCAATTTAGGATCTGAAATATAACTTGGTATATCCCATGTACGCTCGACAGGAATGGCATAAGCATTTTTGAAATTCTTGAGGCTATAAAAAGCAGAACATATGCAATATAACATGGGAATTTAACATATGCAATATAACATGCAATTTAACATATGCAATATAACGTGGGGAAAAAGATACGACACATTAATAAAATATTAAAAAAAAAGTAACCTGATGAATTCCATTTGCCACCATGTTTAATTAAAATTGACACAATTTTCTACATCAAATCAAATCTAAACTTTTTCAACCTTCAATTTTAATTGTTTTTCCAAAAAAAAAACGATAAAATATGACAGAATTCGAATATATGAATATAGTTCAATTTCCGAAAAAAAAAGATACACGTTTATGGGAAGAAAGATAACAGAATACAATTTTTTAAGGATAAAAAATCAAAAATAATTACCATTAAAAACGGATTGAGATAATTAAGGTGCATATCTATAATTAATATATTTTAAAATCCCTTAAAAGGTGCAAATTTTGTTATCAGTTAATAACAGTAACTAAATTCAAGGAAATTATCCAATTTTAATTATTCATTTTTTAATTTTATTTTTCATCCTATTTAGAATAAATATTTACAGTATTTTAATTTAAAGAAATGCTATAAGTTGATATATTAAATGCTATAGAATGAAAATCAAACTCTTATGCCATAACTTGAGAATATGACTACATAATATGCTATATACCTAATTTACGAATGGGGGATTTTGTGGGTATTGTTGGGAAGGTTTTGGATTAAAATTGGGTACGACAGGTGGGCCAATTTTGCAATTGCAGATATGACTGTTGGATTGCAATTATAACCACAATTAAAAGTTGACCAAATTGAGTCAATTATCAAATTCGACTTAAGTTTTAAAAAAATTGAATCGATATTAATTAATTTACGAGCTTCTTAACTTTCACAAGGTAAAATAGTTAACCTAAGTATAACTAAGGACTTAAAACTGTGCGCTACTAGTTTAACCGAAGTTTAATTTATTCAAATAAGTAAAACTCAAAATTGTTTTTGATATGATTTTTGACTATTTAAAATACACATAATTATAAAACATATGTATTACTTATCTACAACAAAATAAAAACTATGCTAAGGATTCGAACTACAAGTCACTAAAACTTATTTAATAAAGCGTTAAGTATAACTAAAATCTTTTGCGACGAATTTTTGAATATTTCATAAAATAAACAAACTGTAAAAAAAAACATATAAGAATATTCGTCACTTAAAAGCTATCAAAAAGTCGCCTAAATACACTTTAAAGTGACTTAAAAATCATTTGAATCTTATAAAGTCGACTATTTCAACTCGTTAAGAAATTAAGAAACTCAAAAATTAATTATTATCGAGGAGGATTAAAATTTAGATGTCAACACTAACAAGTATGAAAAGACATTGAAATTTCACTAGTAAACCTGCTGGACATTTTTATCATCAAGGAAATATATATATATATATATATATATATATATATATATATATATATATATATATATATATGTTGGAATGAAGCAACAAATTTTTGTGTAAAATAGGTTACTTCCTCCATCTCATATTAGTTAGTCATTTTTTAACACACATATTAAGAAATCATGAAACAAGAAAATAGTTTTACCAATTTACCTCTTAAATTTTTTTTTGAAAATTTTACAAACAATGTAAAAACTTTTGAAAATAATTAATTACAAACGGTAATATAGGAAAATTTTAAATAATGTTTTCTTGATTTAGTAAGGTGGATAAGTAATAAGAGATATCTACTTTTAGTAAGATAATCAACCAATATCAGCTACATAGAGAGTAAACTTCCCTTCAATTATAAACTTTGAAATTAGAGCGTGAAGGTTGAAATTGATTTTTTAAAGTTGTGATTTTTGAAACTTACTGTTGTGTTTGAACATACATTTTACTTGTGAAACCAATTGAAGTTTTGTGAGGGAAAGTAAAATATGTCTCAAAAACTGATTGAAAATAAAATTTTAAAATCAAATCAAATTTCATAAATGTACATATATTTGAATATTTATTTAAAATTTGTTCTAAAATTAATCTATGATTGATAAATTATTAATCATAGTGATGAGATAAAAAAATTATGTTATTTGGTTACAATATTTGAATTAACTTATTCCATTATTTATATTATAGTGATAAAATAAGTTATCCATATACATGATGAAATAAGTTATCCCATAATAATTAATCTAGATTAACCTATCGTGAAAAAACTTATTTCAAACCAAACGACACCTAAATGTATCTCAAAGGGAAATAATTATGATGAGAAGTGGATCAAAATCTCCAATTGAAATTATAGAAACATTCCCCTTCTTTTCCGCTTATTGTGGGAGTAACTTTCACATAAATTCTTCTATTTCCCTTTTAATATATATATTTTTTAAAACTTTAAAGTAGACCACACCTATCATAAAGTACTTCCTTTATTTCATTTTGGGTGGTAATGTTTTTTTGTCTATTTTAAGAAAGTAATATATTTTATATTAAAATAATTTTAATTTTTTGAATGATATATCACCATTTAAATTTTAAACATAAATTTTATATATTTAATCAAAATAATACTAATATTTATTATTTTATATTAATAAGGACAAAGGAAGTATAATAACCAAAAACTAAACATAGCCATCCACCTCAGCAAAGGAACATAGTGATGTTTGCTTGGTGACGCAACCACACATAAAAAAAATTATTTTAATTTAACATCAATATTATCATCTTAAATTAAAAATATTTTTAAATATATTAAAAAAAATTAAATCTTAAATATGCCATGTGAAAAGTTGAAATTAGAAAAAAAATATTGAAGTATTCATATTAAAACAGGTGAAAAAGACATAAATAAATTAAAACAAAGAAATTAGTGAATAAAGAGTCAAACACATTGCCTTAAAAAAAAAATCCTAATAATTTGAATCGGAGAATCATTATGGCTTATAATACTCTCCCGGTTCATATTACGTGATGATTAAATTTAAAAATATTTTATTTAAAAAAAAACTTATTTTAAACAATAATTAATCTAGGTGTTAACACTAACTTGTTTTTAATTGAATAATATCTACTTAATGTAATTTTCTTACTGATATATTAAGAAGCTACACAGCTAAATAAAGAACTTTTTTTAAAAAATATCCTTTCGATTATATAAAAAATACTATTTATTTAGATTAATTATATGAAAGAGATACTTTTTCTCAATACGAATATGATAACAAAGAACACGAGGGTGGCTTCTTTTCTTTATTAATTAATTAATTAATTAATAGGGATTAGTATTAATAAAAAAAATTAAATGGGTCACTGTTTTTTTCCTTTGGTCACACAACACGAGCTATACATAATACAAGTGGACCCTTTCTTTGTTCACAAGGAAATTTATAAAATTAACAAAATAACATTTTTAATACTTTGTGTAGTTAATGTAATATTCTAATTTTAGTTCTTTATGTTATTCAACTTTACTTACCATTATGGACCTTCGATTGTATTAGGTGAGGGATTTTGATTTTTCAACTAATAAAATTTAAAAAATTGTTAACTTCTTTCGGGGGCAATTAAAATATTTAATTTATTTGATAAAAGAATCGCTTGAAAGTAAACAAATCAAAGTAACAGTTAAAATTAAATATAATATTAGATCCTTTTTTCACTGTATTGAAAATAATTTTTCACTTCATTTTTTTCATTTTAGCATTTATTAAGATCTTTCCCCATGTATTGCTCTTTAGTAGTAGTTCTCTATTTTTTTTTAATTTTTTTCAAAATTAAAAATAAAATATAAATTAATATAGATATTATAATAAATTAATTTATATTGATTATTATCACATTAATTTTAAAAGAATATATAAAATCAAAACAAATAAAAGCAAATAGAATTTTTTTTTAAAAAATAAAGAATTTGGTAAACGTTCTTATTTGACTCCAATTACTTTATCCCCTCCATAAAAATAAAGTCTTATATTTCCTTGGAGCAAAAAATAGGTCCTACATTTTTTTAAGAAGAGAAAAGAGTCAAAATACTTGTGATTATTCTTAATAGATCAGTATTATTTCGTTATATTTTTTAATTAATAATGTACTCGTCATTAGTCACCTAACATATAAATATCCCATACTTGAAAAAAAATTCCCATACTTGAAATAATAATAGCTTCAAAACAAGAGTAGAATGACTAGTTTTTCCTTTGAAAACTATTCTTTATTAAATTTTTTGATCTTCAAATTGTTATTCAAATCTTGTTATAACTATTATAACATGTGTTATGATGTAAAATAATATATATGAATCAAACATTATTATAACAATATTATTATGTTTTATGTGAAAGATAACCAAAAAAAAAAAACAAACTAGTATTGTATGGTTGATTATTATTTTCTAATTGGAATTATACATGATTGAAATAGTTATGCACGGAGATATACGTATTAGTAATGCAGCCATGGATTAGATGATAATTTATTGTGTAAAAATTAGTTATTTGTTATATAAAGTAATACATAAATTTATTTATTCTCAACCATAACTATATAACATGTATTATAATGTAAAATAAATATATAATCAAATATTATATTAGCAACAATATCATTGTTTATGTGATAAAGAAAACACAAAAGGACAACCAAATATTGTAAAACTTATACAGTTAATACTCCCCCAATCCCAACCAAATATTGTATAACTTATACAGTTAATACTCCCCCAATCCCAACCAAATATTGTATAACTTATACAGTTATACTCCCCAACTCCATTCTGCGTGACACCGTTAACTTAGTATGGTGTTTAAGAAAAAAAAGAAAAATTTAAAAAAATTATTGTCTAAACAATCCTGAGATTATTGTAAAGTTATAAATTACTTTATTAAGAGTAAAAATAAAATTTGAAATTGATTTTTTTAATTATTATAAGGTGACAATCTTTTTGGAATGGATTAAAAAGATTCTCTTTGATATGAAGCAAAATGTTTTCCTCAAAAATAAATTGGTTTTTAACCTATTTTTTTATGTTTGGTTGGTGAGTGGAAAAATTTTCTATTATTTGATTGGTCAATAAAAAATTATTTCTAGCTATTTGTCCATTTTTGAATTTGTACACCTATTAAAAAAACAATGATTGACATAGTGAGCTTGCCATATTATCCCTATTAATTTGAAGTGGATGAATTAAAATTTAAGATTTTTAAGAAGTTCTACCTTTTTCAACGTAAATAATTGAGGGTATAATAGATAAAAGAAAAGATTGTTCTTTCTTAATTTGTCAAAATGAACACGTAAAAATGAAAAGTTGGACAAGTAATTAGAAACACATATAAAATATTTTATATTTTTGGCTATAGAGTAAATTTTTTTTTTGGAAAATAGTTTCTGACATGAAACTCAACCCTAATAACTGATTTGGGACACGACCCCGACTTTCGACTCCATACTTGGCATTCGAACTAGGAACCGATCTCAACCTTAACAGCCAAATCAGGACTAGAGCCTAACAATGGATCCAAAATCCAACCCGAGACTTGACCTCGACTCTCACATGAGACCACACTTTCAAACTAGGACCCTTCCCCGATATCCAACTCGATCCCAACATCGACATCTGACTTTGGAGATGACTTCGAGTCCCTACCCGAACTCGACATTCAAATTGAAATCCAACTCCAACCTCGACACTCAAATCGGAACATCATTCCGACGACCAATTCAAATTCAATTCTAAAATTCGACCTAAAGGCTAATTAATCTCGATATCTGAATCTTGTCACGATCGATTAATTTAGAATCTGATCTCGAAAATAGAATCGGGACTTGACTTCCAAATTGACAATTTTTTTATGGGAAGTTGAGCCTGACTTTCAAATTGAAATCCAACCATACCTGATTCGAGACCTGACTTTCAAATTGAAATTTCAAAAAAATTTAAAAGTATTTTTTTGCAATCTCTTTTTTTTAGAAGAGGATGATAATGGGTCAGGACAGAGGTGACGTGTAAAAGAATTAAATAATTCGACTGAATTATTTAAAATTTAAGTATTTTTTTTTAAGAAAAACAAAATTTCAAAATCTTAGTTTTTCCTGATTTTGTGGTTGGGGTAAAAAATCAACTTTTTTAGAGGGGAGGAGTTGGGATTGGATAAATTAGGTTAGAAGAAATTGTAATTTAAAGATAGAGGAGAGTATTAATAAATATTTTAGAAAAATTATTTTTCTTGAATTTAAGAAAACTAAATTTATTTAAAAATTATTTTTTTCAAAAACATTTAGATCAATCAAGCACCAGAATATTGGATACCAACCCCACCCTTATTATATTTGAGGTGCAAGTTGCAATCTTAAATATTGATATGGATAGAGTGGATATACATTTTTAGGGCTTACATCATAAAACATACATAAGCCTCTTGTTGTCATCACTCTCACCGTCCAACTTTTTTCCTTATTAAATCATTCTTTAATTTTGTGTTTTCTATTTTACAAGACTTTTTCTTTAATTTTCTTTTAATTTGAGGCGGCTAAACATTTTTGCATCATTAAATATATATATTCCTTCCTCATTTGACTCTTTCTAATTAGTGATGCAGTATAATATTGTTTTAAAAAATATTTTTTGATTTTGTAATCTTTTATGTATATCTTGTTTAATTGATTAGTTATGTATTGTTATATTTACATCTATGAGTTTTTTTTATTTTTATATTTAATAGATTTAAAAAATATTTTTTTATTCAATTTTTGAGTGACCATGAAAGACCAGATTGAGCAATCATCAGTTAATGGATTTTTTAAAAGAAAAAATTGTATATAATAGCAAACTAATAACCTAAAATAAATAGAGTAGCTATGGTTTGATTAAATTGTGCTCCATAGCAAACGTTTGCAAAAAATTGTCAGGCGTCTCTCTCCCAAATATCTCGCTCGCCACTCTCCTCCAATCTCTCGCTCGCTTCCTCATTTTTTATACAAACACAAGTGTATAAAAATTGTTTCTACTTGTATATAGCAGAGAAAATTGTATAAATACATATATTTTTGTTCCCCTCTTCCAGATCTCGCTCGCCACTCTCGCCTTTCTCACTTATACAAACAGAAGCGAAATGTATAAATTGCGTTTCTATTTGTATAAAACGTGAGAAAATTGTATATACACATGCAAGTATGATAAAACTTGCCTAGTTAGTTAATTAGCTTAAGTAGTTAGTTAGTTACTAATTAGCTAGTTGGTTATAGTTGGTTGTAGTTAGTTAAAGTTAGTTAGAAGTCACATTTTCCACACTTTGTTAGTTTGTTAATTCTGTTAGATTGTTGCTCATTGTTGTGTATATATACTTACACATTACATTGGTTAATGCAAGCAAAATAATTCTAAAGGAACTTCTTCTCCTTCTTCTTCTTCTTCTTCTTCTTCGTTTGTCACTGTTAATGGCTCAACCTCCATCAATGGAGGAGTGAGATTTTCCTAGCCTATACGCTGGTTTTTGTCATGGTATCAGAGCCTGGTTGCTCACACTAGATCTCTTGTTCTAGTTGTTAATCAATTCATTGTTGTTTCTTGTTCAAGTCGATCTTTGATTAGATCTCTCTGTTTTTTTTTCTCTGCTTCTTGTTAATTCATCAGCTTCCATTTGGTAAGTTCTGCTTCTGTGTAGCTTCCATGGGTGACACTTCAACTGATGCGATCAACAATAACTCCTTGAAACGACCAGACTTCAACAGTCCCTTCTATCTACATCCATTTGAGAATGCTGCATCTACTTTGCTTCCTGTGGTGTTTGATGGAACTAGCTATAGATCATGGAGACGAGCAGTTCTTAGAGCTTTGTCTGTTAAGAACAAAACTGGATTTATTAACGGTAAGATAGTGAAGCCAAGCTTTACAGATCCATCTTTCATGCAGTGGGAAAGATGTGATGATATGGTAACATCTTGGATCCTAAATTCCCTCTCCCCAGAGTTGCGAGATAGTCTACAGTATGTGAATAATGCTAAGGAGTTGTGGGAAGAATTGGTGGATCGATATGATCATACTAATGGATGCAAATTATATCAACTACAGAAGGAAATAAATGATTTGGTACAAGGCACTTTAGATGTCACTGGTTACTATACAAAAATGAAGAGATTATGGGAGGAGATGAGTGCAATTGATGTAAACTCACAGTGTAGCTGTGTGTGTACTTGTGGAGGAAAGGTGAAAATGTATAAGGCTGAGCAAGATAGAAGGCTCATACACTTTCTAATGGGGCTAAATGAAATGTATACTGCTGTGCGAGGGAACATTCTTATGATGTCCAACTTGCCTACAATGGCACAAGCATTTGCTATTCTATCACAGGAAGAAAGACAAAGGGAAATGAAGCCTGCAAACCATATGGTTTTGGAGTCTACCTCACTGAATGCCTCTATGTCATCTCAAAATAATGCAACCAATACTAGTTCTTACAGAGGAAGTACAAGTAGGGGTAATGGGAACTATAACAACACTGCTTACAACAACAACAATACTTTTAGAGGGAGTTCCAGCACTGGAAATAGATCAAACATGTTTTGTGAATATTGCAAACGACCTGGACATGTCAAAGACAGGTGCTACAAACTCCATGGTTATCCAACTAACACAAGAAATCCAAGAGGAAGAGGCAAAGGATCTACAGCAAATGTACATACTTCTGAAGGTGATGGTGGTCAATGTGAAGAGAATTTTGAGCAGGAAAAACAAATACCAGTAAATCTGTCAAAGGGTCAATATGAACAATTACTCAATCTACTTGGAACTTTGCATGTTGGCAATGAATCTGATTACTCAAACAATATGTCAAGTGGAGCTGCAAGCCTAGCAGGTATACTTGCTTGCCACTCTTCAATAAGTAAGATAGGTGATTTGTCATGTAAATGTGATAAATTGACTGCTGGCTCTCGGATCATTGATTCAGGGGCATCTCATCATATGACCTTCACAAAAGACAATCTAATAAACCTTAAGACTCTACCCTATCCTTTTCTAATCACCTTACCAAATGGATACAAAGTCAAAGTGACTGAAATTGGTGATGTGTGGTTGAATTCAACATTAATTCTGTATAAAGTGTTGTACATACCTAGCTTCAAGTTCAATTTAATATCAGTTTATTGTTTAGCTAATCAGCTCAAAGGAGTAGTCAGCTTTAACAATGGTTCTTGCTTACTACAAGGCCCTTCTCTGAAGAGTCCTCTGGCACTTGGTAAGGCAAAGAATGGTTTGTATTTCTTTTGTCCAAAGTGCCACATTCTATCTGCAAATGATGGTTTTACTTCACATCAAAGGTGTCAATCTGTTTCTCTTCTTAACTACTGCAAAAGGTCCTCATTACCATGTGTAAAACCTTCTCATACAATCAATAAAGAAGCCTGTTCTACTGATCATTTCTCAAGTTCAGCTGCTAATCTTTCTGTAAGTGGAGACAATGAATTCTTATGGCATGCTAGATTAGGACATGTACCCTTTGTAAGGATGAAAAATATGTCTACCATTCCTTTGAAGTTTTCCAACAAACAACCTTTTACATGCACAATTTGTCCAATGGCTAGGCAAACTAGAATGCCATTTCTAGAGAGTGTCACTGCAACTAGTTCAATATTTGTAACTATTGCATGTTGACTTATGTGGACCTTATAATGTACAAACACATGATGGATATCACTATTTCTTGACCATGGTAGATGACTACAGTAGAGCCACTTGGACACAGCTTTTTAGGTGTAAAAGTAATGCTCTACATACCATAAAAGCCTTCATATCCTTAATAGAAAATCAATTTCATACTAGGTTGAAAACCATCAGGTCTGATAATGGTTTAGAATTCTCAAGTTCTGAAGCAACATGTTTCTTCCAAGGGAAAGGTATAATACATCAGAAAACTTGTCCTTATACACCACAACAAAATGGAGTAGTAGAAAGGAAACACAAATACCTTCTTGAGACAGCAAGGGCACTGTTATTTCAATCAAAAATGCCTATGAGATATTGGGGAGAATGTGTGCTGACTGCCACTTATTTGATTAATAGATTACCTACTAAACTACTTCAAGGAAAATCTCCATATGAGATGTTATATCAAAAGAAACCAGTCTATTCTCATCTTAGAAATTTTGGATGCCTTTGTTTTCCAACTACTTTAAAGACTCATAAAGACAAATTTGAACCAAGGGCTGTGCCTCACATTTTCATTGGATATCCTTTTAATACAAAAGGGTACAAGGTTCTAAATTTGGCTACCAAGAGAATTCATGTGTCTAGAGATGTTCTTTTTTATGAACTGTTCTTCCTTTTGTTATTGCTCCTACTGGTTCCAGCTTTGATTCTGTATTACATCTAGTTATTCATTATTCTGATAAGTTTCCTTGCATGTCTAGTAAAACAACTACTTCTATTAATGATGAAATGTTGAATTACCACACACTAGATGAAGTCACTTGTGATCAAGATTCTACATATGAAAATACACCTATGACTGACTCTATTGAACCAAATCTACTTGTTCTCACACCTACATCTCCTATAGAATCAGATGTACCTGTTCTTGATAATACATCCCTTACACCTAGAAGAACAACCAGATCTTGTCATCCTTCAAGGTACTTAAAAGACTACACATATTCATTACCTAAGCTACAATCCTCCTCACCTATAAATAATACTACTGAATCTCAGCAATCACTCACATCATTCACAAATCACCCTGATCATATCTGTTTCTCCACACTTAGTTCTGAGAGTCAACAGTTGATTCATAATGTTTCACATGATATTGAACCTACATCTTATGAAGAGGCAATCCTGAATCCAGCCTGGCAAACAGCAATGAAACAAGAATTTGATGCATTGTATGCTAATAACACTTGGGAACTAGTTAAGATGCCAAAGGGAAAGAATGCCATTGGATGTAAATGGGTGTATAAGATCAAGCATAAAGCTGATGGGAGCATAGAAAGGTACAAGGCTAGATTAGTGGTGAAGGGATACACTCAACAAGCTGGGATAGACTACAATGAAACTTTCTCACCTGTGGTAAAAATGACTACAGTCAGAACACTCATTTCACTGGCAGTTAAGAAAGGTTGGAACTTGTATCAGTTGGATGTTAATAATGCCTTTCTACATGGTGATTTGAATGAAAAAGTGTATATGGCTTTACCCCCAGGACTAGTAGTGGACAGTAATGACATGGTTTGCAAATTAAAGAAGTATTTATATGGTTAAAACCAACCTAGTAGACAATGGTATGAAAAGCTGGCCACCAGCCTTTGTTCAAAAGTCTACATTCATTCAGAAAGTGATTACTCACTGTTTTACAAGAAAGATGGCAAATCTTTAGTGTTTGTGGTTGTATATGTTGATGACATCATCTTAACTGGCACTGATATAAAGGAGATTGAATCCTTGAAGTTCTTCTTGCATGACAAATTCAGAATAAAGGACTTAGGCAGATTACACTATTTTCTTGGATTAGAGATATTGTACAAACAGGATGGTGTTCTCATTTCACAAAGAAAGTTCACCCTTGATCTTTTGAAGGAATTTGATTCTATGCATTACAAGTCTACCACTTCACCTTTGGATCCTACTGAAAAACTGAGGCTCACAGAAGGTAAACTACTATCAGATCCTACTTACTACAGAAAACTAGTGGGAAAGCTTAATTTTCTTGCTAATACAAGAATGGATATAGCATACAGTGTCCAGCATCTTAGCCAATTCATGCAATCTCCTAGAGAGCCTCATCTAAAGGCAACTTATCATGTGCTCAGGTATCTACAACATGATCCTACTTTGGGAGTCTTTATCAATAATAAGCCTGATGTCACTGTTAGTGCTTATTGTGATTCAGATTGGGATTCTTGTCCTGATTCAAGGAAGTCTGTGAGTGGTTATTTGGTTCTCATGGGAGATAGCCCTATCAGCTGGAAATCTAAGAAGCAACCCACAGTGTCACTATCATCAACAGAAGCAGAATACAGAGCTATAAGACAAGTGGTAGGAGAAGTAGTGTGGCTGGAAAGGTTACTTGGTGAACTCTCAATGACAGTGTCCTTACCAATACATGTGTTTTGTGACAGCCAAGCAGCAGTACACATTGCTAGGAATCCAGTATTTCATGAACGAACCAAGCACATAGAAGTTGATTGTCATTTCGTCAAGACAAAGCTACAAGAAGGACTGATTACACTTCAATACATTCCAACAGATTCTCAGCTAGCTGATGTTTTTACTAAGGCTTTAACTGGGGTCAAACATACTACTTTGATGAGCAAGTTGTCTGTAAATAGATTACTTCCAACTTGAGGAGGGGTGATAAAACTTGCCTAGTTAGTTAATTAGCTTAAGTAGTTAGTTAGTTACTAATTAGCTAGTTGGTTATAGTTGGTTGTAGTTAGTTAAAGTTAGTTAGAAGTCACATTTTCCACACTTTGTTAGTTTGTTAATTCTGTTAGATTGTTGCTCATTGTTGTGTATATATACTTACACATTACATTGGTTAATGCAAGCAAAATAATTCTAAAGGAACTTCTTCTCCTTCCTCTTCTTCTTCTTCTTCTTCTTCGTTTGTCACTGTTAATGGCTCAACCTCCATCAATGGAGGAATGACATTTTCCCAGCCTATACGCTGGTTTTTGTCAAAGTACATATATTTTCATCCTATACACTTATGATTATACAATAGAAATACTCCCCTGCCCAGTTTCTTTTGTCTTTCTGTCTTTCTCGTTTTATACAATTTTCAAATTGTATCTAATTTCTCTCTTTTTCGTTTTATACAATTCGATTCAATTATATATTCCTTGTCAAGTCTCTTTTGTCTTTCTCTCTTTCTCATTTTATACAAATTCAAATTGTATATAATCGTTCTATACACTTATAATAATACAATTCGTTTTATACACTTCGTTTTTATACATTTTTTCTGCCTAAGTGTCTTTCTCTTTCTTGCTTTATACACTTCGTTTTATACAATTTGCTTCAATTGTATATGTATAGCAAATTATACAATTTCTATGTTTGTTATGGAGCGCAATTATGCAAACTTTGCTATAACATACAAATATGAATCTTTTATTTGCTATATGTGAAAATTGCCCTTTTTAAAATTGCCTAGTTGATGAGACACTCTTGTACCCCTAAATTTTTTATTTAACTAATTCAATATACTATGGTATTTTAGGGGATGGGAGAAAGAGGTATAAAAACTATAGTAGGTTGTACATAATACAAATAAATAAAGATCCAAGCTAGCTAGCTAGTGTCCTGACCATATATCTAATGTATATTGAAAAAATTAAATAATTATGTCATACAATAGAATTTAGAATAAAAATCCATCAAGTGTTTTAAATGCGGTATATGAGGCGAGACATTTTATATCATATGAAATGAGAAGTCTCGAGATACGAGCTTAAGTCTTATGGTTTTATGAAGCGTTGTCTCATGTATATTCAATTTCATAATTTTACTACCAAGATGATAAGCAAAAATAAGAGCATTAATTATTTTACAAATAATTTTTAATAGATAACCTATAATATACAGAAAAAATATTATGCATTTTATTTGAGAAAGGTATAAATGAAGAATAACGTAGAAAAAAAAGTATTACAACTACTATTTGAGAAATATCATTATATAATTATTAAAAAATATTTAAATTAAGCAAAAAATGTTTAAAACTATTTTTTTATAAAAAAAAACATCAAAAGCGTACGTTTTTACGCTCAGGGCTCACGCTCCAAATTCTAAGACTTACGCCCTATATATTTATGTCCTCAATTTTCACTTGAAATATTTTTGATACGCCCCATTCCAAGACTCGATCGGAAGTCACCCCAAAACATTTTTGAAAAACATAGTATCCACTCCTATATAAGAGTTCAAATTTTGCACACTGTCAATGTACAAAGAAGTTGTATGTGTATTCTTCTTCCATCATATACTACTTCATTTCCTATTTTAATTTGCTCTATCCTATGGCAATATGAAATAAAACGAAAGAAGTTAAAGATTAAGTATTTATGTCGTACAATATATTTATACGAGAATACATTCATTCTTATACTAGAAAAGTTTAAATTTTATGCACCATAAGTGTATAAAAAAGTTTATGTATATTCATCTTTCTCATATACTACTTTATTTCTCTATTTTAATTTGTTCTATCCTATGGCAAGTAATCATATGAAATATATCAAAAGAAGTTATGTATATTCAATTAAAAAAAGTTCATAAGTATAATAGAAACAAGTGCATTAGTTTTTTTAATCATATATAAGAATTTTAGACTTTACGGTAAAACGTGTGCATTATAATGATTTATAATACTAGCGTCCATACAAAAAAAAAATAGTATTCTGACTGGCCACCATCAACGAATTAAATTACCATAATCTAATTCTTGTTCTACAAGCAAGCATTAATTTTGACCACTTCCATGTCCTATATTATACTTAACTACGAAACTTTTCGGATTTCATCTTATTTATTTCTCGATCACAATTTATATGATATCTTTTAAATCAAAAGTTAATTAATGAATTTTTAATTGCAACCCTTTCAAACATTTTTCAATTATATTTATAATATTGTTATGTAATTTTAAAATATATAAATATTATTTCAAGAAAACATAAAAGTTTCATCCCCAAATCCAAGATAAAAATATATAAAGCTTTCAATTTTTTCAACATATAAAAGTTTGTGCAAGCTCTTCCTCTACCAAATTGCTTTTTTACTTTTATCTGTATTTTTTCAAACTCATTAAAGATTGATCCTGTTATTTATAATCACGTCGGATACAAATAATATATACTCACTATTGAATGGTAAACGATGGCTAATTATAATCGAAACCATCATGTACTATAAGTCTCTAATTATCATAAGATGAGTTCATGATTTAAACTTTAATTTATAGGTCTAACCTTCAAGTATTGAAATCACTTAAGATTTAAACTTACAAATTAATTAATGCTATTTTAGTGATTGATACATACAAATATTCTCGAAAGTTAAAAATACTGAGTTCAGATAAACACTACAAAAAAATGTGAATTATACGTGGATTTTTCTAGGTATTAGTATGAAACTTTGCAGAAAACTTATTTTTCTGCAAATTTTAATACTAATTCCCAGGAAAATCTCCATGTAATTCACGGTTTCTTGTAGTGAAATACTTACCGAGATAATTTATTCTCATGTTCTACTCCTACTCCCTCTCTTTTTGAAGTCTAAAACACTCAGGTCAACTCCTCTGTTAAAGAATTATTATAGTATTATTAAAGGACAAACCAATGAAAGTAGTACCCTCTTTCTAGGAAATAAAGACTTTTGTTACAACAAGTGGAAAAATTTGGTGTATATATAAGCCTCAATTATTTTGCCAATAGAATGTTGAAACCATATTGAATTGTGTTTGAAAGTAGTACTATTAAGATGGAAGATATTATTATAATTAAGAAAGGGGCATGGTCTCCTGAAGAAGACCAAAAATTGAAAGATTATGTTATGAGATTTGGCATTTGGAATTGGAATCTCATGCCCAAATTTGCAGGTACAACTCACTATACTAATACAATTTATTTTATTTTATTTTAATGTTAAGTTAATATATTATCTTATGGATGGATGATGCATGGTTTAGGTCTTTCAAGAACAGGAAAGAGTTGTAGACTTCGATGGATGAATTATCTCCGCCCTGATGTTAAGAGAGGACCTTTTAGCATGGAAGAAAGAGAGAGAGTCATCAAAATGTATCAGCAACTTGGAAATAGGTGAGAGAATTTATATTAAAAACGATCTTTTTTTAAGTTTATTTAATAAATATATGTAAATCCAGATGGGCAGCTATCGCTGGAGAATTGCCTGGAAGAACAGATAACGAAGTTAAAAACTTCTTTCACACGCATCTAAAGAAGAATCTTGGACAGATAAATAATATTGATGCCCCTGTACAGTGTAGGAGGGTAAAAAAACAGAAGAAAAAGGCTCAAGAAAAGCCCAAATTATTTGTGGATATATCATCACCAACGATGGGTAGTTCTTCTTCAATATCGAGCATTATTACATTCGATCAAAATGAAAAGATTGACATGGAAAAGACGGTTATCTTGGAGAGCAATCCATCGTTATCATCGTCACATAGTAATATCGATGGCTTCGATCAATTTGTTGACACAACTTCGTTCTGGCTTCATCTACTTAACCATGCCAATCGTGAAGAATTATATTATGAAAACTCCTAATCCAAAGTAGAGATGGATAATTTAATTAATGAGATGAAATTATTTTACCTTATTATCAAAATGTCCAAAAGGAATTTTAATTATGTGAGATTCTTAATTCGGAAGATAATGCTACACTAAATTTAATTTTGATCTACCATAACGTCAATTCCATTCGGGTTTCAATGTGTGTATAGGTAACTTTTGACAACATTTTGCTACTATGTTTTGTACATAGCCAGGAGTTGATATATAATGAAGACAAGGACTCTAGTATGAAATCATCATGTATATATTATATAATCCATCTATTGAATTATTAAACATAATATGTGTTTTTAATGAAATGTGTTGATGGATTCACTATTCACTAGTTGGATAGTTTAGATCATCACTTCAATATTTCTTCCTTTTCCTTTCATTTATCTGAATTTAAAGAGCTTTTGGAAGTAAGAATTTTCATTACATTTTCTGTACTTTTCAATTTTTAAACTCTAATATACTGTTATGATTTTAAATATGTTTGTAATTTAAAATTTTTAATCCAAGGCCTTTATTTTAACCTTTCACATGGCGTATTTAAAATTACCAAATTAAATAACTTTTTTTTTGGTTTTCCACCAAATTAGCACTTCCACTCTCCATCACAAGCCTTGTTGTTGATTAAAGGACATTTTGATTACATTCTACATATCTTTAGTTTTAATCGAAAAACTAAAAGTCTTTTTTATCATCTTAAACTCCATCTTAAGTTAAAATCAGATAAATAAATTGAAATAGAAGTATCATAAGTTTCATATTTTTCTTTTTTTTATCTTGGAAGTTTCATAATGTCCCTTTTTACAAAGCATTGTTATGACAATGATGATATCAATACGATGATCTTTTAAGCAATTAATTAAGTACCACTTCCAAGTATGTTTGCTAGTAATTTTTTAACCAAAAGTATACTATATTCTAATTAAAGTAAAAGAAAAACTTTAAAGAATAGACATTTTCCCCTATGAAAGAGACGACGAGCAACACAGAAATATAATTATGGGTGTGTTTGGTACAAATAAAATGTATTCGTACTCTAGGGGAAAAATAGAAACTTTCAAAAACAACAAATATTAGGCAGCAATATTTTAGTTTGCTGTTTGAATTTGTGCACTTCTTTTTGCGGATTTTTTTTAAAAAAATACAAAATATAAACTAATCTGTATTAAAGTGAATACATAATAGGAAGAGAGAGGCGAATGAGATTGAGAGAGCGAAAAGGGAGAATTGTATTTCGTCTCCTCTTTAATGGGATATAATTGATACATAATATTGTTGACATATAAGACGAATGCATATTATATTCGTATAAACACAAATACAATTGGTGCAAAATTATACCTATAATTTTTCGAATACAATTGATATAACATATAAAACTCTCATATATGTTTGATTAAGATACAATTAAAAAATATATTTGAATAAATTTCCTCTTATTGTCAGAGAGAGAGAGAGAGAGTGAGGGGGAGGCAAGGAAGAGACGCAGAGAGTTTGCTATAAAAATAAAATATAATGTCTTTTGTAATCTTTTGAAATTATAGTTATTTTTCATAAATGTGTTTGCATTTTTGTCATGTTCTATGATTTTCTCAAAAAAAAATTATGTATCTTACTTTTTATTTTAATGTTTAGTATGTGAGCTAAAAGTAATTGTAAATAATTCGATAAATATTACTAAATATAAGCTAAAAACACCTTATAGTGTTTGTCTAAATTGTAAATAAATAAAAAAAAATTGTAAATAAATAATTTCAGAATAACTATATTCCCTACTCAGTACTTATAATGTACCACAACATAAGAAATAGAGTAATTGTGACTTGTCCCCATAATGTATGTATTTCTTTGTGACTTACACTATCCAATTATTTTTAATAATTTGCATCGTAATCTCCTAAGTTCTTCACGAAATCATAAAAAAAATCTCCCTTTTCAATTATTTACAAGGAGTAAAATAGAATATTACATTTTAAAAAAATATACAAAAAGTGATTTAAATTAAAAATACAAACAATAGTAAACACTAGTCATTTGCTGCTTCTTTTCCATTAAAATGAAAGAAACAATCATTCATTCGTGAACAAAATCGAATTGTAAAGTACAAATTGAGTCAAATCAGAAGAAAAAAATCAACAATGATTTAGTGTTGAAAAAAATGCAATTATACTTTGAGTTAATTTGATTTTAACTGGATAAAGTCAATAAGTAACAAAACTAATCTAACATTATCTATATAATTATTAAAAATTGTTTTATACATAATTTTTTTTTGTTCTAATACAATTTACAAATTTTATCTTTAACTTTTTCATAAGTTTTATGTTTTATAACAATTTGTTAAATTTTCTATTTTATCCTTGTAAATAATTGAAAATATGAGATTTTTTTTTTTATAATTTTGTAAAGAACTAAGAAAATTAGGGCGTAAATCATTGAACTTAATAGGATAAGGTGTAAATCACAAAAGAGCATATACATTAGGGGTGCAAATAGCACCCTAAAGTCGTTTAGTTATTGGGTTAGAACTATGTTGATTATTAATTATACATAAATTAAACATATCATATTAGTCATGTAGAAACTAGACTATTATGTTAATATTTAATTGTAATTTTAACTATATTCTAGGTGTAAGTTGCAACCTTAAATATTTATGTGGATAAACATTTGGAGGGCTTACATCATATAAAACATACATAAGCCACTTGTGGTCACGACTCTCACCGTCCAACTTTTTTCCTTATTAAATCATTCTTTTAACTTTGTGTTTTTCTATTTTACAAGACCTTTCCTTTAATTTTATTTTAATTTGAGGTGGCTAAGTATTTTTGCATCATTATATTCCTTCCACGTTTGACTCTTTCTAATTAATGATGGAGTATAAATGAGTATTATTTTAAGAAACATATACCCCATTTTCTTGTTAGAAGAGAATCTATCAAAGGTTTGCTTTTGTATTTTTTAAAAAAATAAATTTAAACTTAATAATGTTATTTTATATGAGAGAATTTCTTTTTCTTGCCTATAGGAGAGTTGAAAATTTATATTTTACAATCTAAAAATTGAAAGAAAATTTTGTACATAAACTTGTAATTTATCGAAGATAGCTATAATCGTTCAGGTTGTATATCCTCGAACTTAGAAATAGAAAGCATGCCAAATTTTATGTCTTGTCTGAGTAAACGATTGGTCAATGAAATACTCCCTCATTCCTTATTTAGTTGTTCACTTTAGAAATGACGTATATATTAAGATAACAATAATTAATATAATGAAGTTATAATTTTATCCTTATTAATTATGTTTTAAAAATAATGAATTATAATTTGGAAATTTTCAAGAAGTTTAAATGAGGGTATAATAGAATTTTTTTTATTCTTTCTTGATTTGGCAAAATGAATAAATAAATAAAAACAGTTAAATAAGGAAATATGGACAAGTAAATAATCATCGAGGGAGTATAAATTGCCTAGTTGTAGGGACAAACGTGGGACAATGTGTTGTACTCTAAATTTGATTTAACTAATTCAATATACTATATAGAGGATGGGAGAAACAGGTATAAAAATATAATAAGGTTATAAATAATACAGATAAATAAATAATTAAATATCCAAGCTAAGCTAGTGTACATCTAAAACCTGACCATACATCTAATGTTATATTGAACAAATTTGAATAATTAAATAATTGTGCCATACAGTATAAGACGACAATATATCCACGCATATAATGTATATAAACAAATTTGATAAATTAAATAATTGTCATACTATATAATATGAGAATATATCCACTCACATATGAGAAAAAATAGGAATATATACGTTGTTTCTATTTTGCTAGTAATATAATGTTTTCTTTATTTCCGCGTAGAGCTGTGGAACAATAAAATATTACTATTTTTTCACTTATTTCTATAAATATTTTAATTGAATAAGAGAAAAAGAAATAACAATGTCATATAAAAAATAAACTTTTTTTTCACTATCTCAGTGAAAATTAAACTTCTGTTATGTATTTTTCAATGAGTTGATTGATAAAAAATAAGTAGAAAAATCATGATCTATAACAGAATGTTTCCAATAATTCACACTGAGATTTTTTTAGGTATACCTTCATTTCCTATTTTAATTTGCACTATCCTATGGCAAGTAATTATATGGATTAGATCAAAAGAAGTTATGTATATACAATTTAAAAAAAGCTTATATATAATATAAGCAAGTGGATTACTTTCTTTTTAGATGATAAGAATTTTTTATAAAACGTGCATATGTGCATCATAATAAGGTACTGGCGTCCATGCAAAAAATAATATTCTGACCAGCCAGCATCAACAAATTATAAATATAATTTATTATGTGTACGTATTTATAAATATCTTTTCTATAATTTTTAAATATATAAATATTATTTCAAATAATATAAAATTTTCATTTCCCAAATTTATGATCAAAATAAAAAAAAATAAAAGATGTAAATATTTCAATTTTTCAATGTATAAAAAACAGTTGTCTAAGCATTATCTGTAATTTTTTTCAAACACATTAAAATTTGATCATGTTATTAGTTTAATCACGTCGATACAAAAAAAAAAAAAAAACGAAAATATACACTCAATATTGAATGGTAAACAAAACGGCTAATCGAAATCTATCATGTGCCATGGATAGATATGAATTCTTGATTTAAACTTAATTTTATAGGTCTAATTAAAGGTGTACATGACTGGGTTGATTCGGGTTTTTCAAGTATCAAATTAAATTAATTGTGTCAAATTTTTAAATTTATAAATCAAATCAAACTAAACCAATAAAATTCGAGTTTTTCAACTTCGTGTTTTTTCGGGATTTTCGTATTTTCGGATTTTTCCGATAAAGTATTCATATCAACATGTAATTTACTTGTACTTCAAACATTTCTTTAGTCCTACCATAATGCAACTATTTAAGTTGTTTTTTAAGAAAATAACACAAAATATGAAGTGATTAATGACACAAAAATATCCAATAAAAAAGTAATAATGAAATCGCGTAAAACAAATATTGTAAATTAATATCATAATGAAATTGATCATAATTTGAAATTACTAAATCATGCTAAAATAAGTTTAATAAGTATTAGTTACATGACTAAATGTTGAAAGAAAGTAAAATTAGATTATGTATTTTAATTGTGTAAACCTATGTAAAACTAAAAAATAAATATTCAATATTACTCTCATTCTTAGTGTTGAATTGATTTTCTCCTTTTGCATTACTATTAATTTGATTTTGGTTCAACCTTTATTATAATTATCAACACGTATGGACTAGAATCTTTATTGGATCATTAAAAATTCCAACTTTCAAATAAAAAGTAAATGTATTAAACGATAAAAACTATGAAAAAGTACAAGAAATATTTAAAATATATGAAAGTAAATATTTTTACGATAGAATAAAAATTTTAAAATTATATATATAATGTCGGGTTGATTTGATCTCGGGTTGTTTTTTTTTAATTGAAACCAACCGAATCCCAATATAGTCAGTTTTTTTTCCAATACCAAATTAAACCAAGTCAAACCAAATCAGTAATCGTTTTTTTTCAATTTAACTCGATTTACGATTTAATTCAATTTTCGATTCGATTTTATATACCCTACGTCTAGTCTTTTAAGTATTGAGTTCACTATAGTTATTTTTGTTGGTGTAATACCACACTAACAATTTTTGACTTATGAATTTTAACTATACTATTTGTTGCTATTTTAGTGATTAATTACATATAGATATTTTCCATCTACTGATAATGAGTAGTATTGATTCAGATATTTTCCATCTACTAATAATGAGTAGTATTGATTCCTTCGATCAATTTGTTGACACAAACTTCATTTTGGCTTTATCTATTTAATGATGCCAATCGTATTTTTTTTATGAAATAACACTAGAAGAAGATTGTACTATAGTTAATTATGAAATGTCTAATGTTCCGTTATATGAGAGTTCGAAACTTAAAGGGTACAAAATATTAACAAAAATTTTAAAACGTGAAGAAATTATCACCATCAATTCAACTCCATTGATGATTTCCTACGTGAGCTTGAAAGCTTTAACTTGAGGACAAATTGAGAGAAGAAGAAGTGTATTTTGTATTAATTGTGAATCAGTTAAAATGAATACAATATGAGCATATATATAACCTTGATGAATGGCAAAACTAACTTCTAACTAACTATTGGAAACTAACAACTTGTAACTAACAACTTGTAACTAAAGCTACTAATTTGTTACTAACAGAACTTAACAGAAAGTATATTCTCATCACCCCCCCTCAAGTTGGAGGTGATGCAAACACAGACAACTTGTGTAACAAAGAATTGTGTTTAACTCCAGTTAAAGCTTTGGTGAGGATGTCTGCCAACTGTGAATCTGTGGATATGTGATGAAGTGTGATTAACCCTTGATGAAGCTTAGTCCTAACAAAATGGCAATCAATCTCAATATGTTTTGTTCTTTCATGAAAGACTGGGTTCTTGGCAATGTGAACTGCTGCTTGGCTGTCACAATGAACATGTATTGGCAGAGAACATTGCACATTCAACTCACTCAGCAACCTTTCAAACCATACTAGCTCTCCCGCAACCTGTCTTATTGCCCTGTATTCAGCTTCAGCAGATGACAATGATACTGTTGCCTGCTTCTTGGATTTCCAGCTGATAGGACTATCTCCCATAAGAACTAAGTAACCACTAACAGATCTCCTTGATTCAGGGCAAGCAGCCCAATCAGAATCACAGTATGCACTCACAGTAAGATCAGCCTTGTTTGAAATAAAAATACCCATAGTTGGATCTTGTTTCAAGTACCTGAGTACATGGTAGGCTGCTTTCAAATGTGGTTCCCTGGGTGATTGCATGAACTGACTCAAATGTTGTACACTATAGGATATGTCCATTCTAGTGTTAGTTAGGAAGTTGAGTTTGCCAATCAACTTCCTATATTGAGAAGGTTCAGTCAATAATTCACCAGCTGTGGCCTTCAATTTTTCAGTGGAATCAAGTGGTGATGAAGCAGTTTTGCAACTCAACATATCAAAATCTTTTAGAAGATCAGAAGTGAACTTCCTCTGAGAAACAATGACACCATCATGTTTGTACAAAATCTCCAGGCCTAAGAAGTAATGTAGTTTCCCCAAGTCCTTTATTTTGAATTGGTCATGTAGGAAACACTTTAAGGAATTGATTTCATCAACATTGTTCCCAGTCATGATTATATCATCCACGTATACAGCAACAAATACTAAGGAACTACCCTTCTTCTTGTAAAACAAGGAATAGTCACTGTCTGAATGTTGATATCCCCTTGAACACAGACTGTCTGCTAGCTTCTCATACCATTGCCTACTTGCCTGCTTTAGCCCATATAAAGATTTCTTTAACTTGCATACCATGTTATCACATCTTGTTGTAAGACCTTGTGGAGGTACCATGTAAACTTCCTCATGTAAATCACCATGCAAAAATGCATTATTCACATCTAGTTGATACAAGTTCCAGCCTTTCTTAACAGCCAATGAGATCAATGTTCTAACAGTAGTCATCTTCACCACAGGTGAAAATGTCTCAGTGTAATCTACTCCAGCTTGTTGTGTATAGCCTTTTACTACCAGCCTTGCCTTGAACCTTTCTATACTTCCATCAGCCGTATGCTTTATTTTGTATACCCATTTACATCCAATAGACCTTTTTCCATCAGGTAACATGACCATTTCCCAAGTATCATTAGCATGTAAAGCTTCAAATTCATGTGTCATGGCTTGTTGCCAAGCAGGGTGCAGTATTGCCTCTTCAAAGGTATTAGGTTCACATTCATGTGAAATAGCTGTGACTAGTTGCTGGCTATCAGAACAAAGACTATTGAAGCATACATGGTTATTGTGAGAGACAAAAGTATTGAGGGAATGTAATTTAGGTAGAGTATGTGTATAATCCTTTAGATAACTAGGAGTATTTATTGTTCTGGAAGTTCTTCTAGGTTCTTGTGTTGTAGAATCAGCAGATGTTGTTTCATGTATGTTAGTGATATTGGTTACTTGATTTTCAGTGACTTCATGTGGTGTAAGATTATCCAGCATTTCATCAGTAGCAAATATGTTTGTATTTCCAGGCATGCAAGGTATGTTAGCAGGATGAGTAAGCATCTTTAAGACAGAATTGAAACTAGAGTCATTATCAGGAACATGAACAAAAGGAAACATTTTTTCATGAAAAACAACATCTCTGGATATATGAACTTTCTTTTTAGCTAGATTTAAGACTTTGTATCCTTTTGTATTGAATGGGTAACCAACAAAAATATGAGGAATGGCTCTTGGTTCAAATTTGTCCTTGTGAGTTTTCAAAATAGTTGGAAAACAAAGACAACCAAAACTCTTTAGATGAGAATAGGTAGGTTGTTTAAGGTATAATATCTCATGTGGAGATTTGTTTTGAAGAAGTTTAGTTGGTAGTCTGTTTATTATGTATGTGGCAGTCAAAACACACTCTCCCCAGTATCTCAAAGGCAACTTTGATTGAAACAATAGTGCTCTTGCTGTTTCAAGCAAGTATTTATGTTTCCTCTCTACCACCCCATTTTGTTGGGGTGTATATGGACAGGTCTTTTGGTGTATAATGCCATTGGTTTGAAAGAAATGTACAGCTTCAGATGAGGTAAATTCTAAATCATTATCTGATCTTATGGCTTTCAACTTGGTTTGAAACTGGTTTTCTATGAGGGACACAAAAGCTTTGATGGTTTGAAGGGCATTACTTTTGCATCTTAGTAGTTGTGTCCAAGTGGACCTACTGTAGTCATCAACCATGGTAACAAAATAATGGTAACCATCATGAGTAGAAATGTGATATGGTTCCCATAAATCAACATGTAGTAGTTCAAAAATTTTGGCAGTGATAGATGTACTTTCTGGAAATGGCATCCTAGTTTGCCTAGCCATAGGGCATATATTGCATGTAAAAGGTTGTTTAGGAGAAAAGTTTACAGGTATGGATGTTATATTCTTCATCTTTACAAAAGGTACATGTCCTAATCTAGCATGCCATAGAAGTTCATCATCATTGTATGTGTGACTAGAGACATCAACAAATGAAAGACATTTATCATTAGAATGAGAAGAAGACACGGTCTTACAATCTGCTTTATTTGCAGTAGAAATTTGAGATTGTCTTACAGAAGATACATTGTGAAACTTTGAGACAAGATGACATTTAGAGTGAGATGACTTTTCTTCAGCAGACTTGCAGCAATTGTGACACTTTTGACACAAGAAATACAGACCATTCTTGGCCTTACCAAGCTCCAGAGGGCTCTTCAGAGAAGGGCCCTGCAATAAGCAAGAAAATTTATCAAAACTGATGACTCCATTAAGTTGTAGTGCTAAACAATGAACAGAAATGAGATTAAACTTGAAGCTGGGTACAAATAACACTTTGCTTAGAGTTAACACTGGATTTAAACAAGCATCACCAACTTGAGTCACTTTAACCTTGTAACCATTTGGAAGTGATATTAAGAAAGGATATGGAAGTGTTCTAATATTTGTGAGAGTGGTTCTATCATAAGTCATATGATGTGATGCTCCTGAATCTATTATCCAAGAGCCAGCAGTTAGCTTAACACATTCACAAGAAAGATCACCTATATCTTTTATAGAGGAATAACAAGCAAGTATACCTGCCAAATTCACAGCCCCATTCATCATGCTGTTTGAATTATCAGAATTGAAACCTCCATTTCCAGTTTGTATATTTCCCAAGATGTTGAGTAATTGTTCATACTGATCTTTGGACAGTTTTATTGGCATTTGCTTTCCCATTTGAGGCTCTTCCTCAGATTGTTGTTCATTCATATCAGAAGCACATATGTTTGCTGCAGGACTTGTTCTTTTTCCCTTTTGAAACTTTGGATTGGATGGATATCCATGAAGTTTATAACATCTATCTCTCGTGTGTCCTAATTTCTTGCAATAGTCACACACTAAGGTAGACCTGTTGATACTTGAGTTCCCTCTAGACTTATTGTTACCAGAATTGGATCCAGCCCCTTTAGATGAACTATAATCTGTTCTGAATCCTTTGTAACCTGCATTATTATTGTACTGTCCATAAGCATTGAGAGTAGTAGAATCTAGGGTTGTATGATTATGAGGCTTTACTTCTCTTTGCTTTTCTTCTTGGCACAGAATAGCAAAAGCTGCTAGGAAGAACGTTCATCATGAGAATACTACCTCTAACAGTAGTATACATTTCATTCAATCCCATCAAAAAATGTATCAATCTTCTGTCTTGCTCAGCCTTTTGCAGCTTTGTTTTACCTCCACAAGAACACACACATGTGCATTGAGAATTAATGTCAACTGTGCTCATCTCCTCCCATAGCTTTTTCATTGTTGTGTAGTATTTAGTGATGTCTAGAGTACTGATATACCGTGGTTTCACGGTATAATTAATACCTTTTCCTTAAGTTTATTGTGTCCGAAAGCCTTTTTGTGCTAATTTTGATATAAGTTTTTCTTTGTTTTGCAGGAAATCTGTCTAAAACTGAATGCAGAGATTTTGAGCGAAAAATGCAGAAGAGACCACCTACGGAGCTTATGACGGTCCGTCGTGCTTGTGACGGTCCGTAGGTGGCAGCGTAGAGAAGCTGCTGAAGGAAGATGGGAAAGTCTGACCAAGTGTGGGATTACGAAGCTTGTGACGGTCCGTCATGGATATGACGGTCCGTCCTGCAGGTTCGTCGCGAAGATCAGAGAAGTGATCCCAGTACCCAGATTCCAAGAGTTGAAGTATTTGGTAACGAAGACCCTGTGACGGTCCGTCACACTTGCCGTCGAGGGGAATGAAGAAAGCAACAGAAGAATTGCACCAAGTATGGGGCGACGGAACCCACGACGGTCCGTCATGACCACGAAGTTCGATCGCGTGGTCCGTCGACCCAGCCGCGTTTTGACAGATTTCCAGTAATTAGAATCCTTGTTCAATTAGGTTTTTATTTTTTTATAAATAGTTCAAAAAACCTCGTTTTTGAGGTTAGACTCTTGGAGATTAAACATCATATTATTAGACTTTGTTTTTCTGAGTTTTTGATTGTTGGAGATCCTTACAAGTAACTCTTGTTGATTAATCAAGCAAATTTTCAGACTTTATTCTTTCTCATTAAAGTAAGTACATGACTTCTTGTTTAATATATTTGAATATTGTGTTTATGGATATGAGGAACTAAACTCTATAACTAGGGTTGTGGGAACCATAGGCAAATAATGAGATAAACCCTAGCTAAAATAACAATTCTAGAATAGTGTCTTGCATGTATTAATAATTCTTTCGCATAGAAGTCTTTTTAACGGATGATCAACGTTAGAACTCGCCTTAATGCTACTTGCCGGACCAAGGAGGTAGATAATAGGAAAAGAATTATTAACATAGATTTAGTGTATACTATCTAATAGGCTAGTATTGATTGGTACGAGGTAATAACTGAGTCAAATATCGAATATGATGCTTAATATGAGGTAAGGATAAGGGTTAGGAAAGCAACACACGTAGCCGGACCAAGGTGCGGAGTGAGATTTTCTAGATGCCGGACCAAGGATTTAGAAATACATAGCTTATCACTTTGCATGCAAGATACTAGGAAAGAATTGTTATAGCTAGAATTATCAAGTTATGAACCTGTGGGGAACACGTAAACCCTAGTTACTTTGATTACTTGATTAAAACTCAACATTAAAAGCTGTTAAGTGTCTCTGTCAAGTTCGTTAGTTATTTTTTTATTTTATTAGGAAGTACAAAAACCCCCCTTTTATGCTTTTACTTTTTAAGGAAGTCATCAACCGAGCAATAGTAATAACAAGTTGGAGTTAAGTCTAGACTATTTTCCTCGTGGGAACGATCCCAACCTCACTAGTTGGGTTATTTACTTGACGCGACCTCTTTACTTCTCATTTGAGAAGTAAGTTTGAGCGTATCAAGTACCTTGAACAAGCTCATTTATCTCCTTCTGTAACTGATACAATTTGCATCCATTTGTTTGGTCATATCTTTCTTCTAATTCTGCCCATAACTCCTTGGCATTATTCACATATGGCAGGCTATCGCGCAACTCTGGAGACAAAGAATTCAAGATCCAAGATGTGACCATATCATCACATCTTTCCCACTGCATGAAGTTAGGATCAGTGGATATAGGCTTCACAATTGCTCCATTAATAAAACCTGTTTTACTCTTAACTGATAGTGCTCTGAGGACTGCTCTTCTCCAAGATCTGTAACCAGTACCATCGAAAACTCCAGGTAACAATGATGATCCTGCATTCTCTGAAGGATGCAGATAAAAGGGACTGGAAAAATCCAAACGAGATGTGGTTGAACCAGAAGCAACATCTCCAACTTGAGGGCCAGTCATTGTGTTTGAATATCTATGATAGATCTAACACAAAAAAAAACAATCTACAACTTGCTAGATTCCAGCTATGAATGTGTTTCTTCGATCAGTTGGAAAGAAGAAGAAACCAAAACAATTCACAATACAATCTCTCAATCAGTCAATCGAATCAGTTGATAACAACAACAAAAAATGGCTCACAATTCGACTTCAAAACAGGACCAATTAGACACCAATGCTCTGATACCATGAAGAGATTATCACCATCAATTCAACTCCATTGATGATTTCCTACGTGAGCTTGAAAGCTTTAACTTGAGGACAAATTGAGAGAACAAGAAGTGTATTTTGTATTAATTGTGAATCAGTTAAAATGAATACAATATGAGCATATATATAACCTTTATGAATGACAAAACTAACTTCTAACTAACTATTGGAAACTAACAACTTGTAACTAACATCCTGTAATTTGTAACTAACTAAAGCTACTAATTTGTTACTAACAGAACTTAACAGAAAGTATATTCTCATCAAAACGGTATATAAAATTTTATATTAACCAAAACGGTAAAATCGCTGCACCAACAGCGACTTACCCCACTGAAAAAAGCAAAATCGCTGCCTCTGCAACGATTTTGTAAAATCTGATTTTTTCTTTTAGAAAAAATGAAATCGCTGCCTAAGCATTTTTAAATTTTTTTTTTTTAAAAAAGGAAATCACTGCCCCAGCAGCGATTTCAAAAAAAAAATATTTTTTTAAAATTTTTTTAAGGAAATCGCTGCAGGGGCAGCGATTTCAATCAGCAGCGATTTAATATTTTTTTTAAAAATTATGGGAGCAGCGATTTCCTTGATTTTTTTTATGAAATCGCTGCTGGAGCAACGATTTCTTTATTTAAAAAATAAATAAAATTTGAAATCGCTGCCGGGGTAGCGATTTCCTATTTTTTTTAAAAAAAATTCAATAAATCGCTGCCGATTTCATTTTTTTAAAAGAAAAAAATCACATTTTGCAAAATTGCTGCAGAGGCAGCGATTTTGCTTTTTCCGGTGGGGTAAGTCGCTGTTGGTGCATCGATTTTACCGTTTTGATTAATATAAAATTTTATATACCATTTTAAAATTTTTGTTAATATTTTATACCCTTTAAACTCCGGACTCAGTTATATAAGATCTGTAGCTACCCCTAATCCAAAGTAGAGATGGATGCTACAGTGTATGAATTGGCTTTCATAGCTACGAGTTAATATATCAATCACGACAAGGAGTTTAGTATGAATTGTGCGTGTATATTATATAATCTATCTATAGATACGATCGATCACGACGAATTATGAGCTATATAATGTTTTTTTTTTGTCTCAATTTATGTGGCATAATATAGATTTTGAGAGTTAAATAATTTTAGTTTGATCGTATGTATTGACATGAAATTTTTAAATTTTTTAAAATAAAATTTATATATTTAAAAACTACATAAAAGTATATAAGTGACAATATTTCTATTAAAATCTGATATAAATTAAAACGGAGGAAATATGTGTTCTAATAAAATACTGGTTACATGGTATATATCATCACTTTACTACTTATTCCTTTTCGTCTTATATGTCTTCTTTTAATTGTACTAAGAGCTTTCATTAAATTTTGTATACTTAAAAAACTCTGGAGGTTTGTAAATTGTAATGTACCATAATGATCTTAAACATGATAGGGTTTGTAATTAAAAAATTAGTGAAGATAAATAATAGTATTATCCTTGTTTCTGTTTGTTGTTTAATTACTTTTTTCTTTAGCCTATTTAATTTATTTATATATTGTTAATTCTTTAATTTAATTTTCACATGATATGTTTATAAATTATGATCACAAAATTGAAAGACTTTTTTTATTAGTTTTCCACATGGTATTCGATATTTGTATTGGCCCGGCTAAATCCCTATTTTTCACTCTCCACCCCAACCCTTGCGGATGATTAGAATGGATTTTTGTTACATTCTACAAATTTTAGTTTTAGACTATAAGATTTAAAGTCTTTTTTACTTTCTTAAACTTTATGTCAAATTAAAATCAAACAAATTAACTAAAATAGAGGAAATAGTAATTTTTTGAAATGAAACAAAACTAAAATAAGTCATATGAATTAAAATAAAAAAGTGTTAAAATTTTGGGCATGGAGCATATTTATTTATATGAAATGTGTCACTAGATCATTCCCCAGCACTTTGGGAAGAAATAAAATTGAAGATAAAAGGAATAAGAAGCTCTGAGAGGAAAGTTCCAAGCATGTTTGCAAATCTGTTGGTCAAATAATCATCCATAAGTTACTCTAATTAAAGTAAAGGCAGAAATTTAAACAACAGAACAAATAAAGCAGTTTTTTTTTATCAAAGAAATTTTAATATAATTATATTATCAATCTTAATCAATGCTTTAGAAAAGGTTGAGTGGACATTTTTTCCCTATGAATGAGACGAATAAATCTAACTATTTGGGTGTATTCGATACAAACAAAATGTTATCTAGAAAAATAATTGTGTTTTTTTTTATTTGTGCTTTGTTTGTCAGCTAAGAATATTATCTCATAGTAGGGGTAGCAGGGTGGTGGGCATAGGGTTTACTGAAAGTGAGAATAAAGATGAAGTGTGTTAAATAGCGAAAAAATATAATTAATACAATATGAAATTATTGTTTTGTTGAACTTTTAACTTGTTTTCTCTACTTTTACTTAAAAAAAAAAGTAATTTTCTCAATTTAAAGAGATAAAATCAAACACATCCTATATTTGTAGGGGTATTATGAATGAACTTCTAAGTTCTAACTATATAAGTTCAAACTTTTTTGGCACAAGTAAATCTTGAAAACATGAATACTATATTAAATAAAGGTATTGTCGTACATAGACTCTTGTTTGAAAGTTTAATTTTAATTTTACTAGAGGAATAATAGGTTCTTCTGCTTTATTTTATACCTTTTAAATTAATTAGACACAGTTTTAAAAACTAAGGACAATTTTTAAACTATAAATATGTATAATATACCTAATGTCTTTCAAATTTTATAGCTTTAAAGACTTATAAGATGTTGAAATTGAAAAGTTGCTAATTATAAAAAAAATAACTTTTTTTATATAAAAAAAGTAAGACATATTAAAACCTTGAAACGATAATTTATTGGATAAGAATTTAAAATTGGTGCATAATTAGTTGGAATTTCAAAATTAAGAATTAAAAATGGAGAATGTCCTGGTATTTCTTTTGAATAATTTACTAAATCGTATTGGAATGGGAGAAGACCATCTATTCCCACTAACTTGATAACTTTATAATTATAAGTCAACATTTTTATGCAAATTATAATTTATTAATTTAAAAGAAATCATAATGACTTCTAGGAAGGCACATTTTGGATTCTCAATCTGCATTACAGTCTTTAAATCACTGCTTTTAGCTGCTAAGGTATTGTGTACTTTGCAATACACTATTTATTTATTGACATAATACATAAATCTATTCTTTAAATTAATTTTAAATTATATTTGTGCCTTTTAATTTTAGTTGTGCACAAATAGACACTTAAATTTGTATAAAGTTAAATAAATAAACATACGCTACATGTCATCCTACATGTCATTTTTTGTCCTACATAGTGTCCTACGTGTATTATGCCATGTAAGATTCATGCGTTTATTTATTTAAAAGTTAGATAATTAAAGTGTCTGTTTGTATATTATGAAAGTTAGAAATCAAAGTTAAAACTTGAAGTCAACTTTAGAATCCAATATAATATATTATGCCTTATTTATTTCATTAACAAAAAAAACCTTTGAGAAATAATTATTTCTAGGTAACTAGTCTATTTTCAGAATTGACTAATAAAAATATAGTGGTTAGAATTTGAATTTTGTAATTCCAAATTCTACGATAGTGACTTTCATTTATTAGTAACTGATTACAAAATTTATTTGTTAAATAAAATTGTAATACAAATATAACGTTTGAATTAAAGTTATAGGATACAATTACAATTCCTTCCCAATTTGCTATGGTGGTGTATACGGTATACCACAACACTAGGAGATTCCAACAACTTTATGTGTATATGCCAGTAGTAAGTGTGAAATAAAGTAAATTAATATTTTAAAAAAATAAGTGGAAAAACTCCTCTCACACAAAAAAATAGTACTGTAATTGAGAAAGTCCTTATAACTCAAAACAATCTAATACAAATTACTAGGAATATAAATAGTTGTAACTAAAGCTCAATGAATACATTTGAGATACAATAGTACAGTATATTTGTCCTTTTATCCTAAGTGGAAATTAGTGAACTATTATAAATGGTATGTAAAATATCATTCGTCATATTTTTGGAACATTGGTATCTCTGCCGTTATACTTTTGAAACATTGGTTCCCTTGTTGTCCATAAATTAAAGCATATATGTCCTTCACTATAAAATATTTCATTTATTCTTAATAAAGTGATTTATAACAAAATAAATTTCTATCATTCATTTTGAATCATAAATTTTTAAAATTTTTATTTCTTTTTTAAATTCAGTACTTAATCAAATTACCTCACATAAAATGAGAGAAGAAAATAATAAATTTTGTCAATATCTTATTATATTTTCGTAGAATGCCAGGAAAGGCATGTCAAACCAGAAATTTGATTGGACGTTAAGAAAATACTATATTTTTAGCCAACTTTGTTTCCACTTTATTACTTGATTAGAATTAAAATGTCAAATAAAAACAAGTCCAAATAAAGCATATAGAAAAACAAAAATAAATCTAAATAAAAGCATAGTATACCTTTTGTAGTTTTAGAGCCTGATTGGCTCAGCTTAAAAGCTGATCAAACTGACTTAAAAGCTGGTCTTTAACTTATTTAACTGTTTGGCAATACTCAAAACAACTTATTTTAAGCCAAAAGTTAAAAGCTGGGGTAGGGGTGCTTTTTTTTTTAGCTTATAAGCTGTTTTAAGTTGACCACATTTTTATCTTTTTGTGCTTACTATTTTTGTACAATCTCCAAATTACTCATATAACTCTAACATTTCTTTCTTCCATTTTTTCCTTTTCACGTTTGACATAACAACTTCAGCACTTTTATCCAAACACATAACTGCTTATTTTAAAAATAAGTTTCAGCACTTTTAAAAGTACTTTTTAAAGCTGCTTTTACTAAGCCCATCCAAACGGGCCCTTAATCTCGAGGAACAGTACAATTCTCAACATTCTTTTCGTAGGGAGGAAAAATAAATCATTTTGTTTTCCTTTTCTGTTTAAACGATGTGAATTAAATAATAATATATTTTCTCTGTTCATTATTATTTGTTAAGTATATTAAAAGTTGTTTAAAATTAATTGTTAATTTAAATAATTAAAAAATAATTAATTTTTTTTTCAATTCTGTCTTTAATATAAAAAAATTGTTTTTAAAGTTACAAAACTATTTTAATATGAAAAAAGTTATTTTTTATCTTTTTAAGAAAGTATTTATCATTTTAAAAATAATCAATAGTAAGATTATATTAATTAAATTGCATCTCATGTTAATTTTTTTTTTTTATAGATTTTGCTTGATCTTGTTCTGATAAATAATAGTGAACAGAGAGAAGTATTATACTTACTGATTAAGTGATTAGTAATTACTTTTAGAGGTAAATGTGAGTCACCTCACTGTCATTCCTGTTTTAAAATAAGTATTAATTATTGTAAATAACATATATTTATACATAGATTAGAGACGAGAAAAAAATAATTAAATGAGATAAAGATAAAAAGAAGAACAAATAAATTCTTTGAGACTTTATACGCATAATAATTTGTTGATGGCCATTTAATTGTCCTATGCTTTTTAGTTCGGAGTAATTTATCAAAATTAATTCCTAATTTTAAATATTAACCGCAGATTTTATTATCAATAATAATTTTGAAAACGTTATTTCTTTTGTTTTTTTAAATAATTATTTAATTAATTAGCTTCTGAACAAATATACAATGAATACTAATATAATAACTTATATATATAAATAAAATTAACTTCCTTAAAAAAATTAGATTTTTTTTGCTATTGCCTGAAAAAGAAATATTAATATGAAATATTAAACAATATTGGCATGTTGTAATTGTTTACCAGAAAAAAGCAGTACAATAAAATTTATATGGGCTCAAAGATACACATGTTAACTTAACTCGTTAGATTTAATTATTATTAATTGAATATTATAACGATAGTAAGCAAAAGACGATATAACGATAATAAAATAAATAATAAAAGAGACTATCATATGAAGCTTTGGAGTATGCGATGATGTAGGTGTGAAAGGAATCTGATATTATTAAATTCAAATTGAAGAACGATTCAACGAAATAAATATTACTCCATAAAACAAAAACTATAGTATTTCTTGAAATTAGAATGAAGCATATAAATCCCAGATTAATTAAGATAAGAGAAGTCATTAAGGTCGTTCAATGTAGCTCGTGCTATATAAATATTATAGTAGTGTTTATTATAATAATGTTTATTTTAATAATAATAATAATAATAATAATAATAATTGATTGCAACGTTATGATATTCTTTCCTAGGAATATTAGCTGGACCTCACTTGTTTCTTTCTTTGTCAGTTTTTCTTGACTTAATCTTCCCCTTTATTTGATTATAATATAATACATTTTTTTTAGGTATACGTCAGCAAACTGACATCAGCGCCCGTTGTCATCCTCACAACTATGCTTCTTCTTATATATATTAATATGATATATAAATATTTAAAATTTATTTTAAGTGTCAATTTTAAATAATTTATTCTGCTTTTAAATTTTTTTATTTGAAATAATGTCGTATAAATTAAGATAATGAAATAATATTTTGTTTATTTATTTGACAACCTTTCTATGAGTTGTTTTTGGTGCCCAGAGAAAATTAGAATTTCTAATTCTTGAGGAGTCCTTCAAGCATTTATGATCAACCATAGCAAGTGGATTCATTAAAAAACAGAAGCAAGTGCATTAGATGTATTACGTATAAGATAATATTTATTTATTATTATTATTTAGTGTAGTTTTTAACGAAAACGTGTTTGGATCTAACTTTCACGCATATATATAAACATATAAACTACAAATAGCACCATGGACATCTTTAACTAGATTAGCAAGTGGAAATAGCTATTTTTGTTTGACCACTATCGTATTAAAAATAATTTTTGTAGGCAATTAATACACATATTATAAATAAAGAGTGATCAAAATTTTATTGATATTAACTAATTTTCATTAAATATAATATTTTTATAAGTTTTAGAGATATTAACAGAATGTAATTGCCTTTTAAAATATATATTTAATGATAATTAAATTATTTTTTATGTTAGTGCACATGCATAGTAAAATGATCCAGAATTGTTCATCACCTGATAAATACACACATTCTTTCTTTCATTCTAATTTTTTTTTTCTTCCTGCTTTTAATAATATCATAGAAGAGAGTTAATTTTGTGGTAGTAACATATGTGCTTGATGGTATTTAAATTTTTGGTGATATTTTATCATTAGTTGTAATTTCATATTATTTGTTTTTAATTTTATTTTTTTTACACTCTTCAAAAAGAATATTTTTACTTATTTACTTTTTAACTCTTTTTAATATTTTGTTTGTCGACTTTTACTTACTGTATTTGGTTTTCACATATTTATTAAGAAAAATAATAATTGACATAACTATTTTATCTTACTATTCCTAATAATTAATGTTTACTATTAAGTCTTAAAAAATAATTTGAAAAATAAATAATTATCAATATAAAACATTAAAAAAATCTATTTTTTATATATACTATCAAAATTTGAACCTGTTCGATTTATCTATAAGAGATCTAACACTAATCAAGTTATTGGCGTGAACTTACAACTATAGAACGGTAACAAATCTTATTTGAATCAATTAAATTATAATTTAACAAATATTATTTAAATTAATTAAATTATAATTCATGAACTGTAATTTAAATTAATTTAATTATAATATTTTTTACCACTAATTCATTTTCCATAAGCCCTATGCTTGCCATCGTCTAGTATGTATAGTAAATTAAGTGATATTTTTTCAAGATTTGTAAGGACGCTTATTATAAATTTTGGATAAAGTATACAGATTGATAAAAAAACATGACAAAAGTTTCATAGTGTGGAATATTATTATTTGGACAAATTGATAAGTGGGAAAGCAAGAATTCATTTTCCTTTTCATACTTCAACAGCCAACCGCTAGAAAATTCAACTCTTGCTCCTTCAAAGAATTTTCATAAAATTAAGAGTTATATCGTCAGCATAAGAAATTTTATACCATTAGATTATCTCTGACATATTATATCAAGTATTCTCTCTCATTTTAAAGATTATATAAGTTACATATATTAAGAATGTTACAATAACATGTAATCTTTGAAATTATAAGAGATAAGTATTGAAAAAGCTTCTGAACTTGACGCAAATTATTAGTTTCGTTCATAAACTATTGACAATTTTATAGACACCTCTCTACTTGACTAAATAAACTAATTAGATACACCCTCGATCACCTTTGATATGCTACATGACGTAGCATGTGGTCTCAATTTCTTGTAGGAGCGTAGAACTCTTAATAAAAAGTTGAGAATAGTGTTGAAAATACCCTAAACTTGGTGATAATTTAGGGGTGTATATCACTAATGTTATAAGATTGGTGATGTATTTAAGTTCACTTAATCAAGTGAAGGATATTTTTAACGATATCATCAATAATCCAAATATGACGGAGATAAAACTAACAATTCACATCTAATTTAAAGATATTTTCAAAATTTATAAATATATAACTTAAAACACTAGGACCAAATAGAAACAATAATGAAGTAGTGGCAGTGGTTGAGTTCTACAGCTTTCTTGGAAAGAAGGCTTTCATTAAATAATTCCATAATGGTTTAATATAAATTCATGTTTCCACAACAAAGGCTAAAATCTATAGAATTAGTAGTGAACTTGTTTACAATCATGCCAAGAGTACAACTCCATCAGCAGCAAAGTACAAACATGAAGAAGGGGGCATGGTCTCCAGAGGAAGACCAAAAATTGAAATCTTATATCATGAAATTTGGCATTTGGAATTGGAGCCATATGCCTAAATTTGCAGGTTTGTTTTCATTTCAAATATTATCAGATGATCACTCAACTAATAGTTATGTCTCAGAAAAATTACGTTTAATCTCTTCTTGATTCTAAGTTTATCATACAAATTAAACAACTTTGACTTTCTTAGATACTACTATAACTTTGTAACTAATTTAAAGTGAATATTTGAGAAATCTAACTCGATCTGCAATATTAATAATAACCTTTCATTTTCTAATTACTTCATCAAATAATTAGTGTTTGGACATGTTTAATTAATTATAGGGCTTTCAAGAACGGGGAAAAGTTGCAGACTAAGATGGATGAATTATCTCCGCCCTGATGTTAAGAGAGGACCCTTTACAATGGAAGAAGTCGAAATCGTCATCAAAACATATCAAGAACTAGGAAATAGGTGAGACAATTTAAATAAATTTCTAGCTTTTAATTTCGTTTTTTCTTAGAATGATTCGAATCTTTATGTATATATTACTATTATGTCTAGATGGTCAGCTATTGCAGGAAGATTACCAGGAAGAACAGATAATGAAATAAAAAATTTCTTCCACACACACTTAAAAAAGCAATTGGGCTTGAAAAATGTTGGCTCGATGAAAAGGACTAAAAGAGTAGTAATGAAGAAAGACAAAGATCAAAATGAGATGACGAATATTTATGCGGATAAATCATCAACTAATGTTTGTAATTTTTCATCGGAGGGGATTAATGCGAACATTATTACATGGGAAGAAAATGAAATGAGAGATATAGTTTGTTCTAATAATATAGTTGTGGATGACATGGAAATTAAGGAGCCTGTTATATTGGAGAGCAACCCAGAAATTGAAAAAAATAGTAATGTTGGTTGTCATCTTTGCCAGTTTGAGTATCCTCACCCTTGTGCTCTTTCTGGTTTAGACTTTTTTCATCAGTTTGATGTACTCTGGGATGCTCAACATCTTGCTATTTTTTGACAACATTCATGTATACTATATTACTATTTGTGCTTCGCACGATTATATGAAATGATAAGTTATGAATAATTTTATTAAGTATTGTATAAATAAAGATGTGCTTGCAATATAATCGTTAGGCTTTGAATTTTTATGACAAAGAATAATATATAAATTTTGATACATCATTAATCTTTAGAGTTTTTACTGACATCCACTTCATGGGTTGATCATACTTTAATAATTTACATCTTATTTTTTTGAGTCAAACTAAAATATGCAAATAATAAACATAAAAAGAACAGCAAAAAAAAAAAACAATGTGATGATTTCACATAATCTAACAATATCTCTCGAAAAAATAACAACAAAAAAATTAATGTGATGATTTCTATAAAATTTGATTATCTTTATTTATACGACTATAATATCCAATATCAATATGAATATTAATTACTTTAGGAATGAGAAAAATAAAAAGTTGTTAATGTAATGAAAATAACTATCATTAAAACTTATATTAAAGAAGTGACTTTTTAGTTTTTTTAACATTTTATTATATATAATTGATCAGTTATAATTTTCCAAAAATAAGAAATTCAAAAGCTATCCTTTTTCTACACATAAAAATATATTTTTTAAATATTTATTTTCCTTTATATTCCTCTTATTACCGTTTAATTTTGTAGTTTCTCTCTCTCTATGTGTGTGTTTAAAACAAACAAAAAAAAAAAACTAAACTCCCGTCACTCAAAAAAAAAAATGAAGTTTAAAAATTAAAAAGAATAAGTTATAAATAAATTTCTGACAAAAATGACAAATTACAAAAGATAATTTTTTTTAAAAAATGATTGTGATAGAGAGTTATCATAATTTTAAAAGTGTTTTATTTTTTGTAAAAATTTAAGGAATCCCATAGTGTAATTCAATAATTACACTCTGTCCCGACAAATTTAATATTTACTAAAAATCCCTTAAAATTTTTGTTCCGTGATACTTTAGACTCTAGTGATAATGGTAAATGATACATGATAAATTTAAACTGTTAAGAAAAAAATGGGGAAAAAACAGTACATTTAAACTTGTTAACTAAAATAGCTTAATTTACGGTAAGAGATCATTAATCAGCATTAAATTAGCACGTAATTGAATATTAATTTCAAATTTTGAATATCAAAGATTATATTGTCTATTTTGAATACAATTTTCAAAACCGCATGATACATAGAAAACATTATGATACACAACAAATTCATGTATCAATGCATCGTCTAAAACACTATACACACTGATTTAAAATGTATCAGCAAGCACACTTGATGGATTCAAAATGTATCAATGCATCATCTAAAACACTATACACACTTGATGGATTCAAAATGTACCAGCAAGCACACTGATTCAAAATGTATCAACAAACACTTCATGTATCAATGCATCGTCTAAAACACTATACCCACTGATTCAAAATGTATCAGCAAGCAAACTTGATGGCGCAGTTATTGAAATTAATCACTGATACATGATAAAAAATTTCAAAAACCCTTGATACATAGGAATCATATGATCCATTACTATGATGTAATAGAACAATTAACCAAAACAAAAAAAGGAAGAAAAGAAGAACTAGTAATGGATTAATAAGAAAAAAAGAAACCAATAACAGATGCTGGGTTAAGAAGAAGAAAGACGATATCAGATTCAGTTAGTAGGATTCTTTTTTTAACATTAAAGACAAAAAAGGAACAGATTGATTTTTCAAAGAGTTCAAAACTATAAACAAATATATATAATTTAAAACTCTTTCATAGAGAAAAATTAAGAAGAAAAATTGGGATCTCTGTGATAATTGGGTCAGCATCGACTCGATTTTCAGCAAAATCATCAACTTGGATTTGATCAAGCACAAGTACTAATCCCATGGCAAAGGCACAATCAAATCCAGACTTTATTGAGAGAGAGAAAACGTCTTTTCCAAGCACCACATGAGCACAAGCATCCAATTTTCAGAAATTTCAAATTTTTTTAATTTTGAAATTCAAAATTTCATATTAAATGTTGTGAAACATTTTTAATTAAAATTAATAATTAAAAATTCAAAAAGTGATTCAGAAGATTGAGTGTTTTAGTGGAGAAAAAATAGGCATGATATGGGAAAGTGTGTGTTATAGGAGAGAGAAGACTATGTATCTCTAAACTTCTACTAAAATTAAAAAAAAGGGAACTATGTAATATTTAAAAAAAGAAGGGAAAATTAGAGAATATTAAACTTATAGTTATGTATTTAAGTTATTTTTCCTTATTTTTTAATAAATGAAAATAATTTAGGAGAAGGAAAGAAAACTTTTAGAAAAATTAACTAATAATATTTATTAATGATAAAAAAATAAGATATTTTAATTTTCTTCAACATTTTACAACAAATTAAATGAAATTAATTGAGAGAAAATTAATGAGGAGAACATATTTATGGAATAAAAAACATAATAAAATGTATATATTTTTAAAAAATAATAGAAATAGAAGGTACACTGTTAAATTATGGTAATAAGGATTAGAGCTAAATACATTTTTTTTAGATTATTATAAAAATAGAAGGTAGAAAAAAGAATTCAAATAAAAATAACAAATGGTAGTAATAATAAAGAAAGATGAAAATTGATAAATTGTAATAATGATGAGAAGTTTGATATATTTCTTTTTCCAGATTTCATAGATTAGAAAAAATAAAAAAATTAAAATACGTAACAAAATAAATGACTGCAAATTAAACTTAAACTTTAATTATACAAAATGAAATCTTTTATTTCTTTTTCTTTTTAAAAAAAACAAAAGTTCAATCAGAATGTATTAATCAATAAAATTAAAAAATAGCACAACTATCAATTCTAAAAGTGGATCGATTATCAATAATAAAAAAAGAAATAAACTGTAGCACTAACTAAAATTTAAAAAAAGTAAAGTAAATAAACAAATGCAGAAGAATGACAAGAGCTTCAAAGGTTTCTAAACTCCATATCCAATCGTCTTTTTCGATCAGCAGCGTAAAAATTCATGGCTATCTCGACACCATCATACCCGATCCGACTTTCATCTTTTTATAAAAAATCTATTGTCCAAACGTGTAGCAATCTAATATAGTATTCAAAAAATAATAGAAATAGAAGGTACAATGTTAAATTATAGTAATAAGGATTAGAGTTAAATACATTTTTTTTAGCATAGAATAAATTTTTCTTAAATTTTACAATTAAGGAAAATATTTTTAATGTAAGAATTTGATAACTGAAGCTTTTATGTGTATCGGATAACTGAGTTATGTAGTTGAGAACAATAAAGAATCTGAGATTTCTGTAATTGTGAAAACTTTTGGGATAGGAGATAATTAACTCTCAAATGTTTCTCTTCTCATCTGATTTCACATGGAGTTATTATTTCTACAAAATAGATAAAAAGGCGATTGAACATCTCATACATAAATTATGGATAAATATTGAAAATAGACAAAACTTAGTGAGAGGATCAAAAGTGCATCAATATTGCAAACGTGAGGCCTGCTCCGTTTGAAAAATCAATAACGACTTTTGAGTGCTAACTCAAAGATAAAGGACATTTTGAATTTTTTTCTCCTAAATTATAAGTCAAAGACTTTATGTACTAAGTGATATAAATATAATTAGTTAATTTATTATTGAATTATCGATTAACCCGTTAAGAAAAAACTCTAAATCATTAAAAATCAATAACTTTTTTTCGTATTAGATTATTAGTTCAATTTTGAACAACATGAGTTACCACCTTAAGATAAACTGATAGTCGAAGAAAATTCAAGCAAACAAATGGAAAACATTAATTAATTTTCATTTGTAACGACCCATTTGATCGTTTAAAGTACTAAAATTTTTTATTTCATAAATGACTTTTTCGATAAATTTTAAAAGGATATTTTGAACTATTCGTAACTAAAATTATTAGGTTAAGGGGGTAGTTTAAATAATTTATTTAGTTGATGATTAAAGGAAATAACATTAAAATTAAAAGGGGTCCCTTTTGTCATATTTATAGTTAGTCATATAATAAGTAGGATTGAATATTCTTTAAGTCGGCGAAATGTACAAACTTCGAAGAGGAGGATGACGACTCAGGTAAATAATTAAGCAAACTTCTTTAATTGTTATTAGAAGTATCATCCTATGCCTACCTTGTTATAATATGATCCCTTATAGTGAAATACATAAAAGCATATAAATTATTGACGTCAAATTGTGTAAAACTTAGTAATTGGTAGTGATTAGATAATGATGAGGCAATAATGAATGGTATTGGCAAGTAAGTATGGATGTCAGATTATTCCTTTTACAGAGCATAAACTAGTGTAGTAAATTAGTTAAGGTTGATGTTAATTTTTATTAGTTATCTTGTTATTATTACTATATTAAGTGAATTTGATAAAAAGTTAAAATTAATCATGTTGAAATCTCATATGGTTGTTGCATGTTCGTTGGTTCTGTGAATTGAGAGGGCATAATGTTTATTACTAATTTATGGATTGTTGGTTCTTGGAAATAAGAAGACTATAGGAATAATCTTCTGCCATTGTTCCATAGTATGCCACTGCTTAAGGTTCATCATTTACTAATTCATATAGGTATTATATTTTAAATCAAGTTTTGACATTAAGATAGGTAATTAAGTGTTACGTATATCAAATTATTTAAATTCCTTTAAAGTTATGCTAACGGGAGGAATTAAGACTTACCCTTAGGTTTGAACTTGAGTAAATATTATTATAAATTAGGTGTGGGTCTAGGTTGGGCATAAAAATTATATGAGTGTTTATAAACTCGTTAACTTATAAAATATGCATATATACTTGATAGATGTACAATGTTCGGAGGCATTGCGGAAAGGAAAAGCATTGAAGAAGTAGTTGGTTTGACTTCGTTTCTTCGGTGGAGGTAGGTTATGATTTGTGCTCTTTGAAAGTAAACACTTAATAGTGATTGATATGCATTGGATAATATTATAAAATTTTCTATGTACTTGATTGTGTGATTGTGTGGCTTAGTCGTGTGTTTTGTGATTGGTCTGAAATCTCGAGACCGTGGAATGTATAATCTTAAACTATCTCTATTTAAGTAATGCCTTGAATAAAGAAGGCTCAATAAAATATTATTAACGAATGAAAAAATGGTGATATTAAATGATAAATTAATGATATTATTGGATCAGAGTGTCACGTTCCGACACGGTATTTTTGGATCGGAGTGTCATGTTTCGACACGATATTCGTGGACCAGAATGTCACGTTCCGACACGGTATTCTAAGATCGGAGTGTCACGTTCCGACACGAAAATATTAAAGGAAAAACATGTTGAATTAACGGAAGATACTCAATCTCAAAGAACTCAACTCCCAAAATAGTTTGGTTTGGAGGCATGAGTCCTCATGTGTGATCTTGATACCGTTGACTTAATACGTGCTTACTTTAATGTTGTTGACACTTGTTCATGTTGTTTGTTGTTTATCACGCGTTAAGTGATATAATTGAGCTCATACTATTATTTTTTGTATATTAGTTACTATTTTGAATTGACCGATGATACTTACTCAGTACATGTTGCCTCGTACTGAGCTTGTTTTCCTTTTATGAAATGCAGCGAGTGTAAGCCATCAGATTCCAGGGTAAGCTATTCATTCAAGCTCGTGTTAGATTCTTTCGGTCATGACATGATTTCCTATACTTTCGGACACATACTATTTTATTCTTTTATTTTAGTGTATTTGATATTCTTAGACTTAGGGCCCGTTTGGACAGACTTAATAAAAGCAGCTTAAAAAAAGTACTTTTGAAAGTACTGAAACTTATTTTTAAAATAAGCAGTTATGCGTTTGGATAAAAGTGCTGAAGTTGTTATGCCAAACGTGAAAAAGAAAAAATGGAAGAAAGAGATGTTAGGATTATATGGGTAATTTGGAGATTGTATAAAAATATTAAGGACAAAAAGATAAAAATGTGGTCAACTTAAAACAGCTTATAAGCTAAAATAAAAAAAGCATCCCTACCCCAACTTTTAACTTTTGGCTTAAAATAAGTTTTTTTTTAACTTAAAATAAGTTATTTTGAATATTGTCAAACAGTTAAATAAGTCAAAAATCAGCTTTTAAGCTGAGCCAAACAGACTCTTAGTATTGTAGATTAGATGTCCTTGATGTGAAGACTTCCAGGTTTTGGGAAATGATATTTAGTAATATTTGAGTTTCCGCGTTATGCTTGTATTTTGTAATTAAAGATTGAATTCATTGGTTCTCCCACCTAGGTAGTTATGTGTCGGTGTCACTCACGACTCGTTTTGGGTCGTGACATTTATAGCAACTGCTTACGATTATAAACTTCCAAAGAATAATGCTTAAACTTTAATTGTCATTCAAGTAAATTTCTATCAGAAATATAATGGAAAAAATAGAATTTGATATTCATTTTATTATTATTTTTTAATAAAGAGAGAGAAATGACATTACATAGTAAGAAACTAATATGAATTCCCTTTTCATTTTCAAAAAATGTTCTTACCGGTATGATTTTTAAAAAATATGGCAAAAAAAAGAATAAAATCTGCTATTTTTGCAAAGCACTAATAATTGTGCTAATGTGCCTAAATATAAAAGCGTGATAAATGGTGTAATTTTCTGTGATAGTCGATTTACACAAAATGTTTCTCAATCTTACCAAAAAATATCGGACTGTTCTCTCACATTTGTTTTTATAACTAATAAAATTTTAAATCATGATCTAATATTATTTAGAATTTTGGGCAAATTATTAATAAATTGAACGACAATTAGAAAATGTCATTTTGTAAACAATCTCCAAACTAAAACAAGGTATAAAGATCACTCAATTACTTACAAGTGATTTCTTTTTCACATTTGAATATACAAAAAGATACTTTTAACATATTTTAAATATGGTAAATTGGCAAATAAAGTGATAGAATACTAAAATTAACTATTTAGTTGATTAATCCCTATCAATTTAAAATCACAAATTTTCTATATATAAAAAAATCACTCTTATTGTTATTGTATTCTTCTTAAATAATAAATATTAAAAAATTCGTTTAGGTACGTTTATTTGAAAACACGTAACTCCTCCTTCACTGTGAGTATTTTTGTATTTTAAGTCAACGTAAATATAACTTTTGGTCTTGCATCATGAAAACACATTAGGTAATTTAATAGACAATATATTTTCCTGATTTAAAATGTTATTTCTTTTGTGGAATAGACATTTTTTCTATATGTTGGTCTTTGAAATAGTATGTATTAATCAACTTACCCACAATGTCTTCTTGTTTTAAAGTTTATAATTGAACAACTGAGTTGCCAACAGACAGTCTCATTGTTAAGGGAATACATGTGAGATATATATAGGAGATATATGAAGGAGTACTAATCCTAATAGGACTAGGATTAAGGAGTACTAATCCTAATCCTATTAGGATTACACAGTAAATACTAATATTATTTTATATTATTTATTTAATACTATCTGTTATTAAAGACAATAAGATTTTATTCATGATTTCATTTGATCATGACCATATAAAATACGTGCATAATGTTCCACAACACATTCGGAAAGATATTTGATTTTTTTGTTGCTTTTCAATTTGTGTACCAAGACAATTGCATGCAAACAAGAAAGGAGACATTGAGTCTTTTGTCACAGACTTAGATTCTCATTAAAATTTCGTACGATACTTGACAACTCACTAATCTAAGCTCTAGACTTTAAGATCGTAAGCTTAAGTAAGCCATTTTAACTAAGATTTAAGCCCTTTAAACTAAGATCGCTTCGTAAGTTTTCGAAGCCCTTTGAGTTTTTGTAATTCTTTGTGAAAGATTGCCTACACTTTGTTGGATGATTTACAAATGAGATGCCCTCTATACTACTTTACATTGGTCTAAATGTAAATAATAATTATTTTACAAGTCTCTAAAATATTTACAATTTAGTTCACATTCTAGAATTCTCTACAAATTCTAGGAAATTCTAAAGTTTTCCTGAAAAATATCTAGTCCCTCTTCTAGAATTCTCTACTAGTCTAGAATATTCTAATGTATCTTTCAAGGCATTCTAGAGTCTTCTAAAAAAAGATCTTGAGAATTATAGAATCTTTCATTAACCTCTCCATAACTCTAGATGCTTCCTCTTTATTTTTATGTCAATTTTAAAGAGCAAAATGACTTTATATTGGTCCTCCATATGGGTTAGATGTTATGTATACAATATTGTTGTTTTTTATATGGTATAATATTATTGCTATAGTTTTTCTCATATGCAAAACTTTGAGCCCTTGAAAATTTTAATAATGAAACTTTAATGATTTTAATTTTACTTTAAAAATAGTAAAAAGACATATAAAACTTATATAAGAAAGAAAAAAAATTATCTATTTTTACGTAAGGCATATTCAACGGATCAAATGAATAATTATTAGTAATATATAGTTTGGATTTCCGAATATCGAATTTTAAATATACTAATTCGCTAGTAACTAATAAGCTATCAACTAGTTCTATAACATATTAGGATTTAATCAATAGTTATGGAACTGTATATTTAGAGGCGGAGTCAAATTTTTTGATAACGGAGTTCAAAATGGACATATCGAAGGGGTTCAACAACTACCATATATACGCAAAAAAATTATTTTGATCATATAAAAATAATATAATTTTCCGCCGATGGGGGTTCAGATGAACCCCCTATACATATGGTGGCTCCGCCATTGGGTATATTGGTTCTATCATTTCATACTCCCTTATTTGACTTTCACTCAACAATATATGGATCTCCCATCAAACAATATATTTTTTTTATCTCTATTTAAGCTGATAATTTAGAAATTATAAATCACAATAAGACACATATGAAAGTCTAAATTTTGAGGGTATGTGCATATAAGTATTTGCTTAACATATATACTTATGGTAAAAATGCAACTACCATAATTCTTAACTGGTTAACGGTCAATACTCTACCCCATATCGAAAAGTCGTTAGTTATAAAATTTTAATTTGTTACTAACCGTTAATTTGATTATCCAATATGAGTAAGTTAATAAGTCAATTTTGTGGTTGACTTATCGGTTAGCACTGTTCGATTTTGAACAGCCCTACTTTTTAGCATAACTATTTTAATACTTTGAGTTAAACTATGCAAACTTCATATTTAATAAATAAAGTTTTTATCTCAAAATCTAACGTAACCTATTACAAACAAATGGCTAACATCTTTCTTATAAGCTAGAATTAATTTTTACTTTTATAAATAATAATATTACTAGATGAAGTTAAACATTTTACATATTAAATGCTAACTAATACAGAAATATAAACATTATCTGCTTAATTTATTTTAAAAAAATATAACGATAAAAATTAACATGAACAACTCGATTTAGCATTAAAGTTGTGAGAAATAATTGTAGTTTTTGATAAATTTCATGTGATTAGTAACAGCTTAAAGTGTAACAATGTAATCTATCAGAAATTACACTTATTTTTTCTCTATTTTAAATAATGTATTCTTTTATATTATTTTATTGATGTTTTCGAGTGTATTGTTTTGCAACATTGGAATTAATGCTTCACATGAAGTTTTTATAAAGTTATAACCATTAAGTGTAACTAGTGTTAGAAAAATTCATGCATGTGACAACTATTTTCTAACCATTTAAATATTGAATTAATGATATAATTTTTTAATATTTAATTTTTTCAAAAAATTATTTGAACTATCTTTTAAGCGTTGTTAAACTATTTCACCTAAAGCTAGTTCTCTAAGAAATCATTTTCAAACTTAAAAATCAAATTATATTACAGTGACCCCTTATCCTTTTTTTAGACCTAGAATTAAGTGTGATTAATCATGTATTAAGAAAAACCTAAATTAGGTTGTCTTCCCCTGTCTAGTATATTTATAGGGAGTTGGTGAGCACTAACCATTTTTTAGTATATACCATTAAAAATGTCTAGCCACCTTTTATTAATAATATAATTAAAAGAAAGTCTCGACAAAGATAAATACAAATAAGGGGTAGACCTTATGTCGATTGTTTCTACTTTTTAGTACAATTATTTATTTGAAAAATTAAATTAATTTTTAATGTGTAATGATATAATGAGCTCGTATCTTTCTTTTTCTCTTTGTTTATTAACTTGTGATTTAAAAAAAAATAAAGGCATGAAAAAAGCATAACAAGTTTTATTTATTTATTTTTATTCTATTTTATCAGAACTTTTTTAATTTTTAAATTCATTACACGGTTAAAATTTTAAGAGAAAATTGTCAAAATCCCCTCAATCTATATTCGAATTTCCAACTACACACTTCAATTTCACGGGAATTCTATCACTCCCTGAAGAATTTAAAACTGAAATTATTACACCTCTAAAAAGCCATAACGTTTATGTATTAGACATCTGAATATCACGCGCTTGACACCTGGAAATTTCATTAAATTTATTTCTTTTTTTAACTTTTTTTTATAATTCTTTATTCTTTCTCCTATATCTTCACCATATTCATTATTTTCACCATTGTTGTAAAACCCAAATATCTTGGTGTTGAACTTGTGAGGAAGAAGGAGTGAATAATGATGGTGACACCTGAAAAAACAAAGTAAAAAAGTGAGAAAGAAGGCAAGAGAGGGGGATAAATAGAGAAAGTGTTGCCATTAATGGAGATTATTGGATATGGGCACTATTCTCTTAGAGAAGATGAAGAGGAGCCGGCGATGTGTTCCACATCATTGTCATGTCGATGCAGATGAAAATTTTGAAGACAAAAACATTGATTTACCGGCAATTGAACAATTAATAAGATTGAAAATACATCTGCAATATAGTTGATTGATTGAAATTTGAGATTAATATTTAAATGATCTGTTAATAAGATTTTTTAAAATTCAAATGGATTTGATGTAAATTCGAGTCAAACTTTTTTCCAGTAAGATTCAAAGCTTTTTTGTGGTGATATCAATTTATCAATAGTTTATTAGATAGATTTTGCAAATTTGTTTTATAGAGAGTTCAATTTTTTTTCTTCAATCAAGAATGATGAATTTGGTGAAGATGACAATGGTAGTAATGGTTTAGAGATGGTCAGTTTTGTCGAAGGAGGCGACGATGGTGGCCGATGGGAGAGCAGCAAAGGGAAAATTAATTTTAAAAATATGCATTCTCATTTGAGAGTTCACTTTAATTTGATGTAAATCTAGTTTGATTTTTTTTCAAATCTGATCCTACTTTGTTTTTCTAGAGGATTATATGTAGATGTCATTTATCTTGAATTGAATTGATTGGTTCTTAAAAGTTTTTTATATTAGAGTTTATAAGTTTACGTGAAATCAACAATGGTGAATGAAATTTGGTTGCCGAAGAAGAAAGACAATAAATAAGAAATAAAAATAAAGATACATATATGTTTATAAGAGATTAAAAATAAAAATTTAATATTTATTTATTGTGTTCACTCTCTCAAAAAGAGTATGATACACTCTCTTTGCCAGCTAAATATTTAGAAAGGTATTAATTTCAATTTTAACATTTTAAGAGGGTGATAAAATTCCCGTAAAATTAAAGTCTGTAATAAAATTTTTGAATATAGTTAAAGAAACTTTTGGCCATTTTCTAAAGGGAAAGGGGTCTGATATACACCTCAACTTTGTCATTTGAAGCTGATATACCCCTCGTTATAAAAGTGGCTTATATATACCCTTACCGTTATACAAACGGCTCACATATACCCCTGCCGTTACAAAATGGCTCACATATACCCTTCACTTAACGGATTTTAAAAAATTAGTTTTAAATTTATATTTATTACTTCTATTTTTTTTTAAAAAAATTATTTAGGGTATATATGATTCTTCTATCAAAGTTCAAGGTATATTTTAATTTTATCATACATAAATTATTTTTTGACTTCTTTTATTATAATTATTTGAATTTCTTATTCTTATTTTGTTTTAACTTTCATTCCTTAGTTTAAAGAATAAAAAATTAAACTATTTTTGTTGTGTGTATTGTAATTTAATTTGGTATTCGAAGAAAAAATTTGATCATCTACAATAAGTTTTACAAGAATATTAGTGAAACATAAATAAATTTAATTATCAAAATAATAATTATAAATTAGTCATTGAAATAAAAAAAAATCAAAAAAAATATGTTTGACGAGGATTAAATTTACTCATATGGGATTATACTTTTTAGAAAAAAAAAATAAAAATTTAGATTAAAATTATTTTTTTTTCATTTTCGTTAGAGGAAAAGGTATATGTGAGCCATTTGTTTACAAGTAGGGGGTATATATGAGTCACTTTCATAACAAGGGGTATATCAGCTCTAAATGACAAAGTTGAGGGGTATATCAAACCCTTTCCCCTTTTCTAAATGAATGTGATATTTTTTCTGATCGTAGACTAACTTCTTATTTCCCCTTTTCTAAATGAATGTGATATTTTTTCTGATCGTAGACTAACTTCTTATGTCAAATACTATGGCATCATTACATTTATTTATTATTTATTATAGTTGTTATTTATTTTGTTGCTCCTTTTATTTTTGTAAAGGCATATACATATATTAGATTTTAAATTTGGTTTTAAATTTTAAATTTGACTTCAAAATTTTCATAGTGCACAAATAGGTACTTTTACTATTCCATCTTTCAATAAATATACACGCATTCTTATCTGGAAAAATGCGTGAAATGCACACATTCTGCGCGAGCGAGGGGTAATTTTCGAGGCCCATAAAGGTAAAAAAATACTGAAATGATAATTTTATCCTTAATGAATCGCTTTTATAGTAATTAAAATTAATTTTAATTTTTAGTTTTAAAAGGATATGTAAGATATTTTTTTTTCAAAAAAAAGACATGTAAAATATTTATTTAGTTGGCAGCCACTGATTGGCTCACTAATACACTTGGGAGTATTTGCATTTCAGGAACTTTGACTCCAAAAATTGCGTGTTTATTAAAAGATAATATAGTTAAAGTGTCTATTTGTGCACTATAAAAATTTGAGGTCAAAATTAAAATTTAAAGGCAAATTTAGAATCCAATATAATATTATATCTTTTATAAAAGCTTCGCCTAGCGAAATGAATTACTTTTTCCTAATATATTGCTTCATATGGAGTAACGAGTTTTGACATAAAAATTTTCCGGAGATTCTTCCTCCCCTTTGAATTGTTTCTCTATTTTATTTTATATTTCACTAAAACCAATATATATATATATATATATATATATATATATATATATATATATATATATATATTTGTAACACTCAGAATAATGACAGATACTCATGTAGCCGCTCCATCTTATAATTAAAGTGATGTTTGATTGCTGAAGTAATCGTGCAAAAATGAATTACAGAAAATATAAAATTAATCAATATATAATATTGTCTTTTATCAAAGAAGCCTAATGAAATGAATAAAGAACGAATTTAAGAAAACATTGAAACTAAAGCTCTAATATTTTAGTGAATAAAATAATTATCCCAAATAATCCTTTTATTTGGCAAGTAGAGTCTGATGATTGAAAATAATTTATGATTAACATATTAATCATTGTTATTTTAAAAATATATTTTTTTCTTAGTTGTCTGCTACTTGCATCTTTACAAAAAGAAAGTCATCCATAAATCCTTTTCAATGGTCTTTAAACACGAGGGACGAATTTTGACTAAATTATGTCTTTGTTGACAAGGAAATGTGATTGGTAATAATAAAAATAATCTTTTGCCAAATTATTAGTTAATGGGTATTTTAGGATCAAATTATTAATGGTAAAATTTTATTTGAATCGAATTATTTAAGACATGAATATCTTTAAAGTAAACTATTGATGGAAGATATTATTGTTCCATTTTTTACTGCTCAAAGACAGTTTTACCGTTTTTCCATATATCAATTCCAAATTTCGCAGGAAAGAAAAATCAAAAGTACACTTTTACTATAGAAAATAAAATAATTTTGTTCTTAGTTTAAGTTTGGCTCTTAAATATTTCTTTAATTGCAAAATGGCACAAATTTGCCCCCTGAACAATAATTTTTTATAAAAAAGAACAAAACTTCTTTCTATTTAAATATATAATAACCTAAAATATGCCCTACATCAGATTTATCCATCCACCAAAGTTATATAAATAAATATGTGTGTTGTGTTGTTTGTGTACTGGTTGGAAGCATATAGCTTGACCATTTGTAACTCTAGGACATCCACATCAATTTAAAGGCAAACTTAAGAAAATAGTATAGTTTTGATTCAATTAAAGATTTATGGCTATGGTATGCTTAATCACAAATTATATCTACATGTTAGGAGAGGTGAGAGGAGAGGGAAAAAATAGGCGAGCGAGATCTGGGAAAGGGAGGAGAGAGGCGAGCGAGATCTGAACAGAGAGGAGAGAGGTTAAATACTTGTTGTATTTTAGTGTATCAAGTTGTATCAAGGATACAATTGATACAACTGATTTGTATTCATATTAGGAGGAGAGAGGCGAGCGATATCAAGAGGAAGGAGAGAAGCGAGTGAAATCCAGGGAGGGAGGGGAGAGGGGAGCGAGATCGAGAGGGAGGAGAGAAGCAAGTGAAATCCAAAGATGGAGGGGAAAGGCGAGTGAGATCGAGAGGGGGGAGTGAGGCAAGTGAAATCCAGAGAGCAAGGAGAGAGGCGAGTGACCGATCCAAAGAGGGAGGAGAGAGGATCAATGCATGTTGTATTCCTTCTTTCACAAATGAAATCGTTACACAATTCAAATATAGTTAATACAAATACAAATATAATTATACGAATATAACTGGTACAATTGACTTGGATCATATATCAAATGTAATTGTATCAATTGTATTGACAAACACAATTTGTGTCAACAAATACAATTGACTAAATAAAAATTGTCATATACAAATATATTTGATACATAGTACATTTGTTTGGAATAGAGAGAGAGGGCGAGTGCGCCAAGGGGTGAGGGGTGGGGGCGGGGGGGGGGGGGAGGGGACAAGGGAGAGAAGAGAGAGAACTTCTATAAAACATTATATACTACTAATTATAATATTTTAAACTATAGTGATTTACAGTAAGTATTACATATTACATGTTTTCGTTGTTGTATAATCTTTTTCGATTTGAATTATATATGTCGATAAACATGATTTAATTTGCATCATCAAAGAATAAAATATTATCTTGTATATATAGGAACAATACAATACAATTTTAATCCTTGAAGAGCTAAATTAAAGAAGGCCTTTTCTTTAAAATTAATAGCCAGAGGTTTCAAATATCCAATATCCATAAGTTAAGAAGTCAATTTGTGGTTGACTTATCGATTAGTACAATTCAATTTTAAGTAGCCTTACTTTTTAGCATAAATATTTTAGTGCTTTAAGTTAAACTACTCAAACTCTATATTATTAATAAATAAAGTTTATACCTAAAAATCTAAGGTAAGGCATTACAAGCAAATGACTAACATCTTATTAACTAAAATTAGTCTTTATTTTTATAAATAATAGTATTACAGAATGAAGTTAAGTACTTTATATGTTAAATTCTAACCAATAAAAGATTATATAATAATAATAATTAAAAATTAACATTAACTGCTTAATTTGTTTAAACAATAATATAATAATAAAAACTAACAATAGCAGCTCGTTTAAGTATTAAGGAGAGTGAGAAATAATTGTAGTTTCTGACAGATTTCATGTGAATATTTAATATCATTGTTGAAAGAAGTTCCACAATGAAATCTGTCAGAAGTTACATTCATTTCTCTCACTTCTTATAAAGAATGTACTTTTTTAGGGTTCTTTTTAAGGTCGAATTCATAAACATGTCTCTAAACTTATTGAGTTTTTTTTCCAATTATTTTAACTATGTCATTTTCCTATTGAATCATTGAATCATCCATAATTTGTTCCTTTTAAACACTGTTGGCTGATTTTAATCGACTTTTCTATTGGAAATGTCTTTAATTGTGTTTGTATTGTAATAATTTTGAGTGAAGGAATGAAGACAAATTATGTGTTAGTCTCGTTTTTTTTCTAATATGTTCAAATGATTTGAAGTAAAACACAATTATTCTCGAACAGTTACTATAAATTGGACTAATGAGTTCTGGTACAACATATGTATCATCTATCAATATTCCTCGCAATATGTGGTTCCATATCAATCAACGGTGTTTAAAAGGACCAAATTATTGTTGTTCAATGATTCAATAGGAAAATAACATAGTTGAGATACCTGAGGGAAAAAAACCAACAAGCTTAGAGATCTGCTTATGTATTTTTTTGCAACATTGGGATTAATGCTTCACATGGAGTTTTTACGAAGCTATAACCATCAAGTGTAATTAGTGTAAGAAAAATTCGTAGAACTGATTACCGACATTAATTAAATGTCATTAGAACCAATGTCGCTAAAGATTTTAGAGACATATACAAAGAGTGTTAATTGTCGCTAAAAATACATATTTAGCGGCAATTTAAAATTAATTGTCGCAAATAATTTTTTTGATGTAGTGATAACTGATACGTAATACAAAAAACAATTGATATGGAATACAAATATATTTAATACATAATACAATTGTTTGGTCTAGAGAGAGCGGGCGAGTGCGCGGGGGGAAGGGAGGGGAGCGAGGGAGAGAGAAATGGGATAATGCACAAGTAACCCCTTAACCTGACACCTGAAAATTTCATTAAATTTATTTTTTTTCCAACTTTTTTTTTTATAATTCTTTATTTTTTCTCCTATATCTTCACCATATTCATTATTTTCACCATTGTTGTAAAACCCCAATATCTTGGTGTTGAACTTGTGAGGAAGAAGGAGTGAATAATGATGGTGACACCTGAAAAAACAAAGGAAAAAGGTGAGAAAGCAGGCATGAGAGGGGATAAATAGAGAAAGTGTTGCCATTAATGGAGATTATTGGATATGGGCACTATTCTCTTAGAGAAGATGAAGAGGAGCCGGCGATGTGTTTCACATCATTTTCATGTCGATGCAAACAACAATTTTGAAGAGAACAATATTGATTCATTTCAACAATTAATAAGATTGAAAATACATCTGTAATGTAGTTGATTGATTGAAATTTGAGATTAATAATTAAAGAGTTTAGTAAGATTTTTTAATGTTCAAATGAATTTGATTTAAATTTCAATCAATCTTTTTTCCAGTAAGATTCAAAGCTTTTTTGTGGTGATATCAGTGTATACTCATATCAATTTATCAATAGTTTATGAGATAGATTTTGTAAATTTATTTAATAGAGAGTTTAATTTTTTTTTCTTGAATTAAAAATGGTGAATTTGGTGAAGATGACAATGGTAGTAATGGTTAGTTTTGCCGAAGGAGGCGACGATGGTGGCCGATGGGAGAGCAACAAAGAGAAAATTAATTTTAAAAAAAGCATTCTCATTTGAGAGTTCTCTTGAATTTGATGTAAATCTAATTTGATTTTTTTTTTTTCAAATCTAATTCTAATATGTTTTTTTGGATGAATATATGCAGATGTCATTTATCTTGAATTGAATTGATTGGTTCTTAAAAGATTTTTATACTAGAGTTTAAAAGTTTGTGTGAAATCAACAATGGTGAATGAAATTTGGTTGCTATGAAGAAGAAAGACAATAAATAAGAAATAAAAATAAAAATACATATATTTTTATAAGAGACTAAAAATAAAAGTTTTAATACTTATTTTTTGTGCTCACTCTCTCAAAAAAGAGTATAATACACTCTCTTTGCCAGCTAAGCATTCAGAGAGATATTAATTTCAATTTTAAACACTTCAAAGGGGTAATAGAATTCTCATAAAGTTAAAGTGTGTCATTGGAAATTCAAATATAGTTTAAAGAAACTTTTGGCCATTTTCTAAATGCATGTGATATTTTTTCTGATTGTAGACTAACTTCTTATGTCAAATACTATGGCATCATTACATTTATTTATTATTTATTATAGTTGTTATTTATTTTGTTGCTCCTATTATTTTTGTAAAGGCATAATATATATTAGATCCTAAATTTGGTTTCAAATTTTAACTTTGACCTCAAACTTTCATAGTGCACAAATAGACACTTTAACTATCCCATCTTTCGCTCAAATTATTCTACCCTTTGCTTTTGTTAAAGCATACTCTCTAGCTAATTCTCTCTGCCTTCTCTCTACATGTCAACGGTAGAATTAGTTGGACCAGCGGTCCAAACGCCACTCCCTCCACCAGCTCCACCGGATCCATCGAACATAGTCCAATTTTTCGATCTCAACCACAACAAAGAAAACCCACTCATCAGACATAAAAAACAAGACCTAGCAACAAAATAATCCCTCTGCTCCAACTCCTCCTATGCAACCATCAGAACAGAGGATTCCACCCAAAAATAACTATCAATTTCCAAAGGTTTCTTTAAATTTTGACAAGGCAAAACGCATTGACGGAGAAATTAGGACCAACAATGCCAACCCAGTAGAAACTAACAATCCAACTCATAGTCATGCCACACCGAACTACTCTAAATCACACACGTCATCACATAACAATAACTTTAACCACAACCCCTCCACCTCGAATATCAATTCTAAACCTTATAATGCATCTTTGAGCACTATCTCAAAGCCTTCCTATGCATCAACTATCTCGGAAAATCTCAAGACAAACTTACAGGGGAAAAAACCAGTTGATATTGCTCATGGTACACATATGGGAAAGCCGGCGGTGTATTTCTCGGCTCAAGACTATTTCGTTAATCTTGCGGAAGACTGTCGCTTTACCATTGTTGGGAAATTCACAAAAGGGAAACCAAACATGGATGAACTAAGAAAACTCTTCAATAGCCATGTCCCTTTGAAAGGTACGGTCAAAATATCTTACTTTGACCAAAATCATGTTTATATAGACTTCAACAATGAATCCTATTTTTATCATATCTATTTTAAACCATTTGTCACATTGAGTCCTTATAGCATGAAGATTATCAAATGGACTCCTGACTTTGTACCTGAAATTGAAACATCTTTAGCACCTGTGTGGATTTTGGTACACCAGTTGCCTTGGCATTTGTTTAGATGGGACATTCTTTCTAAGATGGTTAGCTTGATTGGTAACGCAATGGCCCCTGACATGGCTACATATTCTAAGTCAGGGGGTAATGTCGCTAAGCTGAAGGTCGAAATTGATTTGCTAAAGCCTAGACAAGATCAAATTTGTGTTGGATTCAAAAGGCTAGACTCCGATGTTGAATATGGATATTGGCTTGACGTTGAATATGAGGGCGCCCCCTCCTACTGTCAATATTGTCTACTTCAAGGTCATTCTCAGAATGAGTGCAGAAACATGGAAAGGGATGAGCATAGAGAAAATAAGGGCAATGGCATTGGGCATGATAACCAAAATGATCATGTTAATCAGCTGCAAAATGATCAAGCTTTGGGCACCAAAGATCAAACTGAAGCATATGCTGATGGATTCAAACAGATGACCAGAAGAAGAAATAGAAACAAGAAAAACTTACAGTGGCAAGTTCAACAAAATCAGCCCCAACATCATCCTAATCCTCAATGCAAGGACCAACACCAACATGCGAGCAAAATCATTGATGTCATCCAACTTGACATAAACACAAGCAACAAAGAAAAATTCCAAAAGAGTAATGTGATTTCTGGTCAGGCTAACCAAACCATCAAAACTTTGAATAACACTCATCCACTCAACAATCAACAACTTCAGAATATGCCAACCAGTTCTCGTTTAACCCATAATATTACGAGCAAGACGATCAATAGAGAACCTATGGATGACAATAGAGCTCCTGTAGAGGACAATGGCACTAAGATCGTACAAAACGGAGATAAAGTTCATACCCCTCAAAAGCCAGCAGATCCTCCTGATCAAATTTTCACCAAATCACCCTTACCAGACATAAACTCAAACTCGCTATTAAATAATAATGAAGTTGTTGAGGATTCAGAATAAGATGATAATGAGTTGCAGGAATCTGAACTAGATGGTTCAGTTTCCGAGTATGAGACTGAAAACAACTCCACCTCTGAGAATGATTATGCTAGCATGGACGAAAAATCTGCCACAAGTGATGACTTGGCGGATACCTTGATGGAAACATTCAATCAACAACTTCCTCCACCTGCTGAAATGGTTCAAGCCTTTGGGGATATAACTGAAAAACATAATCTCTCACCTAGAGGATCCTATCACTCTAGGGGAGGTATGACCACAAGAACTAGCAGAAGAGGCAAAGGAATCAACAACAAATACACTGTGAGTTATTCACATGATCAAAATAACTTAAGTCCAACCTTTAAATGATTGAGTCTCTTATATGGAACATTAGAGGCATTACATCTAAGGGTGCCTTTGACAGATTGAAACAACTCAAAAGGATGCATAATCTCCAAGTAATTGGCATTAAGGAGCCTTTCAGCAACAAAAGAAATTTAGACAAGTTCAAAAGACGTCTTAGTTTTGAATTTGCTTTTGCAAATTCTACCAATAAAATTTGGCTTTTCTGCGACAGTCATATTAGTTGTAATATCATTGAGGATATGGAGCAACAAGTTACTTGTTCTATCGAATATTTTGGAGAAATTATTCACCTCACCCTGGTTTATGCTAAATGTACTGACCATTTAAGACAACCTTTGTAGGAGGACCTTCAAAGGCTCTCTGATAGCATTAATACACCATGGCTGATTGGTGGTGACTTTAATTCTATTACAGACCCTACTGAAAAGAGAGGTGGTAGACCTCACAATATTTCCAGAAGTATGCCTTTCATTGATTGTATTGGTGGTTGTGGTTTGACTAATCTTGGCTTTAATGGCCCCCCTTTTACATGGTGCAATGGATGGGAACCTAAAAAGAGAATTTGGGCAAGGTTGGATAGAGGTTTGGTGAATAATGAGTGGACCAATAAATTCATGAATACTACTATCTCACATTTAGTAAGAACTGGCTCTGATCATGCTTCTCTCTTGATTACTATGTCTAACCCTCAAGTTAAACCTGTTAGGTACTTCAAGTTTCTTGACTTTTGGACTACTCAAGATAATTTTATGCAAGTTGTTCAGGATGCATGGAATATAAAAGTGGATGGGAGTTCTATGTGGAGTTTCCATCTAAAGCTTAAAAACACTTGCAAAAAGCTTTCTTACTGGTCTAAGCATACTATTGGAAATATCTTTGACAAGACCAAAGAATTTCACAAAAGGATTGAAGAACTTGAAGATAAATGTCTTGATGACAATTCTGATAACAATCGAATGGAGCTTAACAGGGTAATGCTCAATTCATTATGCATATCAAGAATGAAGAATCTTATTGGAGGCAAAAGTCTGGTATGAAATGGTTCTCTGATGGTGATAACAATACAAATTTTTTTCATTCTGTGATCAACTCTAAAAGGAAGAAGTTGACCATCACAAGGATTAAAAAGGAAGATGGAACTTGGATTGACAATATTTCAGACATTGCTGATGAAGCCATTCAGTTTTTTGAAAAATAATTTACTGAAGAATCGGTAAGCAATGACACTACCCCTCTAAGATATATCCCTAGAGTGATTGATGAGGTTGACAACAATGCCCTAGTGATCATTCCAACTTTAGATGAGGTAAAAAAGGTAGTTTTTTCAATGAATGCGAGCAGTGCTCCTGGACCAGATGGATTCACAGGTAAGTTTTTTCAACATTGCTGGAATATTATTGCTCAAGATCTTTATATTGTGATTCTGGAATTTTTCAATGGAAAGCAGCTTCCCATGTCATTTTCTCACTCCTCTCTTGTATTAATTTCTAAGATTGATTGCCCTCAAGAATTTACTGATTTTAGACCAATTAGTCTTAGTAATGTCATTAACAAGATTATTTCTAAACTGCTTAATAACATACTTACTCCCTTTATGAGCAAGATCATTTCCCCTAATCAGTCAGGTTTCATGAAGAATAGATCTATTTCCGATAATATAATCCTTACTCAAGAACTTTTTCACAATATGAAAAGGCCTAATATTAATGGTAATGTCATTTTTAAATTAGATATGACCAAAGCTTTTGATAGGGTCTCTTGGAATTATCTTTGTCTAATCATGAGACGCTTTGGCTTTTCTGAGATTTGAATTGACTTAATTCAGATACTAACTTCCAATAATTGGTATTCTATTAATATTAATGGAGTTAGACATGGATTTTTTAAATCCACTAGAGGATTAAAACAAGGTGATCCTCTTTCTCCTTCTCTCTTTATCATTGGCGCTGAACTTCTTTCTAGAATGGTGGATTACCCTCCTATGGATAACTTCATTCCTTTTTCTGTAGATATAGGATCTCCAATGATAACACATCTTAGTTATGCGGATGATACCATCCTTTTCTCATCTGGTGATATACTTTCCATTTTGATGATGATGAAGAAGCTTGAGCTCTATGAATTAGTTTCGGGTCAACTTGTTAATAAAAGAAAATCTTCTTTTTTGGTTTCTTCTAATACTCCTCAGGGAATCATTGATGATATTAGACTCATGACTGGTTACTCTAATTCCCATTTTCCCTTTACTTATCTTGGTTGTCCTATCTTTTCAGGGAGAAAAAAGATCAAATACTTCGGTAATATGGTTGCCAAAATTATTAAAAGAATTCATGAGTGGCAGGGTAAAATGTTATCTTTTGGAGGAAGGGCTGTCCTTATTAAATCTGTTCTTCATTCCCTTCCCTTGCATATCATTTCTGCTGTTTATCCTCCTAAAACCACTCTTGATCTTATTGAAAAAGCTTTTGCTAATTTCTTTTGGGATAGCTCTAATGATAAGAATAGTTATCATTGGATTAAATGGCAAAATCTTTGTTTCCCCAAAAATGAAAGTGGAGTGGGATTTAGATCTCTTCATGATACTTGAATCTCTTTTTCTGTCAAAGCTTGGTGGACTTTTAGAACTTCTAATTCTATTTTGAAATTTTTTTTGCAGGCAAAGTATTGTAAAAGATATTATCCCATTGCAAGAAAAAAAAAGTTATACGCAGTCACATCACTGGAGAAGGCTAATGGATGTCAAGAATGAAGCTGAGCAACATATATTTTGGAAACATGGCAAGGGCAACTTATCATTTTGTTATGATAATTGGACCAACAAAGGAGCCTTGTCTAATATCGTCCAACAAGGAAATAAACCTATGAAGATCAAAGTGTCGAATTTCATTAATCAAAACCAATGGAAATTGTCAAAGCTGAATTCTGTTTTGCCTGCTAATATAGTCTCTGAGGTTCAGGATATCAAGTTTGATCTTCAAAGTGTTGATTATCCTATTTGGCTCCCTGACCAGTCAGGCTTATTCTCTAGCAAGTCTGCGTGGCAAAATATCAAGAAGTCCAGGACTAGTTTTTTAACAAGCAGAATGATGTGGCACAACAAAATTCCTTTCAAAGTCTCATTTTTCATGCTTAGGTTACTCGAGGTAAATTAGCAATCGATGAAGCACTTTGCAGATTTAAGGTTCATGGACCCTCAAAATGCTATTGTTGTATAGAGGGAGCCAATGAAACTATAAATCATTTGTTTGGAGACGGAAACATTGCATGTATTCTTTGGAAATATTTCTCTAATGCTTGTGGAATCCTTCACAACTCTAATGAGAATGTCAGGGCGATGATTATTAGATGGTGGTTGATCAAACATGTCAACAAAGTTCATGAACTCCTTCTCCAGAGTCTGCCATCTCTTATTTGCTGGGAAACTTGGAAGTATAGGTGCAATTTCAAACATGAAGGTGTTAGAATTCCTATTCCTAGAATCATTGATCAAATCTCCAACCTCCTCTATTTGATTATTAATTCTCAATTTCCAGAACTTCCACTTTCACCTTCTATTATCAGTATCTCTCATCTCATAGATCACATCACACCAAAGCTTGAAATTAAATTGGTGAAATGGAAGAGACGAAACTACAATGAGCTAAAATTGAATGTGGATGGTTGTAGTAAAGGAAATCCTGGAAGTGCTGGAGGTGGAGGAGTACTTAGGGATCATGCTGGACAAATGATTATGGCTTTCAGTGCCTATTTTGGTTTTTGCTCAGATAATTCAGCTGAGGCACTAGCTCTAAAGACTGGACTAAGATGGTGTCTAGATCATGATTTTCACAGGGTTACTGTTGAATCTGACTCCCTATTGATTATTTAGATGGTTAAAGGTATGATCGATTCCCCTTGGCATATGAAAGATGATATTAAGCGAATTCAATCCATGAGTTCACTTGGTGACTTCTCTTTCATTCGCACCTTCAGAGAAGGTAATACTACAGCTGATTTGCTCGCTAATATGACTGAACTTTTCAAAATAACTACCTTCTTCACTGAGGCCATAAATCTTCCTTCTAAGGTTACTTCCACCTTGAATAATGATGTAGTTGGCAAGCCCAACATTAGAATTCGAGTGAAGAAGGGAAACTTCATATTCGATCCTGGTTAAATTTTGTTTGGTTGCTTCTAGTTTATGAATTCTAGATTTTTTTGTAAGCTTATGTAACAAGGAGCAACCCTCCTTTTTTTTCTTTCCTTTTATTTTGATAAGTTAGAGAGTAAGGATGTCCCTCACTCCTAGTGTTGTAATGCGGAGGTCAGATTTCACCCCCCTCCATGCTCCTTTGACTTATCTATTGAAGCCCCTTGAGGGAACCTTTGGAAAAAAAAAAACTATCCCATCTTTCAATAAATAAACACGCGATTTCTATCTGGAAAAATGCATGAAATGCACGCATTTTGTGCGAGTGAGGGGTAATTTTTCGAGGCCCACAAAGGTAAAAAAATATTGAAATGACAATTCTACCCTTAATAAATCTTTTTTATAGTAATTAAAATTAATTAAAAAAAATTTAGTTTCAAAATAACATGTAAGATATATATTTTTTTAAAAAGACATGCAAAATGTTTAGTTAGTTGGCAGTCACTGATTGGCTCACTAATACACGTGGGAGCATTTGCATTTCACGCACTTTGACTTCAAAAATCGCATGTTTATTTATTAAAAGAAAGGATAGTTAAAGTGTCTATTTATACACTATGAAAGTTTGAGGTCAAAGTTAAAATTTAAAACCAATTTTGGAGTCTAATATATGTATTATGTTTTTTTTGTAAAAGTTTCACATAGCAAAATGAATTATTTTTTCCTAATATATTGCTTCATACTGAGTAACGAGTTTTGACATAAAATTTTTCTGGAGATTCTTCCTCCCCTTTGAATTGTTTCTCTATTTTATTTTATATTTCACTAAAACCAATATATATATATATATATATATATATATATATATATATATTATATATATATATATATATATATATACATATTTGTAACACTCAGAATAATGACAGATACTCATGTAGCCGCTCCATCTTATAATTAAAGTGATGTTTGATTGCTGAAGTAATCGTGCAAAAATGAATTACAGAAAATATAAAATTAATCAATATATAATATTGTCTTTTATCAAAGAAGCCTAATGAAATGAATAAAGAACGAATTTAAGAAAACATTGAAACTAAAGCTCTAATATTTTAGTGAATAAAATAATTATCCCAAATAATCCTTTTATTTGGCAAGTAGAGTCTGATGATTGAAAATAATTTATGATTAACATATTAATCATTGTTATTTTAAAAATATATTTTTTTCTTAGTTGTCTGCTACTTGCATCTTTACAAAAAGAAAGTCATCCATAAATCCTTTTCAATGGTCTTTAAACACGAGGGACGAATTTTGACTAAATTATGTCTTTGTTGACAAGGAAATGTGATTGGTAATAATAAAAATAATCTTTTGCCAAATTATTAGTTAATGGGTATTTTAGGATCAAATTATTAATGGTAGAATTTTATTTGAATCGAATTATTTAAGACATGAATATCTTTAAAGTAAACTATTGATGGAAGATATTATTGTTCCATTTTTTACTGCTCAAAGACAGTTTTACCGTTTTTCCATATATCAATTCCAAATTTCGCAGGAAAGAAAAATCAAAAGTACACTTTTACTATAGAAAATAAAATAATTTTGTTCTTAGTTTAAGTTTGGCTCTTAAATATTTCTTTAATTGCAAAATGGCACAAATTTGCCCCCTGAACAATAATTTTTTATAAAAAAGAACAAAACTTCTTTCTATTTAAATATATAATAACCTAAAATATGCCCTACATCAGATTTATCCATCCACCAAAGTTATATAAATAAATATGTGTGTTGTGTTGTTTGTGTACTGGTTGGAAGCATATAGCTTGACCATTTGTAACTCTAGGACATCCACATCAATTTAAAGGCAAACTTAAGAAAATAGTATAGTTTTGATTCAATTAAAGATTTATGGCTATGGTATGCTTAATCACAAATTATATCTACATGTTAGGAGAGGTGAGAGGAGAGGGAAAAAATAGGTGAGCGAGATCTGGGAAAGGGAGGAGAGAGGCGAGCGAGATCTGAACAGAGAGGAGAGAGGTTAAATACTTGTTGTATTTCAGTGTATCAAGTTGTATCAAGGATACAATTGATACAACTGATTTGTATTCATATTAGGAGGAGAGAGGCGAGCGATATCAAGAGGAAGGAGAGAAGCGAGTGAAATCCAGGGAGGGAGGGGAGAGGGGAGCGAGATCGAGAGGGAGGAGAGAAGAGAGTGAAATCCAGAGATGGAGGGGAAAGGCGAGTGAGATCGAGAGGGGGGAGTGAGGCAAGTGAAATCCAGAGAGCAAGGAGAGAGGCGAGTGACCGATCCAAAGAGGGAGGAGAGAGGATCAATGCATGTTGTATTCCTTCTTTCACAAATGAAATCGTTACACAATTCAAATATAGTTAATACAAATACAAATATAATTATACGAATATAACTGGTACAATTGACTTGGATAAAAATTGTCATATACAACTATACAAAATATACATATATAGTGAATACATGATACAAAATACAATTAATATGGAATACAAATATATTTGATACATAATACAGTGGTTTGGAATAGAGAGAGAGGGCGAGTGCGCCAAGGGGTGGGGGTGGGGACCGGGGGGGCGGGGGGAGGGGACAAGGGAGAGAGGAAAGAGAACTTCTATAAACCTTATATACTAATAATTGTAATATTTTAAATTATAGTGATTTACCGTAAGTATTACATATTACATGTTTCCGTTGTTTTATAATCTTTCCCAATTTGAATTATATATGTCGACAAACATGATTTAATTTGCATCATCAAAGAATAAAATATTATCTTGTATAAATAGGAGCAATACAATACAATTTTAATCCTTGAAGAGCTAAATTAAAGGAGGCCTTTTCTTTAAAATTAATAGCCAGGGGTTTCAAATATCCAATATCAATAAGTTAAGAAGTCAATTTGTGGTTGACTTATCGACTAGTACAATTCGATTTTGAATAACCTTACTTTTTAGCATAAATATTTTAGTGCTTTAAGTCAAACTACTCAAACTCTATATTATTAATAAATAAAGTTTATACCTCAAAATCTAAGGTAAGGCATTACAAGCAAATGGCTAACATCTTATTAACTAAAATTAGTCTTTATTTTTATAAATAATAGTATTACCGAATGAAGTTAAGTACATTATACGTTAAATGCTAACCAATAACAAATTATATAATAATAATAATTAAAAATTAACATTAACTGCTTAATTTGTTTAAACAATAATATAATAATAAAAACTAACAATAGCAGCTCGTTTTAGTATTAAGGAGAGTGAGAAATAATTGTAGTTTTTGACAGATTTCATGTGAATATTTATTGTCATTGTTGAAAGAAGTTCCACAATGAAATCTGTCAGAAGTTACATTCATTTCTCTCACTTCTTATAAAGAATGTACTTTTTTAAAAGGCCGAATTCATAAACAGATCTCTAAACTTATTGAGTTTTTTTCTTCAATTATTTTAACTACGTCATTTTCTTATTGAATCATTAAATCATCCATAATTTGTTCCTTTTAAACATTGTTGCCTGATTTTAATCGACTTTTCTATTGAAAATGTCTTTAATTGTGTTTGTATTGTAATAATTTTGAGTGAAGGAATGAAGACAAATTGTGTGTTAGTCTCGTTTTTTTTCTAATATGTTCAAATGATTTGAAGTAAAACGCAATTATTCTCGAACAGTTCACTATAAATTGGAGTAATGAGTTCTGGTACAACATATGTATCATCTATCAATATTCCTCGCAATATGTGGTTCCATATCAATCAACGGTGTTTAAAAGGACCAAATTATTGTTGTTCAATGATTCAATAGGAAAATAACATAGTTGAGATACCTGAGGAGAAAAACCCAACAAGTTTAGAGATCTGTTTATGTATTTTTTTGCAACAATGGGATTAATGCTTCACATGGAGTTTTTATGAGGCTATAACCATCAAGTGTAATTAGTGTAAGAAAAATTCATAGAACTGATTACCGATATTAATTAAATGTCATTAGAATCAATGTCGCTAAAGATTTTAGAGACATATACAAAGAGTACTAATTGTCACTAAAAATACATATTTAGCGGCAATTTAAAATTAATTGCCGCAAATAATTTTTTTTGATGTAGTGATAACTGATACGTAATACAAAAAACAATTGATATGGAATACAAATATATTTAATACATAATACAATTGTTTGGTCTTGAGAGAGCGGGCGAGTACGCGGGGGGAAGGGAGGGGGGGGGGGCGAGGGAGAGAGAAATGGGATAATGCACAAGTACCTCCTCAACCTATGCTCGAAATCTCAGAGACACACTTATACTATACTAAGGTCCTATTACCCCCTAAATTATTTTATTAATAATTTTCTACCCCTTTTCGGCCTAAGTGACACTACTTTTGTGGGTCCACTGATGATTGACTTTTTTTTTCAAGCTGGTGCCACGTAAGTAAAAAAAAGATAAAAAAATTATTTATAAAATAAGTTCAGGGGATAATAGGACCTTAGTATAGTTTAAGTGTGTCTCTGAAATTTCGGGCATAGGTTGAGGAGGTACTTGTGCATTTTTCTAACTTTTATATAAAATCTTATATACTACTAATTGTAATATTTAAACTATAGTAATTTATTGCATGTACTACATGTTACATGTTTCCCTTGTTGTATAATCTTTTCCAATTTGAATTATATACGTCGGTAAACATGATTTTATTTGCATCATCAATATCTTCGTCAAAGAATAAAATATTATTATGCATATATAGGAGCAACTACAGAATAATTTTAGAGAAAATGGTCAAATGTCCCTTCAATCTATTATCGAATTTTTAACTACACACTTAAACTTTACGAGGATCCTATCACTTCCCTGGATTATTTAAAACCAAAATTGTTATCACCTTAAATGCTTATGTGGCAAAGTGAGTGTATTTCACTCTCCCTGAGAGAGTGAGCACCGACAAAAATATTAAAACCTTTTTTTCTATATATATATCTTTTATTTTTTTTCCTTATTCTTTTCTTTCTTCTTCATAGAAATCCCTTCCTTCTTGATGATCAGATTTGTCCATCTCCCGTCATTTTTACGTTGTTGCCGCCATTGCTGTCTTCACCGGATGTACCATAGAATTTTTACATTTCTCTTGATTCTAATTTGTGTATGAAATTAAGAATTTTCGAAAATCAACTCTTTTTATCAATATTATTGGAGTTGTTACTTGTCCTTGTACATGGTTGACCCACAAAGTTAATTCGGTTGACAAATTCTTTTTTTGGTTCTTCGAAACTTTAAATTTGTAATTTTAATCCAAACCAACGAAGAATTTTAAATTTTCGATGAAACTCACATTCAACTTTCCTCCATCGTTATTCATTAACTCTAATTTGAGAAATTTGACATATGGAATTCATCTTAACACCAATAAAGTAATGGACGAAATGACAAATAAGAATCAAAACCATTGTCGACCTTCTCCTTTTCAAGGTTGAAGTGATTGGTTGACCTTTGGTGTTTATAATAATTGAGAAAATAGTGAAAATATTTTTGATTTTGGAGAGATGGTGAAAAAATAGAAGAAAAGAGTAAAGAATGATGAAGAAATTGAAGAAACACTTTTTTTAATGAGATTTTCACGTGTCAAAACGCGTGAGTTTCACCCATCAATATAAATGTGATTGTGACTTTTTAGGGGTACAATAATTTCAATTTTAAACCGCTTAGGAAGGTGATTGAATCCCATAAAGTTTAAATGTGTAGTTAAAAATTCGATAATAGATTAGAAAGACATTTAACCATTTTCTCTATAATTTTAATCCTTGAAGAGCTAAATTAAAGGAGACCTATAATTCTAGTAAGTTGTAGCCTTCGTCTTGTAAACACATGAAGGCATTTTCCTATCTGTTTCTTGGAAATTACTAGTTATTAATGTTTTGAAGTTTTATAGTTCACGAATAAAATTTTATGAAATTACTTGAGAGAAAATTCAAAGCAGTAAATAGTAATATTGTTTTAATTATAGGGATTGTTTTTTTTTTTTTGGGAAAATACCAAGTACCCCTCAACCTATGCCCGAAATCTCATAGACACACTTATACTATACTAAAATTTTATTACCCCCTGAACTTATTTTATATGTAATTTTCTACCCCTTTTTAGCCTACGTGGCACTAGTTCGAAAAAAAAGTCAACCATCATTGGGCCCACAACACGTAAGCTAAAAAGGGGTAAAAAATTATTAATAAATTAAGTTCAGGAGGGTAATAGGACCTTAATATAGTATAAGTGTGTTTTTGAGATTTCGGACATAGATTGAGAGGGTACTTGGGCATTATCCCTTTTTTTTAAAAAATCCTTTCGGTTACATTTTAATAATAGATGTATGACACAAAATACAAAACTATGATAACTAATAGTGACAACACAACAAATAATAATACAATATAATTAATGTAATTTCATAAAATGAGATTGTGAATAATAAAATTTAATAGAAAAGTTATTTTCAACGCGATAGTATGGTCAAATTAGGAATTAAGAAAATGATTAGGTTGTACTTAATGGACCTCGTGCCCTATAACACTAAAATAACAAAAGGAATCGAAACACTTTAATCAATTTGTTGAACTAATATTCCCAATGCTTAAACATCACAAAATTGACATAAGCTCTTTGCACTTTCACTATCTACGTTTCTTTCTCCTTTATTATTGGATAGTAAGATAATTACTCCCTCCATTTAAAAATTAATATCTCTCAATTAAATTTATTGATAATTATATGCGTAATTTATTCAATAATTATTTATTGGTGAGAAAACAAATCACCGATAAATAACATGTATTTAATTTAAAACATAAATTTATTTTATTCATAACAAATATGTAATGTGTATTACGAATGAAGTTCATTTACAATTTTGTCTAATCAAGAAAGTTCAAGGATTAGTAAAAACAAAAACAAGAAAAAAAACTAATTTAAAATAAAAAAATTACATATGTATAATCACTTTCAAAAAAAATTACTATTATTTTTTAATTGAAGTTTTCCACCAAAATATATTTAATAATTATTTTTATAGACATTTTAATTGAATTGATGAATCATGAAAAAAATTGAAAGCTTCCTAATATTTTAGTGAAAGATTATTTTAGTGAATTGACTCAATAAAAAATAGATGAAAAAATTATATTCTAATAATAGAAAAATGTCATTTATTTCTGGCGAAATTGCCTCTGTTTCTAATAGTTATCTCAACCGTTGGAAAAATATCAAAATAGTTGCAGACTCATCATTACAATAACGAGTACAATGACAACAATAAAATTTTCTCTCTCACCTGTGATACGTATATTTAAGTATATATACACGGTAACAAAAATAATTAATACATTATTTATCAATGCATATAATAATAAAAGGCAAAATTTATTGATAGCTATTTAAATTTGATACAAACTTTTATTTAGGTATATTAATCATTTTTTTGTTCATTTTAAACACCTTATGTAGATATTTATTATTTTATTTTGATACTTTTTTTATAATTAGAAAAAACACTAAAGAGAGGGTAATACAGTCACTGATATTGTGTCAAAGCAACAAATTAACCGAAGACATATGATATATATACCAAAAATAATTAACAATAAATGTAAGACAAATAAAAACATATTTTTAAAACTAACTAGTTAAGTATTTACTTAAAAATAAGTTATATTTTATTTTTAAAACAAAATAAAAAAAACTTGCAGCCCCGCTACCTTTTTCACCATTTCAATCTCTCCTTCTCTAACCACCATGACCATATTTTCAATTTTGATAAAATTATAAAAGGTTAACGTTATAAAAAATATCTTATCTATTTTTACTATCATTAGTTCATAACAATCTCCACCTCTGCTTCTATCTCTTTCATAAATAAATGAATTTGGGGATGCACCAAGAACTTAACTTCCTCTGAAAAAAGAAGTGATCTTTTTTACCTAAATTATCTCCTAATTGATTATAGTAATTGTTCTCCATTGAGTAATTACTTCAACAGATTTCATCGTCTTTTTCTTTTTGTCGAGATAGTCAAGAATTATCAGGCTTTAAGTTTGACTAGATAATTTTTGTTTTTCTAGAAGTAAAATTGCATATCGAAGAACAGAGAAGAAAAGGGATCTTAGAAGATTATTATGGCTAGAGCCTAGATATGAGCAATAAAAAGATATGCACCACCACTAAAACTCCATATTCACGACTTAATTCAGTCTTTTTCTTCTTCGACGAAGTTTTTGAATAATTTCAGCAAGGTTTATGACAATCGAATGATGAGAAAATTAGGGGGAGGGGAAAAGATTGGAATAGAATGGTGGATGATGGAGGAGGTGTTGGAAGGAGAGATAAGGAAGAAGAAACAAAAAAAAAGTAAAAAATGTACCATATTTAAACTTTTTACGCGCTCAAAAACAGTATAACACACATAATATGTTAACTCATCAAAAAGTGTTAAAATGGCACAATAAATAACATGAGGTGTCTAAAATGAACAAATTCTGGCTAAAATGTCTAAATAAAAATTTGTGCCAACTTTAGATAGCTTCCGATGGATTTAGGCATAACAAAAATGTTCTTCTTCTTTAACCTAAACCAGCATTTTTACTTTGAAAATCGAAACTCTAACTAGCTACTCACCTTAACGAGTTGTTTCAGTGAAGTATTACATTTCACACTTCATTTAATTAAATCACAAATTAAGTGAGTCTTTAACCTTTGTTATGAGAGTTATCACCATTTCAATAAAAACTTATTTAACACCCTTTACTACATTTCTCCAATTTTTTTGAAACAAAAAGACACTAACTTTAAGCTATGCAATTTGTATGGTAAAAGAAAGTGTTTTAAAAATTAAAAATGACTAACAAGACAAAACAGTGAAGTCGTTGTGGAAAGTGTACTTTTTCTTGGAAATGAGGTTTATTGAATAAAGAACAAATCCAAGTATAATGGATGGCAAAAATAACTAAACCACTTTTTCTTTTCTTAAGAAAGAGCTATGACACAATTCGAAGTACTAAAGCAGGTGACTTGAACTTCAAAATAATCCTAAAAATCTACATTAATCATGCCAAGAGTACAACAGCAGCAGCTGAAAGGTACAAGCATGGAAGAGATCATAAAGAAGGGAGCATGGTTGTAAGATTAATTTCTTTATAACATAATATCATGATCTTGAATACGATAATCTTACATAGAGATCGTTAAGGGTACATACCTGATGAGGAAGACATCATCACAGTTAAAAGCGGAAGTATTAGTCGTAAATTGGTTTCTACCTCCTTGCTCTAACTTTATGTTACCACAACCGTCGGCGATGGAATTATTGCAGAGGATATGTGATAACCCTAATGGGTGGCGGGAGGATCAATTTATAGAGGTTATGATTTAAGTTGATACACCCATCAAGTTATCAATGTATGGACAAAATCTATTCCTTATTAAATATTATTTATAATTTTACTTGAATTACAAGTAAACTTGAGCCATAACTAAGAAATAATTATAATAATTAAATTTAAATTCTTACAATGATCTCACAGAGGAAGACCAAAAACTGAGAGCATCCAATGACTTTGTTGGTCCTCTATATGGGTTTGATGTTAGTATACACTATTATTGTTTTTTATATGGTATAATATAATTTTTCTAATATCCAAAAATTTGATCCCTTCAAATATTTGATAATGAAAATTTTATACCATATAAATTTAAAAAATTATGATTTTAATTTTATGAAGTTTTGATCAAAGTAAATCATTATTAAAATCAATTTATCAAAATAATATATTTTTTTAAAATTTTGCAAAACTAGTATAAAGTGGTCTTCAGTGACGTTTTAGGTAGTATTTTATTGAAAGAAATTCAATATCTAAAAGACAAAAATCTGACAGAGTAAACAGACATAAAATGTTATTGTCAGTAAGGTTTTATATTTCGTTACTACTCTGAGGCACGTTTTAAAGTTAAAATGTGACTCACAATAACGTTTATGTGGAATGATTAACAATTAAAATTCAATCTCGTATATGTCTCATTCAACTTTATATATAAATTTCTTTTATCTTCTCTTTTCATACATAGATAATATTTTTTCAAGTAAAAAGAGAGTCAGGAGGGATTTCCTACGATATCAATTAATTCATTTTTTAATAGTTGTCTTGCTTACTTATTGCATCAATATTAATTCAATAACTTCTTTATTGATATTCTAATATTTAATAATCATAAGAAACCGATTGATCTAGTATTTGGAAGGAATGGTTACCTAGGCTAGAAGATGATCTCTCATATGATTTATTCATAATTTTTGAAATTGAAATGATACAAGCTCCAATTTGTTCAAAGTCTATCTCACATTTTTTTTTTTGTTTAAAAAGGTATTGTCTGTGTATAAAAGAGAAAGATAAGAGAAAATCATATATATTTCAAGTGAGGGCATGCACAAAATATATCTATTCATTTTAATAGTGGAAATTTGAATAATGAATGAAGCATGTATAAGATTGAATTTCAATTTTCTACCATTTCATAGAAACGTTACTACGAGTCACGTTTTAGTTGTAAAACATGCTTCAAAGTAACGAATTATAAAAAGTTATTAACAATAACGTTTTATGTCTATTTACTTTATCAGATTTTTGTCTTTTTGTTATTGAATTTTTTTTAATAAAATATTGCCTAAAATGTTACTAAGAACCATTTTGTAAAATTTAAAAAAACATATTATCTTTGATAAATTGATTTTAATAATGGCCTACTTTGATAAAAAAATTTAGTTTTACTTTAAAAATAGTAAAAAGATATATAAAACTTATATATATATATATATATATATATATATATATATATATATATATATAAGAAAAAACACAGTCTACTTTTTACCAAGACGGCTTATTGGACGGATCAAATGAATAATTATTGTTATTGTTGTTCTTACAATAACTTGTATTTATGAAGTTAATAAACAGAAACAGAAACAGAAATTAGATGAAACAGAAAATAATATAGAATACAAGAATTAATCCGAGTCCACAGAAACTACTGTGTGTCCTTAAGCAATTTAATCCCCTCACTGTACCCAAGGTTATGGATTAATTTCTTCCAAGATAAAACGGATTAAACCTTTTAAAGAAATAGCGGTACCTCAAACTTCTTTAACTTCAACGAACTTAATAACAGCAACAAGTCACACAGACTCAGTCGATCGACACTTTGATTTAATTTGAGAGAAAAATAAATGCAGAGAAAGAAAAAAAATTTAGTGTTCAAAAAATCAAAAATTGACTTCCTTTTATAGCCATTTTCAGCAAGGAACATGTCTGTTCAGTGAAATCTGTTCAGACCCATTTTATCCAGAAAGTTGTGTCTTTTGAAAAAAAATAACAACTTTTCAAAAAATTGTATCTGTTAGGAAAATAACTATTTTTTGAAAAGTAACGACTTTTCAGAATGTTACCATTACCCGCAAATTTATAAGAGATAATATTAACAGGATTTATTTGATTTAACAAAAAATTGATTAAATAAATTTTGTCCAAAAATTTTATCAATCAATCACATCATTTGCCAAATCCAAATCCAAAGCCAAAGCCAAAGCAAAAGCCGAAGCCGAGCCGAGCGAGCGACGACAACGACGGCGCGAGAGGGCATCTTCTTCTTAGCTCTTTAAGAAGTAATGGAAGTGTTTCCTTCTATAAGGACAACAATTTCCCTTTCTTTTGCCGATATAGGCGAAATGACTTTTCATTTGCACTTTGCAAATGACTTTTCATTTTCCCTCTAAAGTATTTCCTCACTTTTCATATTCTCTCTTTTCTTTTCCTATTCACACTTGCTAAAACCCAACAATTCCCCACATGAATGGGGAAGGCTATTGTTAAAACATATGCATGAAAAAACTTATGTGTCTTGTAGGTAAAGGTTAATCGCATCTGGATAAATAGGTTTCCCTTTAAACTTTCCGTAGTGAACATATATCGGATATACTCGGTCAATCGGTAGATTTGATATCTTTGAACCGTCGAGCTTTGGTGTATACCTAGACAACATATGTCACACAATCAACCCTTGAACTATTCTTAGTTCTCATTGTTTTGTTCGTTTCAGCCATGAACACATATTGGATAGTAAGTGCTTAAAGAACTGGCCTTACCGGATTCTCCTTGAAGCGGGTTACACTTCACACTTACATAGGTGATTTCTAAATGTGTTATCCCATAGATACACCATTTGATATCCCCTGTATAAAACTTAGAAACCATTAAAAAGTCCTTATGTCTTTATCCTGGTTACTAAACATTGTCTCATCATGAGAATGGACCATAAAATAATAATAATAATTTTTTTTTCCTTTGACAATGTTGAACCGTCATCAATGACTTTGTTTTATCTCCTTGAACCTAGATCTTGGGATCTCCAGTCTTCTAGGTAGAGTTACCGCCACGATGACTTGTTCTCAGTCATAGTCCCATTCCCGTCGATGATTTCTCAACTCCCTCTCTATTTAGGCCTTTTGTAAGTGGATCCGACACATTATCTTTTGACTTCATATAGTCAATTGTGATAATTCCACTAGAGACTAGTTGTCTCACTGAGTTATGTCTTCGTCTTATGTGACGAGACTTGCCGTTATACATAATGCTTCCAGCCCTTCCTATTACAGCTTGACTATTACAATGTATGCATATAGACACCATTAGTTTGGGCCAAAATGGAATATCTTCTAAGAAATTCCTGAGCCATTCAGCTTCTTCACCTGCCTTGTCTAAAGCAATGAATTCAGACTCCATTGTAGAGCGAGCTATACATGTTTGTTTGGATGATTTCCAAGATATTGCTCCTCCACCAATAGTAAAGACGTATCCACTTGTGGATCAGTTGACCCAGTAATCCAATTGGCATCACTATATCCTTCAAGAACGGCTGGATATCTGTTGTAATGTAAAGCATAGTTTTGAGTGTCATCTAAGTATCCCAAAACTCTCTTCATTGCCAACCAATGATTATAATTAGGATTACTTGTGTATCGACTCAGTCTACTCATAGCACAAGCTATGTCTGGTCGTGTACAATTCATGACATACATTAAGCTTCCCAATACACTAGCATAGTCCAATTGAGACTGACTTTCGCCTTTATTCTTTGCAAGATGAAGATTTACATCAATTGGAGTCTTTGCCCTTTTAAAATTCAAAAATTTGAATTTTTCAAGTATCTTTTGAATATAATGAGTTTGAGACAATGCTAGACCATTAGGAGTTTTAAGAATTTTAATTTCTAATATCACATCAGCAACTCCTAAATCTTTCATATCAAACTTACTAGCAAACATACGCTTTGTAGCTTTTATATTAGCAATGTCTTTGCTCATTATAAGCATATCATCTACATATAGGCATAAAATAACTTCCTGATTTGGAGTATCTTTATTGTAAACACATTTATCACATTCATTGATCTTAAATCCATTTGACAACATGGTTTGATCAAACTTTGCATGCCATTGTTTTGGTGCTTGTTTTAGCCCATAAAGTGACTTAATAAGTTTGCACACTTTCTTTTCTTTACCAGGAACTACAAAACCCTCAGGCTGTTCTATGTAAATTTCCTCTTCAAGCTCTCCATTTAAGAATGTTATTTTCACATCCATTTGATGAATTTCAAGACCGTATACTGCAGCTAGTGCAATTAACATCCGAATTGATGTAATCCTAGTCAGTGGCAAGTATGTGTCAAAATAATCAAGACCTTCTTTTTGTCTAAAACCTTTGACAACAGGTCTTGCTTTATATTTGTCAATAGTTCCATCGTCTTTCATTTTCCTTTTAAAGATCCATTTTGAACCCAAGGGTTTGTTCTCTGGAGGAAGATCAACCAACTCCCAAGTATGATTGCTTAAGATTGATTCAATTTCACTATTAATAGCCTCCTTCCAAGAGGTTGAGTCGCTAGAAAACATTGCTTCCTTGAATGTTTGAGGCTCACTTTCAAGAAGAAATGTTACAAAATCTGATCCAAATGAAGTAGATGTCTTTTGACGTTTACTGTGTCTTGGACTTTCTTCATTTTGTTCATTCTCTTTTGGTTCTTCTCTGGGTTGTTTAAATCCCCCACTACATGACTCAAGTCTGGTTTTATACGGATAGATATGTTCAAAAAATTCAGCACTATCTGATTCCATTACCATATTATCATGAATATCCGGATCTTCGAACTTATGAACCAAAAATCGACATGACTTACTGTTTGTGGCATATCCAATGAATACACAATCCACAGTCTTAGGTCCTATTTTTACACACTTAGGTATAGGAACTTGGACTTTGGCTAGACACCCCCATACTTTGAAATATTTCAAATTGGGTTTTCTACCTTTCCTTTTCTCATATGGAATTACATTTGTCTTTGAGTGAGGCACTCTATTAAGTATCTGATTTGCTGTAAGGATAGCTTCCCCCCACAAGTTCTGTGGTAAACCTGAACTTATAAGTAATGCATTCATCATTTCTTTTAAAGTTCGATTTTTTGTTTCTACAATTCCATTAGACTGAGGAGTGTAGGGAGCAGTAGTTTGATGGATTATTCCATTTTCTAAACATATTTCTGCAAATGGAGATTCATATTCTCCACCTCTATCACTTCTGATCATTTTGATCTTTTTATCTAACTGATTTTCAACTTCAGTTTTATATTGCCTAAATGCATCTATTGCTTCATCCTTACTATTTAGCAAATAGACATAACAATATCTAGTGCAATCGTCAATAAAAGTTATGAAATACTTTTTCCCACCAAGTGATGGTGTTGACTTCATGTCACAAATATCAGTGTGAATCAATTCAAAAGGATTTGAATTCCTTTCAACATGTTTATAAGAATGCTTAGCATACTTAGATTCAACACAAATTTGACATTTTGATTTATTGCACTCAAATTTTGGCAAAATATTTAAGTTAATTAGTTTTGCAAGGTTTTATTATTAACGTGTCCCAAACGTTCATGCCATAAACATTAAGACTCAAGCAAGTAAGAAGAAGCAAAATCTTTATTCATATCAACTGCAATTACATTGAGTTTGAAAAGGCCATCACTAAGGTAGCCTTTTCCTACATACATATCATTTTTGCTTACTACTACTTTATCAGAAACAAATACACATTTAAATCCATTCTTGGTCAGAACTGGAATTGAAACTAAATTCTTTCTCAATTCAGGAACATATGAGACCCTATTCAAAGTCAGCACCTTTCCTGATGTCATCTTTAATAGGACTTTGCCAGTTCCTTCCACCTTTGCAACAGCGGAGTTTGCCATAAATAATTTTTCATCTGTAAGTGCTGGAGTATATGATGAAAATAATTCTTTGTTAGCACAAACATGGCATGAGGCACCAGAATCTATCCACCATTCTCTTAGATTTCCAACCAAGTTACATTCTAAAAGCATTGCACAGAGATCGTCCATTTCTCCTTTGGATTCAGCCAAGTTTTCTTGATCCATCTTTTTCTTGTCCTTCTTAGGACCCCGGCATTCATTAGCCCTATGACCATGTTTACCACAATTAAAGCAGTTTCCATTGAATTTCTTCTTAAGATGATTGCTTTTTGGACCAGATGCTTTCATTCTTTTCTTTAATTTTGTGGAATCTTCTTCAACAAAATTTACTCCAGATATTGCTGAATTACCACGTGACCTCTTTTCTGCAGCCTTATTATCCTCTTCGATTCTCAACCTTACTATGAGATCTTCAACAGTCATCTCCTTGCGTTTGTGTTTCAAGTAGTTTTTAAAGTCCTTCCACAATGGAGGTAACTTTTCAATAATTGCAGCCACTTGATTCACAATCAATCCTACATTAAAGGTTATGTGAGTATTAAGGAAAAACTTAATATTTCTAACATAGGCATTAAATAAATTTATACCTTCAGCAAGGAGATCATGGATTATGACCTGCAATTCTTGAACTTGGGTGACAACAGTCTTACTGTCTATCATCTTAAAGTCCAGAAATTTTGCCACAATGAATTTCTTCATTCCGGCATCTTCTGTTTTGTACTTCTTTTCTAAAGCATCTCAGAGTTCTTTGAGGTTTTTGCATTGTTGTACACGTTGTACAGATCATCTTGCAGACCACTCAAAATATAATTTTTACACAAAAAATTTGAGTGTGTCCATGCTTCTGTTACCAAGAATCGTTCATCAGCTAGAGTTTCATCTGACATAACAGGAACATTCTCATTGATGAACTTCTGCAGACTCAACGTAGTGAGATAGAAGAACATCTTTTGCTGCCATCTCTTAAAGTCGACTCCAGAAAACTTTGCAGGTTTCTCAGCCGGTGCTAAGGCAGCATTTGAACGATTATGTGCAACCGTTGTTGTTGCAGCACTTACTGTTCCAGCATTTGTTTGACTTGAATTAGTCATTTTTTTTCTGTCACAAATGGCAGATAAATTAAGTATTTAAAATACTAATAGTAAAGAACAAATCTTTACACCAACTGTTTCTGATTTAACGATAAAGTTTTTATGTTCTTTTAATCGTTAATCGAATGAATTTTTAAAAATTCAAGTAGAGTAGAAAACCATAAAGGTTTTAATCTCCAGAAACCTCAAATACAGAAACTGTTTAAATTTCTTAAGATTGTTATTGTTGTTCTTACAATAACTTGTATTTATGAAGTTAATAAACAGAAACAGAAACAGAAATTAGATGAAACAGAAAATAATATAGAATACAAGAATTAATCCGAGTCCACAGAAACTACTGTGTGTCCTTAAGCAATTTAATCCCCTCACTGTACCCAAGGTTATGGATTAATTTCTTCCAAGATAAAACGGATTAAACCTTTTAAAGAAATAGCGGTACCTCAAACTTCTTTAGCTTCAACGAACTTAATAACAGCAACAAGTCACACAGACTCAGTCGATCGACACTTTGATTTAATTTGAGAGAAAAATAAATTGCTAACAGCAAAAAAATTTAGTGTTCAAAAAATCAAAAATTGACTTCCTTTTATAGCCATTTTCAGCAAGGAACATGTCTGTTCAGTGAAATCTGTTCAGACCCATTTTATCCAGAAAGTTGTGTCTTTTGAAAAAAAATAACTTTTCAAAAAATTGTGTCTGTTAGGAAAATAACTACTTTTTGGAAAGTAACGACTTTTCGGAATTTTATCGTTACCCGTAAATTTATAAGAGATAATATTAACAGGATTTATTTGATTTAACAAAAAATTGATTAAATAAATTTTGTCAATCAATCACATCATTTGCCAAATCCGAAGCCGAAGCCGAAGTCGAGCGAGCGACGACGGCACGAGGGGCATCTACTTTTTAGCTCTTTAAGAAGTAATGGAAGTGTTTCCTCTATAAGGACAACAATTTCCCTTTCTTTTGCCGATATGGGAGAAATGACAAGTGCAAATGACTTTTCATTTTCCCTCCAAAGTAGTTCCCTCACTGTTCATATTCTCTCTTTTCTTTTCCCGTTCACACTTGCTAAAACCCAACAATTATTAGTAATTTATAGTTTGGCTTTTCAAATATTGAATTTTAAATATATCAATCAATCACATCATTTGCCAAATCCAAAGCCAAAGCCGAGCAAGCGACAGCGCGAGGGGGCATCTTCTTCTTAGCTCTTTAAGAAGTAATGGAAGTGTTTCCTTCTATAAGGACAACAATTTCCCTTTCTTTTGCCGATATGGGAGAAATGACTTTTCATTTGCACTTTGCAAATGACTTTTCATTTTCCCTCCAAAGTAGTTCCCTCACTTTTCATATTCTCTCTTTTCTTTTCTCATTCACACTTGCTAAAACTCAACAATTATTAGTAATTTATAGTTTGGCTTTTCAAATATTGAATTTTAAATATATTAATTCGCTAGCTAATCAATAAGCTAGTAGCTGGTTCGTTATCATATTAGGATTTAACCGATATTGTCGGACGATATATTGATTCCATCATTTCATTCCACTTTTTTCACTTTCACTTTCACTCAACAATATATTGATTTCCCATTAAATTAACAAAATATTGATCTCCCATTAAACAAAATATTTTTTTCTAACTCTACTTAAGCTGGTAATTTAGTAATTATAAATCACAATAAGATATATATGAAAGTTTAAATTTTGAGGATATGCGCACATAAAATTTACTTAACATATATACTCGCGATAAAAATGTAACTACGATAATTCTTAACAGATAAACGGTCAATACAAAAATTGAGTAATCCATCCCTGCACAGACAAGCTGTTAACTATAAATTTTAATCTATTACCAACCGTTAATTTGATTATCCAATATCAATAAGTCAAGAAGTCAATTTGTGGTTGATTTATCGGTTAATACAGTCCGACTTTGAATAGCCTTATTTTTAGCATAAATGTTTTAGTACTATAAGTTAAACTAGTAGAACTTCATATTATTAATAAATAAAGTTTATACCTAAAAATCTAAGGTAGGGTATTACAAGCAAATGGCTAACATCTTATTAACAAAAATTAGTCTTTACTATTATAAATAATAATATTACCGAATGAAGTTAACTACTTTATATGTTAAATGATAACCAATAACAGATATATAATAATAATAATTAAAAATTAACATTAACTGCTTAATTTGTTTAACAAAAATATAACGACAAAAATTAACATTAAAAACTCAATTTAGTATCAGGGAGAGTGAGAAATAATTGTAGTTTTTGGCAGATTTCATGCGAAAAGTTAATATCATTGTCGAAATAAAGTGCCACAATGAAATCTGCCAAAAGATACACTCATTTCTCGCTCCTTATAAAGAATGTACTTTTTTAGGGTTTTTTTTAAAAAAATGTTTAAGTTATTTATGGCTCTTTAAAGTTATTCGCATATTTTATTTAAACATTTTAATTGTGGCTTTTGCCTATTCAGAACTTAAATTGTTCAAAAAATATACTTATTAAACACCAAATGCTAATATGGCAAAAGATAGTGTTTTTAACTGCCTTTGGGCGCGTGAAATTCTCTTGAAATAATGTTTTGTTTTTATTTTTTCCAAATAAACTTACATTTTTTCTTCATAAATTGACACTTGGCATTTAAATAAATTAAAATAATATTTTAATATTTTTAAAAATAATAATTCTTAATCCAAAAAAGAAAGAGCACCCCTCCCCCTACCCCCTACCCCCTCCCCCAAGTCACCTTCTTCCGCAAATTTAAATTTCCAAACATAACTACAGAATTTCCAATTCTTTTTTCTATTTCTTTTCAACATTCATTAAAAAAAAATGGAATCAAGTGACTGAATTTGCAAGAAAAATAATGCAAGCAGATTTTTGAACATTATGGTTAAAAAAAAAGTAAGTTGATGTTCCATATTCATTTTCGGACACCTTTGAATAAATATTATCGTTCAAATAAAATTATAAACCCACTAAACTTATTAAAAACAACATCAATAATTCGCTAAATTAATTAAGGCCCTCTTGGTTTCTCCTTACAATCGATTTCAAGATGATTAACCATTGGTAAACTTTCTTTATTCATCACTCTTGTACCAACTCTTTGAATATATTTTTCTATCACGTATTAGTAAAGAAACATATTGTTTGATAAAATTAATTTGGATCCTCTAATTTTTCTTTGCAATCAATTTCCGAATGAGTAACCATTGACAAACATCACTATTGTATCAATCTCTTTTAATATCTTTTTCTCTCACGTATTAAGAATAAAACATATTTTTTTTAAAAAAATCAAATAGCAAGTAATTTGCAGTGAAGGTTTTTGTTGTTTGGAAAAAAATTGATGAGAAGACGATGAAGAAGAAAGGGGGTTGGGTAGGGTAGGGTTGAATAAAATAGGTTGTCATTTCATTAATTTTTATTAAGACTAGATATCAGTTGGAAAATAGCATACACAGCGGAAGCATTCCAGAATCATACATCTTGCATGAATATAAATAACAATCACAAATAGTTATCACATATAAAGTATGCTGAAAATTTACTAAGGATTACCTCTTGAAGCGTGTGCAGATATCTTGAAGTAAATCCAACTCCAGTTCTATAGTCTTCTACAGTGCTCCCAATCAACAAGTGAACTCTCTCAATACTTGGGTGGGCAAGTATTGTATAGAATACTCTATCAAATCTAGGTTAGAAAAATCCCTATTTATAGAGATGTCTTCCTAGTCCAAAGAGGAGAGGAAAAATCAATTCTTTTTCTTTTAGGAGAAGGCTACTTTTCCGTCTTCTACTAGAAAATAGGATTCTGAGTTCTAGTTAAATTGGGCACTGGAGGGACCACAGAATTTATTTCTGAGGCTTCCTATTATGGAAATAATTCTAAATAATTAATTTGAATTATTCTTACCATAATAAATTACAAATCATTTCATTAAAAATTCGTAATTGAACTCCTCTATTTATTTCGAAATTCACCACTAAACACTTATTTGATTCCCCATGTTAAGATTACCAATACTGATCAATAAATTAAATTACTGACGAATTTAATTCAATGATTAACTTCTTTTAGAGCAATACTTAACTTATTTCATGTGCCAGATTCATAAATCTACCGGCCGAATTTACACATGAAAACTTACAAGCTTCTCATAAAAGGTGTATCATCAATCTCTATACTGAGACATGGATTCCATCAACTAACTAATTTTTCACCAATATATATTATTATCATCCAATCTACCAGGCATATTGACCCATCTCAGAATCTCACCTTTTAATAAATCAAAATGATAAATAATATATATAGATCATAATCGTTATATCAAGATTAAGAATATAAGTACATTTAATAGTTTAGAGAATATGTTTTTATCAATCAGTCTAAAACAACTATCTCTGCTTGGTCCCGTTCAATACATACCAAATGCACTAGCACGAGAAGTTAGAACTATGCCATTCTCATAATCAAGATAAATTATATTTAATCTCGTGCTACAATCTTTCTGATGATTTTGTCCAAATTTTCATCTATGATTGTGAACTATAAATTTTTAACTTATAAGAACTGATGATTTAATCTTCTGTGTATAAGCTTAAACTCTATACACCAAATCATCTACTATATAAGTTAAGGACACATATATGACAATTGATTTATTTAATGTAACACTTTATTGAATTGAATAAATAAACAAACAATTGTTCAATGTTAATACTATATCAAAACGCATGGTTAATAGTATATCCTAAAAATCTCCCACTTAGACTCATAACCATGCACCTACAACTCTAACACCCATTCCTTCAACATGTCTATCAAAAGACTTTTCCGGAAAAGCTTTTGTGAAAGGGTCTGCAAGATTATTCTCTGATGCAATCTTCGCCACCATCACATCCCCTCTCTGTACTATGTCTCGAATCAAATGGTATTTTCGCTCAATGTGTTTTGCCTTCTTATGACTTCGTGGTTCCTTTGAATTTGCAACCGCTTCACTATTATCACAAAACATTGTAAGTGGCATTTCTGTTGCAGGAACAACCGTCAAGTCTTTCAGAAAGTTTCTGAGCCACACTGCCTCCTTAGCTGCTTCAGAAGCTGCTACATATTCGGCTTCCATGGTAGAATCAGCAACACAGGTTTGCTTGATGCTTCTCCAAACAATGGCTCCACCTCCCAAAGTAAACACATTTCCTGAGGTCGACTTTCTAGAGTCCATATCAGACTGGAAATCTGAGTCTGTGTACCCTATGGTCACCAACTCATCCGAATGATAGACTAGCATGTAATCCCTAGTCCTTTTCAGGTACTTGATTATATGCTTAACTGCTGTCCAATGTTCTCGTCCAGGATTAGACTGATATCTGCTAACCATGCCTACGGCAAAACAAATGTCAGGTCTAGTGCATAACATGGCATACATGAGACTTCCTACCGCTAATGCATAAGGAACTGTCTTCATGCTTTCTGTTTCCTCATCTGTCTTAGGACATTGATCCTTAGATAAAGAAATTCCATGTCTAAAAGGAAGAAAACCTTTCTTGGAATCGTGCATGCTAAACCTGGTAAGAATTGTATCAATATAAAGGGCTTAAGATAAACCTAACATCCTTTTCTTGCGATCACGTAGAACCTTGATCCCAAGGATGTGAGCAGCTTCTCCCAAATCCTTCATATCAAAGTTTGTGGACAACCATTTCTTAACTGAATACATCAAGCCCACATTATTTCCTATGAGCAAGATATCATCTACATATAATACCAGAAACACCACTTTATCCCCATTCCACTTTTTGTACACACAAGACTCATCAAGACATTGCTCAAAACCAAAAGACTTGACTACAGTGTCGAAGCAAGTGTTCCATGCCCTAGAAGCTTGCTTTAATCCATAAATATATCTTTTAAGCTTGCACAACATGTGTTCTTTTCCTTTTTCTATGAAACCATCTGGTTGTCGCATAAATATGCTTTCATCAAGACTTCCATTAAGGAAAGCTGTCTTGACATCCATTTGTCAAATCTCATAATCATAATGAGCAGCAATGGATAAGAGAATTCTAATAGACTTAAGCATGACTACTGGCGAAAAAGTTTCCTCATAGTCGATCCCTTCTTTTTGAGTAAACCCTTTTGCAACAAGTCTAGCTTTGTAAGTTTGCACTTGTCCATCTACTCCTCTCTTTTTCTTATATCTTGCATCCAATGGGTTTGACTCCATCTACAGGTGGTTCTACAAGATCCCAGACTTTGTTAGAGTACATAGACTCCATTTCTGATTTCATAGCAACAATCCATTTTTCTGCATCTTTATATTGTAGTGCTTCGTCGTAATTCACGGGTTCGGTATTCGACTCTTCACGGATTCTGTCAAAAGACTCTCCCAAGAGTGCATACCGAAGTGGTTTTCTTATCACTCTCCCACTATGACGAGACACTACAGTTGCAGGGGTAGGTTCAGAGAGATTTGCATTATTATGATCTTGTGGTGGAACCACATCATTTTTAGGATCTTGAGTTTCCATGTTATCTTCAGTATCTTGCGGTGCAGAGATATCAACAACTTCTTCCTCTAATGTAATCTGTTCACTATTACTCCCACTACCTTGATTCAATGAATTTTCAAGATCTTGTACTTGCAGAATTTTATGTTTGTTTACATCTCTCCCACTATTATAATGCAATGGTATGTTAACTCTAACATGTGGAGTTTGAAATTGGTTTTCATTATTTCCAGTAGATTGATTTGTTTTCTCTGTGCTCAATTCTTGTAAAACTAGTTTACTTCTAGGAATATGGTTTGTTAAAAAATCCGTTTCCAGAAACATGGCATTGGTAGACACAATGACCTTCTTTTCTTTAGGATTATAAAACATACCACCTTTCATTCCTTTAGGGTATCCAATAAAAACACATACTTCTGTTTTAGGTTCCAATTTTTCTGCCTTCCCTTTTAATACATGTGTTGGACATCCCCAAACCCGAATATGTCTCAAACTAGGTTTGTGCCCAGTCCACAATTCAATGGGTGTCAAAGGAACAGATTTAGAAGGAACTAAGTTCAGAATGTAATTTGCAGTTTCTATGGCATATCCCCAAAACGAATGCGGCAAATCAGAGTAACTCATCATTGATCTAACCATTTCTAAAATAGTTCTATTACTTCTTTCTGCTACACCATTTTGTTGTGGCGTTCTAGGTGCAGACATTTGAGATGTAATTCCTTGTTCTGATAAGTAACTAATAAAATCATTAGAGAGGTATTCGCTACCACGATCAGATCGCAATGACTTGATATATATTCCATGTCGTTTCTCTGTTTCAGCCTTAAACTCTTTGAATTTCTCAAAGCATTCAGACTTACGGCGCAATAAATATATATATATCCATATTTTGAGTAGTCATCAATGAAGGTCACGAAGTACTCATACCCACATCTTGCTTGAATGTTCATTGGGCCACACAAATCAGAATGAATTAACTCTAGTTTATCATTGACTCTATTTCCTTTTGAGGGAAAAGGTCTCTTAGTCATTTTTCCTTCTAAACAAGATTCACATGTTGGTAGTGCCTCCACTTTTAATGAACCTAAAGGTCCATCTCGAACCAACCTTGAAATCCTCTCTAGATTTATATGACATAGACGCAAGTGCCATAGATAAGTCTCATTAAAATCAGAAGAACGTTTTCTTTTACTTGAAAGGTTAACATTATTCAATTCTACGATTTGTTGCAGTTCTGGAAAGACATTAATAATAAGAAGACCATCAATGAATGTACCAGTAGAGACAAGATGTTTATTATAACTAATAACACAACTGTTATCAGAAAAACTAACATCATAACCATCTCTCAAAACTTTAGAAACTGAAATCAAATTTCTTCTAACAGCAGGTGCATATAGAAAGTCTTTTAAAATTAAAATTCTACCACTATCAAACGAAAAAGTAATATTTCCTAATGCTAAAACTGGAACTGCAGAGCCATCTGCTTGAAAAACGCTAACTTCACCTCTAGTCAGCTTGCGCGTTTCTTGAAACCCCTGTATAGTAGTGCAGATATGATCAGTGGCTCCAGAATCTACACACCATGCAGTGGTAGAAACAGCCGCTAAAAATGTTTCAACGACAAGTGAAAGCGAGTTACCTGGTTTGTTTTTCTTCTTGGCTAAGAAATCTGGACAATGTGCCTTCCAATGACCTGACATTTTGCAATGAAAACACTTACCCTTAGGATTTTTCACTCCCCCAGTTGGAGGTGCAGTTGCCTTAGCTTTGTGAGATTTTTTCTTCTTCTGTCCACCTTGCGGTTTAGAAGTAGAACCTTTCTCAACATTAAGTGTCATTGATGGTGCATGTTTTTTGACAAGGGTCTCTGCAGCCTGTAGCTCATTCAACAATTGTGTCAAAGATAGACTCATCTTATTCATATTATAATTTAGGCAAAATTGTTGAAAACTATCAGGCAGAGACTGCAATATCATCTCAACTTGGGAGTCATTGTCAATTTCAGCCCCCAAAACCTCTAGTTCATTCAGAAGACCTATCATCTTCAGAACATGGTCTCTTACAGGAGTGCCTTCGACCATCTTAGTGTTCATGAGAGTTCTCATGGCAGTCTGCTTAGCTGATCGACCCTGGTCTCCAAACATTTGTTTGAGATTCTCCAGAATTTCAAAAGCAGACAATATAGCTTGATGTTGATGTTGCAAAACATTTGACATTGAAGCCATGATGTAACATCGCGCCATCTCATCAGCTTGCGCCATTTCTGATAAGCTAACTTATCCTTATCACTCGACTGATCATTTGGTTTCAATGGACATTCCTCATGAAGCACAAACTTATATTCTTCAGCAGTTAACACAATGTCAAGATTTCTCCTCCAGTCAACATAGTTAGAACCCTCTAGTTTGTTTTGACCCAAAATAGTACTAATGGGATTAAAAGGAGACATGTTGAATCTGAGATTGAAGAAATAGTTACAGTAGATCAATAACATAGTCATATAACATTGAATATTTACATTCAAACTCATGATATACATATACATTCATGCATCTTAAATAGCCAATCGTTGGGATTGGAGAACTATTCATACAATATACATATATAATGACCGATTATTCACTCCATTAACTTATACAAATCTAACTCAGTTGGAGAGTCTACTGTTACTTTAAGTCAAGTGAGAATCCTCTAGTTGCATTGATCCAATCATATATTACTCAGTTTAGGAGAGTTAATACAAATTATCAAACCAGCGATTAAATACATAATGACTTGTATTAAATTCATCCGATGGGGAGGAAGGTTTAAGCCAACACATAAACTTAATACTTCATTACTATTTAATCTTGGTAATTTAAAAAAATTATTATTCATCACCATTTATTTTCTTCCAAATTTTATACAAAAAAAATTCCAAAAAAAAAAATATGCGCACACCAAATCTCCAATACATTTCATGTACCATCTCATATATATTCAATAATACACCTATTGATTAAAAATTTTGGCTGCCAATAATATGAACAAGAAAACTACAGCCATACTATTTTGTTTTATTTGTACAAAATCAAAAGTTTCTTTTACACCATCACGTGAGCTAATTTTAATTTTTAATTTTTTTTTCAGCCAACACTTCAGCAACCAACCAGCCCATTTAATGAGGAAAAAAAATCTGATCCATTCATAAAAGTGACGCCACAAGAAAAGAAAAAACAAATGACATGTGCATGCTGCCATTAAATTTCTTTCCAAAATTCTTCATCATATGGTACGAAAAATTTTGCATGATCTCATGAAAAGTACTTATCAGAATTTCGTGATTAATTTTCATAAATAACTATATATTATTGTATGCATTAATCAAAAACAAACAAATTCAAGTTTCTATCTGTTTTATCCTTTTCATGATAAAGCAAAATTCACAATCACGAATCATACATACAATTTCACATACACATATTTTTGGTTATCTATAAAGATGCAAGTATGGCTCTGATACCAATTGTTGGAAAACAGCATACACAGCGGAAGCATTTCAGAATCATACATCTTGCATGAATATAAATAACAATCACAAATAGTTATCACATACAAAGTATGCTGAAAATTAACTCAGGATTACCTCTTGAAGAGTGTGCAGATATCTTGAAGTAAATCCAACTCCAGTTCTATAGTCTTCTACAGTGCTCCCAATCAACAAGTGAACTCTCTCAATACTTGGGTGGGCAAGTATTGTATAGAATACTCTATCAAATCTAGGTTAGAAAAATCCCTATTTATAGAGATGTCTTCCTAGTCCAAATAGGAGAGGAAAAATCAATTCTTTTTCTTTTAGGAGAAGGCTACTTTTCCGTCTTCTACTAGAAAATAGGATTCTGAGTTCTAGTTAAATTGGACACTGGAGGGACCACAGAATTTATTTCTGAGGCTTCCTATTATGGAAATAATTCTAAATAATTAATTTGAATTATTCTTACCATAATAAATTACAAATCATTTCACTAAAAATTCGTAATTGAACTCCTCTATTTATTTCGAAATTCACCACTAAACACTTATTTGATTCCCCATGTTAAGATTACCAATACTAATCAATAAATTAAATTACTGACGAATTTAATTCAATGATTAACTTCTTTTAGAGCAATACTTAACTTATTTCATGTGCCAGATTCATAAATCTACCGGCCGGATTTACACATGAAAACTTACAAGCTTCTCATAAAAGGTGTATCATCAATCTCTATACTGAGACATGGATTCCATCAACTAACTAATTTTTCACCAATATATATTATTATCATCCAATCTACCAGGCATATTGACCCATCTCAGAATCTCACATTTTAATAAATCAAAATGATAAATAATATATACAGATCATAATCGTTATATCAAGATTAAGAATATAAGTACATTTAATAGTTTAGAGAATATGTTTTTATCAATCAGTCTAAAACAACTATCTCTGCTTGGTCCCGTTCAATACATACCAAATGCACTAGCACGAGAAGTTAGAACTATGCCATTCTCATAATCAAGATAAATTATATTTAATCTCGTGCTACAATCTTTCTGATGATTTTGTCCAAATTTTCATCTATGATTGTGAACTATAAATTTTTAACTTATAAGAACTGATGATTTAATCTTCTGTGTATAAGCTTAAACTCTATACACCAAATCATCTACTATATAAGTTAAGGACACATATATGACAATTGATCTATTTAATGTAACACTTAATTGAATTGAATAAATAAATAAACAATTGTTCAATGTTAATATTATATCAAAACGCATGGTTAATAGTATATCCTAACAATATCATGTACCCGCATCAGCGCAGGCCCAACGTATATTAGTTTTTTTTCTTTCAATTTATGTGACAAAAATGAAATTTAAAAAAAGTGAACTAAATTTTTTATGTGTTTTCGAAAACATATTTTAAATTGTTAATTTATGTACCTTTTATGTTATTTTCGAATAATATATGTTACTCCATTTTTTTTTAATTTATGTGATATAAATGATTTTAGGAAAGTAAACAAAAAATTTTATATGATTCTCACATACTTTAATTTGTCATTTTACTGTGATTCATAGTACTTGTTAGTTTTTACGTTATTTTCAAACAAGATATGCAACTTTTTTTTTGTTCCCATAAAAATAAGGGAGTTAATCAAATTTCATTATGTTTTTTAACTATGTTTTTCTAAAAATATCTTAAATTATTACATTGAGTTTTTGAATTTTTTTTTTTATGTAATTTTCAAATATGTAACAAATTAAAAATTAAAATGAAGAATTAAAGTTTTCAAATCATTATTTTTCTATATTTAAAATGTTCAAATCTTTAAAACTCCACATATATGCACAAATTAATAGAAGGAAGTCAAATGATTTTTATAAAAAATATTAATATATGAAAGCTGATTTCAATAATAAAACATATATATTTCATTTTTAATATATGACTCCCTCCTTTTCGATTTATATGAACTTATTGTTTATTTCATTTCAAAAAGAAAATAACTTCTGAATTTTAATTTTTTTATATAGCATATTTAAGATCACAAAATTAAAAAATATTTTAATAGACAAAATTTGTATATACATATAAATTTTAATTTTGATTTTGATTGGTCCCACCTAATATTATACTTGATATATAATTTTTGTAATTATTATTTATTTACTTTCAGATAATAAATAGATATCACAATAGCTCATAAAAATGAAGAAATAACAAAAATGAGATAATACTAATAATAATAACTAAAGATGTTTCTAGAACTATTTAAGTTTGTTGTTATCATTCTTGGTAGATTTTTGCTTGCATAAAGTTGTATTTTTACCTTTGATTATCATTCACTTCATATATGGAAATATGTTTCTAGAATTATTTATTTTGATAGATTTTTATTAGAATGAAATTACATTTTTATTCTTGGTCATCTTTAATAGAAATATATCATCCTATTCATTTTTATTTGTAAAATTATTTTTAACATCTTTTTCTTTATTTCAATCTAATATATATTATTAATTTTATCACACTAATCTATTTTCAAGTATATTAATTAGAGGCAAAATAAAGATTGAAATAATTAATTCATTATATTTTTATATAAAAAGTAGGCCTTTTTTTATAAGCATAATGAATATCACAATAACTCACAAAAGAAAACGAAAAAGAAAAAGAAATTGAAGTAATAATAAAATAAGTTAGTGGTAATAACAATAACTTAAATGTTTCAAGAACTATTTAATTTTTTTTGTTATCATTCTAGGTAGATTTTTGTTAACGTGAAATTACATTTTTGACCTTGATCATTATTCACGTCATATCTAGAAAGATAATTCTAGAATTATTTATTATTTTTCTTCATAGATTTTTGTTAGCATGAAATTACATTTTTGACCTTGCTCGTCCTCCCACTTCACTCTTCTATATAATAGAAAAATAGATACAACTTTTTTTGCAATAATTGTCATTCTTTTAATATAAAAAAAATTTATAGTTATTGGGGTGAAGTGACACATGTCATCTTTTAATTAGTCATTTTTGCCACATCATAGAAAGTGTATCTCACAAACTTTACTTTTTTTACTAATTGTCAAAAAATGTCTAAAAAAAATAAGTTTTTAATAAATAAAAGTGTTCAATAGGTACTAGTCCTAATTGAGGTGTAATTATGCGGATAACTTTAAGGAGTTGCCGATGACTTAAGCCTTTTTCAGATGTATTTGAATGGGCCATGTATTGTTTTGCAACATTGGCATTAATGCTTCAGATAAAAATTTTATGAAGCTATAACCATCAAGTGTAATTAGTGTAAGAAAAATTCATAGAACTGATTACTATTTAGCTGTATTAAAAATTGACATTAATAAAGAGTATTAAAGTCTTTACCACCATTAGTTGAGTGTCATTAGAATTAATATCGCTAAAGGTTTTAGTGACATATACAAAGACTGTTAATTGTCGCTAAAAATACATATTTAGTAAAAATTAAGAATTAATTGCCGCTAATGATTTTTTTTATGTAGTGATAACTGATACATGATACAAAATACAATTGATATGGAATACAAATATATTTAATACATAATACAGCTGTTTGGGATAGAGAGAGAGGGCGAGTGCGTGGAGGGGGGGGGGAGAGGAGAGAGAACTTTTATATAAAACCTTATATACTACTAACCGTAATATTTCAAAATATAGTAATTTATCTATGTACTACATATTACATATTTCCTTTGTTGTATAATCTTTCCCAATATGAATTATATACGTCGGTAAACATGATTTAATTTGCATCATCAATATCTTTATCAAAGAATAAAATATTATTGTGGCAGCAAGTAAAAGAATATTTTCGATATCTATATCTAAATATTAAAAAAAATTGGAAGTGGAGGTTTAAGTGGGATAGATAGAATTATTCTTTTAAGAAAATAAAATAATATCTAAATTAGCATTTGAGGGAGGAGGTGAAGTAAAAAAATGAAATATTTTAATAAAAAAAATTCAAACAAAATAAAAAAAAATTAAAAAAAATGGTGCAGGTCGAGGTTTGGGGGGTGAGAGAAAGTGATGCGTGGGGTAAAAAAATATTTTACCTTTTATTTTATGAAGAAAATATTGTTTTTTATAATAGTTTTTTATTTTTTAATTTTAACTAACACTAATAATTTGTTTAATTTATGTCAAGGTCGAATGTTCTGTCCATGTGGAGTATGATGTGAAAATTCTTTAAAATAAAAGAGAGTGTATTACACATATCATAACGAGAGTGCTATAAAAGAAAGAGGTGTGTTTCTCAAACTAAAAAGTGATGATTTAGATATGAAACTTAAACTTTCAATAGTTTAGGTATGAAACTCAATAAAATGTATAATTTAGGTGTGTTTTTAGAACTTATTTCTACGATAGCAACTTATTCCTTTTAAAACTAGAATTAAGCGTGACCAATTATGCATTAAAAAAAATCTAAACTAGGTTGTCATCCTCTGTCTAATATATTTTTATGGAGTTGGTAAGCACTAACAGTATTCTAGGTTTTTTTTTTTACTGAATTTATACCAATAACCGTGTTTGCGGCATTTTATTAATAATATAATTAAAAATGAATTTCAATATAGATAAGTACAAGCAAGGGGGCTAGATCTTATCCCAAACGGTTTCTAGTATTCCTATTTCTACGATAAATCAAATTAATTTTAATGTATAACTGTATGCATGACTTTGTATCTTTTTATTTAGTTTATTAACTTGTGATTTTTAGAAAATAAAGGCATGAAGAAGTCATGACAAGTTTTATTTATATATTTTTATTCTACTTTATTAGGATTTTCATAATTATTTAACTCATTACACTATTAAAATTTTAAAAATTAATGTGATATTTTTTCTGATTGTAGACTAACTTCTTATGATAACTTAATATTTTCACTCACTATTCACAGCTATAATTTACTTACACTGTATCTAGTTAAACGCTATAGCAATTCATTTTATTTATTAATTATAGTTATTATTTGTTTTGTTGCTTCTATTATTTTTGTAAAAGCTTCACCCAACAAAATGAATTATTTTTTTCCTAATATATTGATTCATATAAAGTACATAGTTTTGACGTAAAATTTTACTGATGATTCTTCCTCTCTCGTTTAATTGTTTCAATATTTTATTTTTTTTCACTAAAAGCAAAGAAGAAGAAAAAATACTATAATATTCAGAATAATGACAGATATTTCTGTAGTCGGCCCATCTTTTAATTAAAATGACGTTTGATTGCTAACGTAATCCTGCAAAAATGAATTATAGAAAATATAAAATTAATCAATATATAGTATTGTCTTTTATGAAAGAAAGCCTAATGGAATGAATAAAGAACAAATTTAAGAAAACATACTAAAGCTCTTATATTTTAGTGAGTAAATAATTATCCCAGATAACGATTTATTTGTCAAGTAGAGTCTCATAATTGAAAGTAATTTATAATTAACATATTTATCGTTGTTATTTAAAAAATATATCTTTTTTCTTAGTTGTCTGCTACTTGCATCTTTACAAAAAGAAAAGAAAGTCATCCATAAATCCTTTTGAGTAAATTATGTCTTTGTTGACAAGGAATATGATTATGACAAGTAATAATATAGATAATCTTTTTCCAAATTATTAGTGGTCAGGTATTTTTAGATCTAGTTATTAGCGATAAGATTTTATTTGAATCAAACTATTGATGAACATCAATACCTCTAAAGCAAACTATTGATGAAAGATATTTTTATTCAATTTTATATGACTCAAAGACAGTTTTAACGCTTTTTCATATATTTAATTCCAAATTATGGAGAGAAAAAAAAGAAATAAAAAACATACTTTGACTAGAAAAAATGAAATAATTTTGTTCTTCATTTAAGTTTGGCTCTAAAATATGGCTATAATTGCAAAATGGCTCAAAATTTGCCCCCTTAACAATATTTAAAAAAAAAAAAAAGAACAAAGTTTCCTTCTATTTAAATATAAAACCCTAAAATATGCCCTAATCATCCAAGAATTTGCTCAAATTTATCCATCACAATTATATAAATAAATAATATAACTGTGTTGTTTGTGTACTAGTTGAAAGCATATAGCTTGACCATTTGTGGCTCCAGGACATCACATCAATTTAAAGGCAAATTACTTTAAAAAAAATACTATAGTTTGGATTTAATTAAAGATTTATAATTGTGATTGTTTAATTACAAATTATAGTTACATGTTAGGAGAGAAAAGAGGAGAGGGAGGAAAGAAGCGAGCAAGATCTAGGAGAGAGAGGAGAGAGACAAGAGAGATTTGGGAGAGAGAGGAGAGAGGTTAAATACTTGTTGTATTCGGTGTATCAGGTTGTATCTCAAATACAATTGATACAACTGGTTTGTATTCATTTTAGGAGGAGCGAGGCGAGCGAGATCAAAAGGAAGGAGAAAGGCGAGTGAAATCCAGAGAGGAGGAGAGAGACGAGTGAGGTCCAGAGAGCGAGGAGAGAGGCGAGTGAGATCCAAAGAGGGAGGAAACAGGATGAATGGATGTTGTATCCGTTCTTTCACAAATGCAATTGTTACGGAATACAAACATAGATAATACAAATACAAATAAAATTATATGAATATAATTGATACAATTGATTTGGATCATGTATCGAATGTAATTGTATCAATTGTATAAACGAACACAATCTGTGTCAACAAATACCATTGACGGAATAAAAATTGTCATATACATCTATACAAAATATACATATATAGTATATACATGATACAAAATACAATTGATATGAAATACAAATATATTTGATATATAATAGAGTTGTATTGGACTACAAAGAGAGGGGCGAGTGCGGGGGGAGGGGACAGAGTGTTGGGTTATGGACCTTTTTCCCTTCCTATGTGGATAAATAAAAGTCCAATTTGGACCAACCCATTTTTTCCCATAAGCCCATTCTTATGAGGCAAATATAAGCCTATTTAGGTCTTATTTTCAGATATAAAAAGAGTTTTTCAGCAGCCAAAAAGGAAAAAAAGTGAGCAGTTTTTCGCAGTCAAAAATTCAGCCCTAACAGCCAACTTCAAATTGTGATTCCCGCTTCGTTTCTTGTCCGATTGAGCTGATTTTTGGACAGCATATTATATTCATCTCAATCTTTGATTAGGAACTGACAGAGTTGGATTTGGTGGCCTACAGCTTCAGTTTTGCTGTCGTGAACAGTAGTTGCTAAATTGGTGATTTTGCTCCTTTAATTTTCTAGATTTGGTGCGATCTTATTTTGTTGTTGCTCGTTGTTTGGCACTTGTTTTGTGGCCAATTTTGGAGAACAACATTGTAACTCTTGGTGATTATAGTGGAGCTTTTGGTCCCGTGATTTTTTACTCTTCACATCGAAGGGTTTTCCACGTACATCTTGGTGTCTTGTGTGATTGGTTTATTATTGTCTTGTTATATTTGTTTGATTGAATTACTTGCTGTTTTACTATCATATTGCTTGTGGTTGTTTGTCTTCTCTTGGTTCAAATCGAAAAGGGAAAGTATAGACTTGGGTATTCTTCCGTTGTTATCCTGTCAGGCATTCTTTGTTAGTGCCTTGTCTTTCCCAACAAAGTGGTATCAGAGCATTGGTTATTGTTGATTGTCATTTTGAATGATGGAGGCAAATATGAGTAAAATGGTGTGTTTAACTGGTAGTAACTATCATATTTGGAAAGGCAAGATGAAAGATCTTCTATTTGTCAAGAAGATGCATTTACCTGTGTTTGCTTCTAATAAGCCTCAGTCTTTGAATGATGAAGAATGGGAATTTGAGCATCTGCAGGTTTGTGGCTATATTAGACAATGGGTTGAAGATAATGTTAGAAATCATATTGTGAATGAGACACATGCCAAAAGTTTGTGGGACAAGCTCGAGACACTTTATGCTTCGAAGACTAGCAACAACAAGTTGTTCCTATTGAAACAATTAATGAATATCAGGTATAAAGAGGGCACTCCTATTTCTAATCATATTAATGATTTTCAGGGTGTTCTTGACCAGCTGTCCGGAATGGGTGTAAAGTTTGATGATGAGATACAGGGACTTTGGCTTCTTAATACTCTGCCAGACTCTTGGGAAACTCTTCGTGTTTCTTTGACTAATTCTGCTCCCAGTGGTGTTGTAATCATGGAATATACTAAGAGTGGTGTCTTGAATGAAGAAATGAGAAGAAGATCTCAAGACTCATCTTCTTCAGCTTCACACTCCGATGTTTTGGTTACTGAAGATAGGGGGAGAAACAAGTCCAGAGGTCAGAATGATAGAGGTAAAAGTAGAAGCAAGTCAAAATCTAAATACAAGAATATTAAATGTGACTATTGCCACAAGAATGGGCATATCATGAAATATTGTTACAAGCACAAGAGAGATATGAGACAACAAAAGAGAGAAGGCGATAATGAAAATTGTGTTGCTGTTGTTGCTAATGATGATCTTCTTGTTTCTTGTGATGCAAATGCCATTAATCTTGTTCGTGATGAGTCTAGCTGGTTTGTGGATTCTGGTGCTACTTCTCATATCACGCCAAAGAAGGAATTATTTTCTTCTTATATCTAGGTAATTTTGGAACGTTGAAAATGAGCAATAATCATGAAGTTGAAGTTATTGGCATTGGGACAGTTTGTTTGGAAAGTAACAATGGTTCCAAACTAGTTCTTAATAATGTCAAGCATGCTCCAGATGTTCGCTTGAATTTGATTTCTGTGGGATATCTTGATGATGAGGGTTATGTTAATACACTTGGTGCTGGCCAGTGGAAGCTTACTAGAGGTTTGATGGTTGTGGCCCGTGGTGACAAGTTGTCTAACTTGTATGTATTTCAGGGCTCCATGTCCAGAGACTCAGTAAATTTGGTGGAGAATGATACTTCATCAGAGTTATGGCATAGAAGGCTGAGTCATATGAGTGAGAAGGGGATTGATAGTTTGGCTAAGAAAAATTTGCTTTCTGGAGTGAAACAAGCAAAGTTGAAGAAATGTGTTCATTGCTTAGCCGGTAAACAGAAAAGAGTTTCTTTTCAGAGTCATCCGCCTTCAAGAAAGCTCGATTTGCTGGAGTTGGTACATTCTGATTTGTGTGGTCCTTTTAAGGTAAGATCTCATGGTGGTGCACTTTACTTTGTGACTTTTATTGATGATCATTCTCGCAAACTCTGGGTATTTCCTTTGAAGTCCAAGGATCAAGTACTTGATGTGTTCAAGGGTTTCCAAGCCTTGGTTGAAAGACAAACAAGGAAGACATTGAAATGCATCCGCTCAGATAATGGTGGTGAGTATATTGGTCCTTTTGATAGATATTGCAGAGAGCAGGGTATTAGGCATCAGAAAACTCCTCCAAAGACTCCTCAGTTAAATGGTTTAGCAGAGAGGATGAACAGAACTCTAGTTGAGAGGGTTAGATGTATGCTTTCAGATGCTAAGCTGTCAGATTCCTTTTGGGCAGAAGCACTTAATACTGCTGCTTATGTTATCAATTTATCTCCTGCTGTTACTTTAGATGGTGATGTCCCTGACAGAGTTTGGACTGGTAAGAATGTTTCTTATGATCATCTTAGAGTCTTTGGGTGTAAAGCCTTTGTACATGTTCCTAAGGATGAAAGGTCAAAGTTGGATGTTAAAACTAGGCAGTGTATCTTCATTGGTTATGGTCAAGATGAATTTGGCTATCGTTTCTATGATCCTGTTGAGAAGAAACTTGTTAGAAGCCGTGATGTTGTGTTCTTTGAAGACCAAACAATTGAAGATTTTGACAAAGCTGACAAGGCTGATTTTCAGACTAGTGAGAGCTTAGTTGATGTTGATCCAGTTCCTTTGACTATTGTACCGGAAGAAAATCTTCATAATGATGAAAATCAAGTTGATAATGAAGATGGTGATCATGTTCAGAATGACCGGCATGATGTTGTTGATGCTCCAGTGCAAGATGATGTAGTTGTCCAACAACCAATTATAGATGCTCCAGAGAGTTCTCTCAGACGATCTAGTAGAGAGAGAATTCCTTCATCTCGTTATTCTCCCAATGAGTATGTACTCTTGACTGACGGGGGAGAACCTGAGAGTCTTGATGAGGCCATGGAAAGTGAAGAAAAAGAAAGGTGGTTTGATGCTATGGAAGATGAGATTAAATCCTTGCATGATAATCATACCTTTGATTTGGTTAAGTTACCTAAAGACAGAAAAGCTTTGAAAAACAGGTGGGTTTTTCGGGTGAAACATGAAGATGGTAATCCAGTTCCACGGTACAAAGCTAGATTAGTTGTCAAGGGATTTAATCAGAAAAAGGGAGTTGATTTTGATGAGATATTCTCTCCAGTTGTGAAGATGTTATCCATTCGTGTGGTTCTAGGCTTGGCTGCAAGTCTAGATTTAGAGGTTGAGCAAATGGATGTTAAAACTGCTTTCCTCCATGGTGACTTAGATGAAGAAATTTATATGGAGCAACCGGAAGGTTTTGAAGTCAAGGGAAAAGAGAATTATGTTTGCAAATTGAAGAAGAGCTTGTATGGTTTAAAACAAGCTCCCAGGCAGTGGTACAGGAAGTTTGGTTCTTTTATGAGTCAGCAGGGCTTCAAGAAGACTTCTTCAGACTATTGTGTTTTTGTGCAAAAGTTCTCTGATGGTGACTTTATTATTGTGTTGCTTTATGTTGATGACATGCTTGTTGTTGGTCATAATACTTGCAAGATTCAGAAGTTGAAGCAAGAGTTGAGTAAGTCTTTTGCTATGAAAGACTTAGGACCAGCAAGGCAGATTCTTGGCAAGCAGATTGTCCGTGATAGAAAGGCCAAGAAATTGGTATTATCACAAGAGAAGTACATTCAGAAAGTACTTCGCAGATTCAGCATGGACAAAGCTAAGGTTGTCAGTACACCTTTAGCTATGCACTTCGAATTGAGCACGAAACAGTGTCCTTCTAGTGATGATGAGAAGGAAAATATGAAGAAAGTTCCTTATTCTTCAGATGTTGGTAGTTTGATGTATGCGATGGTTTGTACAAGACCGTATATTGCTCACGCTGTTGGAGTTGTTAGCCGTTTTCTTTCTAATCGGGGAAGAGAACATTGGAATGTTGTGAAGTGGGTTATGAGATATCTCTGTGGCACTTCTAGTCTGAGTTTGTGTTTTGGTACAGGGAAGCCTATTCTTTGTGGTTATACTGATTCAGACATGGCTGGTGATGTTGATACTCGCAAGTCTACTTCAGGGTACTTGGTTATTTTTGCAGGGGGAGCTATGTTTTGGCAATCTAGGTTGCAAAAATGTGTTGCTCTATCTACTACAGAAGTTGAGCTTATTGCTGTCGTTGAAGCTTGTAAAGAATTGCTTTGGATGAAGAGATTCTTGGGGGAACTTGGTTGTGCTCAAGAGAGGTATGTGCTTTATTGTGACAGTCAAAGTGCTATACATCTTGGCAAGAATTCTACGTTCCATGATCGGTCTAAACACATTGATGTGAGATACCATTGGATTCGAGATGTGTTGGATTGTAAGTTGCTTGAGCTTGAAAAGATTCATACAAATGACAATGATTCCGATATGATGACTAAAGTTTTGCCAAGAGGGGAGTTTGAAGATTGTTGCATGGTCGCCGGGATGGCGGTCTCCTCCACATAGTCGTGAGGGGGAGAATTGTTGGGTTATGGATCTTTTTCCCTTCCTATGTGGATAAATAAAAGTCCAATTTGGACCAACCCATTTTTTCCCATAAGCCCATTCTTATGAGGCAAATATAAGCCTATTTAGGTCTTATTTTCAGATATAAAAAGAGTTTTTCAGCAGCCAAAAAGGAAAAAAAGTGAGCAGTTTTTCGCAGTCAAAAATTCAGCCCTAACAGCCAACTTCAAATTGCGATTCCCGCTTCGTTTCTTGTCCGATTGAGCTGATTTTTGGACAGCATATTATATTCATCTCAATCTTTGATTAGAAACTGACAGAGTTGGATTTGGTGGCCTGCAGCTTCAGTTTTGCTGTCGTGAACAGTAGTTGCTAAATTGGTGATTTTGCTCCTTTAATTCTCTAGATTTGGTGCAATCTTATTTTGTTGTTGCTCGTTGTTTGGCACTTGTTTTGTGGCCAATTTTGGAGAACAATATTGTAACTCTTGGTGATTATAGTGGAGCTTTTGGTCCCGTGATTTTTTACTCTTCACATCGAAGGGTTTTCCACGTAAATCTTGGTGTTTTGTGTGATTGGTTTATTATTGTCTTATTATATTTGTTTGATTGAATTACTTGCTGTCTTACTATCATATTGCTTGTGGTTGTTTGTCTTCTCTTGGTTCAAATCGAAAAGGAAAAGTATAGACTTGAGTATTCTTCCGCTGTTATCCTGTCAGGCATTCTTTGTTATTGCCTTGTCTTTCCCAACACAGAGGAGAGAGGACTTTTCTGCAAAACCTTACATACTACTAAATGTAATATTTTAAACTATAGTGATTTATCGTATGTACATTATACGTGTTTTCCTGTTGTATAATCTTTCCAATTTGAATTATATATGTTGGTACCCATGATTTAATTTACGTCATCAATATCTAATTCAAACCCAGGAGTTTCAAATACAATTCTAGTAAGTTACGTTGTAGCCTTCGTCTCGTAGACACACGAAGGCATTTTCCTATCCATTACTTGGAAATTACTAGTTATTAATGTTTTGAAGTTTTATTATTTATAAATAAAATTGTATGAAATTATTTTAGAGAAAAATCAAAATAGTAAATAGTGATATTGTTTTAACTTTTAATTATAGGGACTGAAATTTTTTTCCTTCTTTTTTTCTTTTTGGCTAACATAATATTTGGTGCGGATAAATTTTTTCATTCTAATTATAAATGTACAATACAAAATTCTGAACTATGATCACTGATTAGCAACAACCCGGTAAATAATAATAACAATTTAATTAATTAACGTAATTTTTAAGATAAATCTGAGAAGAATAAAATGTAAATAGAAAAATGTTAGTATGGTCAAATTAGGAATTAAGAAAATGATTAGGTTGTACTTAATGGACCTCGTGCTCTATAACATAAAAATAACAAAAGAAATCTAAACACTTTAATCAATTTGTTGAATTAATATTCCCAATGCTTTAACATCACAAAATTGACATTAGCTCCTTGCACTTTCACTATCTACGTTTCTTTCTCCTTTATTATTGGATAGTAAGATAATTACTTCCTCCATTTAAAAATAAATATCTCTTTCAATTAAATTTATCAAAAATTAGTAATTATATGTGCAATTTATTCAATAATTATTTAGGGATGAGAAAGCAAATCACCAATAAATAACATGCATTTGGTTTAAATCATAAATTTGTTTTATTCATAACAAATATGTAATGCGTATGACGAATGAAGTTTATTTAAACTGTCTAAACAAGAAGTTCAAGGACTAATATAAATTTTTTAAAAAGAAGAACTAATTTAAAATTTCAAAAATTATATATGTATAATTATTAATCACCATTGAAAAAAAAAATTGTTATTTTTTATTGAAAATTTTCACTTAAAAATGTTCAATGACTATTTTCAAAGCTATTTTCATTGAATTGGTATTTTCACATGAAAAATCTTGGAAACTTCCAAATATTTTAGCAAGAAATTATTTTTCACCACGCATTTTTTCAGTGAATTGGTTCGACAAAAGAATTGATGAAAAAATCACATTCTAATAATACTATTTTTCATTTATTCGCAGCGGAAAAAACCTTTTTCTAATAATTATCTCAGATGTTTGGAAAAAATAAAATAGTTACAGAATTTTTTATTTCATACATCATGACAATGACGACAACAATTTTTTCTCTTTCTCACCTGTGATGCATATATTTAAGTATACACACAACAAGAACAACAAATACGTTATTTTTATCAAGGTATACAATAACGAAATATACGTGAAACTCGTGTCCTTTTTCTTTAACCTAAATCACCATTTTTACTTTGAACCGTAATGAGTTGTTTGAGTGAAAGTATTTACATTTCACACCTCATTTAATTAAATCACAAATTAAGTGAGTCTTTAACCTTTGCTATGAGAGTTATCACCATTTTAGTTTAAAAACTTATTTAACACCCTTTACTTCATTTCTCCAAGTTACAAAAGAGACTTGAGTTTAAGCTATGCAATTTGAATGGTAAAAAAAATTGCATCCAACTAAATCATGACTCCCAATTAGACATGAAAATGAAGAATTGTTCTTCTTCAATTCTCACTCATGAAAAGGCAATTAAGAATGACTAACTAACAAGACAAAACAATGAAGTCGTTGTGGAAAGTCTACTCTTTCTTGGAAATGAGGTTATATTGAATAAAGAACAGATCCATGTATAATGAATGAATGGCACAAATATAACTATATAAACCACAAGTTTTTTTTCTTTCTGAAACAATCAATCCTACTTATCTGCATTAATCATGCCAAGGGTACAACAACAGCAGCAGAAAGGTACGAGCATGGAGGCGATCATAAAGAAGGGGGCATGGTCTCCGGAGGAAGACCAAAAACTGAGAGGTTATATCATGAAATATGGCATCTGGAACTGGAGACAGATGCCCAAATTCGCAGGTCAGGCCAATAAAACCATACTATTAGTATTTTCATTTCAGATTTCGAATGGTCATATTTTCATTCAATTCTTTCTAGCAATAACTTATGTAGCGACATAGAGGGGTTGCTTAGATGATAAGCATCCTCCATCTCCAACCCTAAGTTTAAGTTTGTGGCTTCGAGTCATTAAGGGAGCAAAAAAGTGGGAGATACTAGACAAGGGGCGGAACTTATGTAACTCTTCATGTTTTCTTAGTCTCCTGAACTTTGGTCATGTGGTTGCAGGGCTTTCAAGAACGGGGAAAAGTTGTAGACTAAGATGGATGAACTATCTCCGCCCTGATGTTAAGAGAGGACCCTTTACCACGGAAGAGGTTGAAATTGTCATCAAAACTTATCAGGAACTTGGAAATAGGTGAGAATTAAGCATTTTTTTCCCCACACAACAGAGTTCTGCACAAGAAAGATTGTAAACTTGTTAACATAGCCTAAATACATAATACTGTATAAAACCAAACCATATTAAATTTGTATTTCTATGCAGCTGGTCAGCAATAGCTGCAAAATTGCCTGGAAGAACAGATAACGAAGTTAAGAACTTCTTCCACACACACTTAAAGAAGCATCTTGGACTGAAAAATCATGATGTTCCATTGAAAACTAGGAAAATCCGCAAACAAACCAAAGAAGATGAGAAGAAAATTAGTACTCGAGGAAGACTTGTACTTGAAACGAGCAATAACAGCAATTTATTAACAACAGATGTTTGTTCACCCTGCAGCAGCATTACTACATGTGAAGAAAACCAAATGATGGATCCTTTTGTGAATTTCTCACAAACTTTTGAAGTTTGTTATAACAACATTACTTCACTTGTTGTCGATCAACAAGTCCCCGGCATGGAACACACATGTATAAATATTGGTGTTGCCCAACCACATTCCATTCCCCATGGTCCTGCTGTTAACTCCTTCGATCAATTCGATATGAATTCATTCTGGATTGATGTACTTGGAAATATCTGAACATCTTACTTTCTAAAACATGTTACAAGTTAGAACCCATGTGCAGGTCCTAGTTTTTATCCACTTTTTATTCTCTCACAAAGCAATAATCTGTATTAGGTCCTAGTTTTATTCCACTTTTTTGTCTTTCTCACAAAGCAATAATTCTAATCTTCTGTCTTAAACTTGAAATATAATAGAATCTATTATGTTTTTTTATGACAACGGAAACCCGCAGTAGCTACCCTTTGGGTGCACACGGTAAAATCTCCGCTCCGCTCCTATGCAATAGCTTGCAAACCACTCAGGAGAGGTAAACCGCACTAGACGTTACTTGTGCGACGAGCTAGATCCAGAAGGCAAACCCCTTGCCAGCGAAAGCAAGGGGTTTCGAACTTGAGACATCCAACATGAAAGTCCCAAGTCCAAACCACTGGACCACCCAGAAGGGTTAATAGAATTTAATATCGTGCCAAGTCTAATTTCATTAAGCTAATATTACTATCAAGGGCGTCTCAGTCCCCCCCCCCAAAACTTATTGCTACCTCTGTAAAAAAGGGGGGGGGGCCTACTGCAAAAGAGTCCACACCCTAAGTAAAGAGTAGAGGTAGAGTCGGTCAGTCACACGTTCTCACGTTCTGTGGAGGAGAAGGGGGGATAATAAATTGTATTAAATACCATATAATATGGAATGTTAGCAAAGATAATATTTCTTTTTTGAGGGAAAATTTGAGTAGCATAGATCAATTGGTAAAGACACCCAGGTAATATTGACCAGAAAATAGAATTTTCATGAACTTAAATGATTTTTTTCCTGGTAACATCCAGGTACTATTGTGGAAAGGTATCCAAGATGGAATTGTTTTTCATCTTTTCATAAATAGTGATATAGATCATTTCATATATAGCTTAAAGTTTGTCCAAAATACATCTAATAGAACATTAATATCATTTTAAGGGCTCACTCACGTAATTTTTTTCTCAAATGATCAAACTAATAGAACTCATAAAATTAGACAAGTCGAACCTTTTTACGAGTTAGTACATCATTGATATGCTGGGCCTGGGAATATGCGCTCACGACTTGTTATCTTCTTTCAGCACATATTGGACAGAGATTCTAGAACAGAGTGAACCTCCCTCTTGTTATCTTCATTAAAACAACAAACCCTATCAACAATCGTTGCCTTTTTCCTCTTTGCTCAGTTCGACTTTCTACAATACAAGTTCTTCTGTAGCTTTCTGGGAGATGCATAGTTGGTTTGAAATGAGAAGGTTAACTAGGAATCTATAGACAACTGTTACTCTTCCTGAAACTTGCAGATTTCATGCATCTTGTTGCCTATTTTGCACAAAATGCCACTGAATTTGCTTGTGAAAATACAGTTCTGCCGTGAACTTGGACCTGCTTTGTATTTAATCATCTCTTCTTCCGCCATTCTCTTCAAGGTGTCGCTGATATCCCCCAATGCCCAAGTTATTGAGATGTGAGGGCGTGGATCCTGCCACCAAATCCAAGTAATTTTTAATTTTTCACTTGAAGAAGAAGCATTGATTTGACTGGCCGGGTGTGTTTGGATGAAGGAGAATATTTTCATGCAAAATGTTTTGTTGAAAAATGAGTTTTTTACTTATTTTCTAGTATTTGGTAAGTAAACAAAAGAATTTTATTCGAAGAGCATTTATATGTAATCTAGCAAAAAATAAGTGGGTGGGATCGGGTAGGGAGTGAGGGTTAGAGGGGGAAGGAGGCAATGAACTTGGAATGTCACTGACGAAACTTGTTTTCCTATTTTCATTAGAGAAGTAATTATTCAGGAGCTTGATTTGCAGAGAAAATATTTTTCAAAATATTCTGACCAACAAAACATGAGAAAATTGGAAAACACTTCCTGGAAAATGTTTTCCTACATACCAAACACACTATTGAAACTTGCAATAAATTAATCAGAGTTTATGTGGTCAACCTTGTAAAATTCCGGAAGGTTGTGAAGTTTGTAGACTTCATCAACAGCTTGGATTTGCCTTCTTATCTGAGGGACACAAAATACAAGTAAGTTTCCTCCCTTGCCTCAACGATGAACTATATTAGCAAGACACCGGAGGACAAGGAAGAACAATAAGCTTTTATCTAAATTGACATGAATGAAGCCAGAGAGGAACATAGTAGAGAGCTTAGCTCAAACTCATTGTTCCATAATCGAAACACATGTGAAATATGAGCATAAACTAACCACTGTAAGAGAATTAGTTTATCAAAATTAACGTAGACAATAATTAGAGACACACCTAACTCCTAAGATAAAAAGTCAAACAATAGGAACCACCAAAACCTCTAACAACCCCACAATGCAGTTTTTGATTGTAATGAAATGGATAACGCTTGCACAAGGAGTTCTCTTTCAGTGCGCAGGGCCAGGCATGCCCTGAGATGCTGCCACCATTAGCTTTAGGGGAAACCCCTGTTCTGATCTAGTTTTCAAATTATCCATTCACTTAAAAACCTGGTACTGCGTCCCGCTTCTGACTTACTCCTTATTTTGGTTTAAATCCGCATAAAATAACAAAAGTTGGTGGGTTTTTACTGATAACAAAAATTAATGTATTATCCACCGAAACTTGTTGGCCAACCAATTACGGTGACTTTCATAAAGATATTGACCTTTTATACGATGGAGATGTCCGGAATGGCTTTCAACTATTTGTCATCCTCCTTCCTAAACTTGTTAGCCTGCCAATTATATTTGTCTGCCATGAAGACATCATCCATTCCTTTTCTCGATCTCTACTTAGATATTGTCTGGATGGGCTTATAACTTATTATAAGCCAAAATTCATAAGTTAGGATTGCTAGCTTATGGTTTTTGGGCTTAAAACTACTTAGTTATTTTACTCAAACACTACAAAACTACTTAAAGCCCCTAAAATAAGCCAATCCAAAGAGGCTCTTATCTAAAAGAAATGTTGGCTAATCATGTTGAAACTTGACACAAGTTGTCACTCTTGATTTTGATTTTCATATTGCATATGTTGTTTTGTAAAGCTTTATTCAGAAAAAGAAAAAATGTGTGCTTGGCTCAATGGGTGACTTTTACTTCTTCTTTTTTTTTTTTTTTTTGTTAATGGGCATTTCTGGTTAAACCAATATATCTTCAGTTCCTCCAGAATAAGTGGCTGATTCCCGGACCCTGATAACACGGGATGCTTTGTGCACCCGGCTTCCTTGTCCAGAATATGTCAAACGCATTCCTAAATGTAAAGGACATTTATTCTTGATGCTTCATTAAGTTTGTGCCAAGAATAGGATTTTGTCATATCTTGGATTCTAGGTGTTAATATTCCCATAGTCTACTTACTGCTGCCCTTCTAAAAAAAAAACACTCAGTCTTACTTCTGAAATTTTTACATAAGCTAATTTTCCCAAAGATGTTAATTTTTGTTTCAGTTTTCAATGTTTGTAAACGCAACAAACAATATCAGTTGTGAACATTCTTACAAAATATATTTCAACCCCACCGGTAGCGAGAAGCTTATGGACGTACTGGCCCTGTGAGAAAAAGATACCATACACAGACCTTATAGTAGATGACTGAGGCAATGGGAAGAGGAGGATTTGACAATATACATAAGCAGCAACTCCAATCCAGTTACCCAGACAGAGGGAGATAACCGTCTTTAGTTGTACGACTGTACATCTAGTTTATAATTCCCAAGATTAACCATGAATATCAACTTGATTGATACAACACATACACCTACCAATTCAACACATTCCCAGTCCTTACTGTTGGCCAGGAGGCAGCTTCCATTCACATTGACATATCTCTCTCAAAAATGAAAGACACTATAAGAGCTCATATAATTCAGAAGACACCCTCATGGAATGTTTATCTACCACCATTAAATATAGGATAGCAACTCATATGGTGAATCCTGCTGTAATTCATTTATGTTTTGGTGGGATACCCGACAAAAACCCCGAAGGCCAGTGGCGCACAGTTCCAAACTCGATGAACAATGGGCCCTCCCTCTACCCTTCTCCACATACTTACCAAGTTTTTTTTGTCTGCAACAGAGTTTGAGCTCGTAACATGCGCGTATACTACACATCACAAGCTGCGCTCTTACCACTAAACCAAACCCTAGGAAAAGCCTCTTGTAAGCTTTTCTCTTAGATGTCGTTATAACCACCTCACTAATGAGGAAACAGAAGGGTTGTACAGGTCACTAGGGTAGATTTTTCCATCTCATGACACTCCCTTTCCTACAACCATCTCATATTCTCTTTTTCTCAAGTTACATTACTCTTCTTTAGCTCTTAAATCTCGGAAAATTGAATTTGGCACACACAAGCATGTGCCTCGATATCTATTTTATATTAAGGGACTTTAAGGATGTACCAACAACTAACTTCATTATGAGGAGCATACTTATGACTTCAAACATTCTTCAGAGTTCAGCTAGAAGTGAACACAATCCAAAACAGCAAACCATGTTTCCAACAAGTACTAAAGAAATGGCCTTTTTCATACCTGTGCTAAGCCTCCTTCTAAAACTTCCAGTGACATGAATGTGCGAGTTGAATCATCATTGACAAAGATCTCCCATTTGTTAAAATCAATCAGATACCTATGTCCATTAATAGACAACAATTAACAAAGCAACAACAGGTTTTGTTTTTCTCAAAACAAAATCAGAGATAGCATGCATATCACTAATGACACCTCACCTCCTCTGAAACTGAAGCCTCTGTCGAAGCATGGAGACCACGGAATTAATCTGATGCACGCGGAGAGGAACAGTTCTTCCCAAACTAATGTGAAACTCTCTATCCAACACCACTTTTTCAAGCAGTGCTTCATCTTTCAACAAACCACTCAATGGTACATCAACATCCACAGCATATAGAGTAGGTACTATAGCTGTGACCTTCTTCAGAAATCTGACCAGACCCTTCCTTGTTGCAGATGGTATATAAACTAGAAGTAAAAGAAAATATAAATAAACATTACGAAAAAGTTTTATAACAACCTTCCAATAAAGTTACCAACAAAAAGATCCGATTTCGAATCATACACAAAATTTGATAAGGAAGCATAAAATGCGATGAAACAAGGGAGATAGAAGAAATTACCCGGGATGTAGACATGTAAAGCATAATTGCCTTCAATATGAGGAAAGCTTCGAACGCGATTGACTTGACTACTAGGCAAGGAGTCCGAGGGAACTTCAGAAGCAAAAAAGCAAACATTTAGTGAGAATAAATCGTCTTCTAGATATTTCTGGGTTTGATGATAAAGAAAGTTACCTAAAGAGTTGGGCGGCTGAAGAAGTGAAATAGGAGGCGGAGGGAGAGGAGCCAGTGATGTGGAAGCTGACGGCGGCTGTGGAGGGGTGGGATTGGAGTCGGAATCGGAGCCGGTGTCAGAAGAATCGTCTGCGTATGAAGCTAGTAGCGCTTCCATGTTACTCCTTTTGGTTTGCTAATAGCCTCCCTCTCGGCCCTCACTGTCCACAGTGACTGATCAGTCTTGTCCAGACTTCCTATAACTTTCACCATTTTTAATGAGTTTAAGGCGTTTCATTTTGCTAAAAGAATAACAAAAAGTCTCATCGCGGTGGACTCCTTCTTATAGGTTTGGTCAATTTTTTTAGCTAGCCTTTGAGACTTGGAGATTAGATTAAAATTTAATTTTAATATGATATTAGATAAAGATTTGTTTTACTTGATGTTGGTGTCTTTAAAAATTAAAATTATTCACGCATCAGATGCTAAGCAATGAATGTAAGGTGGAGTGTTAGAATGACAAAAAAAGTCTCACATTGGCGATTAATGAGATGGATATACTCCTTATAAAGTTTGGACAATTCTTCTCCCTTTAAACTAGATTTTGAAACATGAATTAAGCGTAAGACCTAATTTAAACACATTATATTTCTATTATGTAAATGAATTTGGATGTTGAAGACAAGTGTGTGTTTAGTCTAAAGATAAAAAGCCCAAAATAGTCTCTCTTTATTTCGTAAAGTGTGTTTTAGTCATCGAAAAATTTAGCTAACTAGTAAAAAAAATCAATTTATTTAGCAATAATATTCATATTTTAATAATATTAGTAAACATGTCAAAAATGTCATTATTTTAAAAATAAATAATTATTTTAATTTTATTAATATTTTTTCTCTCATTATTTACATCATTTTTTTCTCTCTCATAGATTACACATTATTCTATATTTATAAAATTAGATAGATATTAATGTCATTTTAATTTTTCTCTCTTTTCTTAAGTTTATCAATTTCTCTCTCTTACTTTTTTTTCTAATCAAATCCACAGATTTTCTCTCTTTTCTTACGCTTCTTTTCAATTTCTCTCTCTAACATTCTTCCAAATAAATTCTACAGATTTTCGATTCAATATATTAATATTTTCAATTATTCTCATTTAATTTCGTTGTAAGATTTGATTTGAAGATTAACATTGATTTGAGTATTATGTTTTTCAGATTCCTTATTTATTTACTTACTGTTTTTTTTTTGGTTTTGTTTTATTGTTGTTCTTAAAATATTTTTTAGGGTTTGAGACTACATAATTCTCTCTTCAATAGACGTTTTCAAGAGAGCTACTAGAGGTATTGGACAAAATAATGAAAGTTCTTCCGATTTTTCATTATTTAATTCTTTTCACTCAAGAATTAAACAACAATATAGGTTCCGCTTCTAAATCTAAGGAGGATATACGACAGGAAAAAATGCCTGAATCTGTCGATGTGCAAAATCCCACATAAATTCATAACCATGAAGTTGAAGAAGACCAATTTGTTGGAGAAGAGGTATTCTTTTTTTGCATGTTCTGTGTGTTGCATGTTTAATTTAATTTGATTAGTAATTTTTAAGATTCAAAAAAATTCATGTTACAATGCGTTTGGAAGTGTATATGAAATTTTTATTATGTTATAGTTAGTATTTATTTTTGTATTTCATATATTTATTGTATTTTGTGTTCTTTTTTTTGTGTGTGTTAGTTATGTCAATGTAACATATTATATGAGTTTGATTGTGTATAGTTCATAGCTTTAATGTTTTTTGTATTCATAGATTTGAAAGTGTATATTAAATTTTGTTGATGTTTTAGTCCATATGTATTTTTGTATTTCATTGTTTCATTGTATTTTGTATCCATAAACTTGGAATTGTATTTCATATATTTATTTCATTTTGTATTCTATTTTTTTTTTGTGATAATTATGTCAATGTACCACAGTTAGTATTTATTTTTGTATTTCATAGTTCTATTGTTTTTTTGTATTCATAAATTTGGAAGTATATATTGATTTTTGATACTGTTTTAGTGAGTATGTATTTTTACAATTAATAGTTGTATTCATTCAAAAATTATGTTGCATTGTTTCTGAATTTGACATTTTTTCTATTTGTATTTATTCTAAAGGTATGTCAACTAGTTATGTATTTTATTTAAGAATGAGTACACTAAATATTCAATTATTTCTTTTCAATTTTATGCTTCATTCACTTTTTCATCATACTAACTTTTTGTATTTTATATAATATTATACAAAATTCTAAATAAAAACTAGAATAAATAGAAGTACAAATAAAATACATATTGAAATGAATACATAGAATATATTGTGGAATGAATATAATTTTAAAAAAGTAAAAATTCTGGAGAAAAAAGAAAGAACAAAGTTTAAATTTTATTTGAAACTGTAACCGATGAGAAAATTAAGTGATCCTTACCTTTTTTTTGAAATATTTTCTCCCTTGATTTTCTCTTTTTTGTTATTAAATAATTATATTCTGTAAATAAAAATAAATAATAAAAAACATAAATAAGATAATTAACAAACTAAAATTTGACATTTAGACTAAATATTGAAAGTGTTGCTAATGAGCCCTCTTAAATGTTAAAATATTGACATTTTGAAAAATTTCCCCTAGTCTAAATATAAAAAGCCCAAAATAGTCTCTCATATCATGTATGTGCACTTTTGATCATTTTTCAAAACTTTGCTTATAGTTGGGAAATAATATTTTTTATATTTAAGAGGACTAATTAGAAATATTTTTAATATTTAGTAAAAATGTCAATTTTAATTTGTTATTTGTCTTATTTATATTTCTATTTTAAAAATATATAATTTTTATGTAATAGATTGGAGGAATTCAGGGGAGGAATTTTTTTAAAAAAGGAACAAATGCTTAAAAGTCTCAATGTTACAATTTATCAAAATAAACAACTTTCTTCTTCTTTCATCATTGTTCTAAAAAAATTCAATATCCAATTTTCTTAATATTTTTTTATTTCTTAACACTTTTATTTACCAAGATAAATATTCAATTTTCACTAATTATTGTTATGAAAATCACGAAATTAAAGAAGTACCACATCAATAAAAAATTTAATATTCAATTTTCACTAATTATTGTTATGAAAATCACGGAATCAAAAAATTTAATATCCAATTTTTACTAATTATTGTTATGAAACTTTATGATAATACGCTATAGTTTTATCTATTAGTTTAAATTTTTTTAACTTAGAAATGTTTACACCTATTCTCATAGTGTATTTATTTTATTTTTTAGAATTTTGTATCCTTGCTTAAATCGTATTCATTCCAATATATATACCATTTTTATTTATATTCATTTTAGATCATGTTTATTTTGTATAATGAAACTTGTATCTCTTGATTAGTTTGTATTCATTCCAACATGTATGTCAAACAAATATGTAGCTATTTAAGAAACATATTTTTATTCGTATATTTCTTTCAATATTTATTTTTCTCTTCAGAATTTTGTTTCATTTCCTAAGTTGTATTCATTCTAATATGTATATTGTTTGTATTTGTACTCGTTCTAGTTTTTATATTGTATTTTTGTATAATGGTGTATAAAATATAAAATAATATGATGGAAAAGTGAGAATGAAATATAAAATTAAAGAAGAATACAAGAATATTTGTTGCAATCATTCTTAAATAAAATACATAACTAGATTTTGAATGAATACAAATATAAATAGTATACACACTAGTTTGAATACGAATTGAGAAAGGATACAAAAAATTGAAGAAAAAACTATAAAAACAAAATAAATTAATATAAAATTATTCGTTCTATAAATAAAATACATAACTAGCTGACATACCTTTGGGATGAATACAAATTAGGGGAAAATACAAGATTTATAAACTATGCAACATGAGATTTTTAATAAATACAAATATTAATAGCATACATAGTGATTTGAATATGAATTGAGAAGGAATACCAAATTATAAAAAAGAACTATAAATACAAAACAAACTAATACAAAATTGTTCTTCCTTAACTTGGTCTTCAACAAATTTTCGAAATCTTCTACACCCGATTTTTTTTCTTTTATTAATAGTGATAATAAAAGATGCAAACATCACTTTGATCGTCTCTCTTCCGTTGTTTTAACTGTCGATCCTACATTGTCCATTATTTCTTGAGTAATATATATATATTAAAAGATGAAAATTCGCTAGAAAGTTATTAATTAAGTTGCATACCTCTTGTAATCTTCTTAGGTTCGACCATAAGAGAGTGAACTTATGATTTTCAAATCCTAAACGAAAGTTGGTCGATTTAATACTCAACTACAAATAAATTTTATGAAAAATTTAAACAAAAAAATAATAATAAACAAACCTAAAAATCGGATGAAAATGCATACCTTAATTAAAGGATTGTTGTAAATATCTTTAGAGATATATTTTTCAATTTCTGAAGAATAACAGAAAAACAAAAAAGAGAAGTGAGTTAAAGATGAAGAAGAATTGGGAGAGTGAAATCAGTGAGAGAGAAAATATATATATTTTTAAAAACATATGATCGAGAATGAGTTGGAAAAAGATATAATTAAGGTGAGATAAAATAGGGTCTAAATTAGGATACACAATATTTTCTAAAATATTGATATTTTTACTAAAATTATAAAATATGAACGTTTTTAATAATTATGTCAAGATTTTTGATTACTTTGCTAATTTATCCTTAATTTTATACATGAATAACTTTTTTCTTATCAACCTATCAAACGTGGTATTAATTATATACATGAATAACTTTTTTTTATCTACCTACCAGACATCGTATTATAGATGAGTAACTTTTTTCTTATGGGCCTACTAAACATAGTATAAGTTATACGGATGGACACATGATTATTTAAACAGTTCCTTAACTTATACATAAATTAATATTTGCATCACAAATTTGTATGTATTAAAAACAAGCAAAGTGTACAGCTTTATATATGTAACACCAACAAAAACTGAAATTTTTAAGCATCTAACTAGATTTCTACAATCTCTTAACTGTATAATTAGTTACTGTTAAATTTTTTTATAAAAGTCTCATACAATCCTACTCCTTTTGAATTAGCTCTTGAGTTATGAGTTAGGCCTAAAATCTAATTTGACAGTTATAATCATAATTAGAAAAGAAAAATTACCCCGTCCTCAACTCATTCTCATCTATTGTCAAATTCAAATCCAAATTCAAACCCAAGAACAAAGTTCTTTTACTACTTTCAAGATCCAATTTGTCATGAAGTTCATCACTCTTCGAATTCAGAGCTTCTGCAAGTTCACGGCCACTCTTGATCAAACTCTCGTCCAATTTCATCTTCTTCTTCTTCTTATGCTCGAGTTGATTCAATTCATCTTGATGTTTTCTCATATGTCCTCCCAAAGCTTGTCCAGTTGCAAATTTTTTACCACAAATAGAGCATTCGTGTTTTTGTAGATTAACATGTAATAGTTCACCGTTAGTACTCATGGTCGTAAGCTTATTCTTGTGACTTGTCATGTGTCCGCCAAGTGCTTGAAATGATTCAAATCGTTTCTTGCACTTAAAGATCAGATTAGGTCGTTCTAACAACTCGTTCCTCTTCATTATATCCGCACAATTCGCCATTGCAAATTTCTCCACAGATTCTTCTTCTACTTTGCTTCTCTTCAACATCATGTTCATGGTTGTGCTAGGGTTTTAAATTACATTGTGATAAAGAGAATAGTCGTCTTACGTAAATATGGCTATATAAGTAATAGTAATACAAATATTGCAGTGAATTCAATTGTACTGAGTTATTACAACTATATATAGTGTTCGTTTTTTCTTGTAACTAACCAAGTTGAATTAGGATTTGTTTGCAAAAAACGAAATTAAAAGGGTTCGGATAATATGGAAACTGAATCCCACTAAACTAACTACTAGTAGACACCTCTGTTTTATTTCCTAATTGTAAACGGTTTTTCTTCGTTTTCAATTTAATTAGATTTTTTTTGAATGGTGTAAATTAATTTATAGGTCATTTACCTTATTTAATTTCTAGATAACTAGTTGCTTCAATGATTTCCAATAATCCATGGCATGGAAGGGTCAAGAATAGCCCAATACGAGTGCATGTGGTATATATATATATATATATTTTAATTTTCACATATTTAATTGATTAAAATATCTTTTAGAAAAATAAATTTTTTAAAAATGAGAAAAACATATTTTCTAGAAAAACAATTTACATAAAAAAATATTTTCGTCTCGATCAAACTAGATAATAATTTGAACGCAAAAGTTCAAAACCACCCTTCAACTATTTAAAATAAATTAAATTTAGGAAAAAATATTTTACGACTCAAAAGTACCCTTCTTCTCTTACCTTTGGACCAAACTTACTCTTCTATTTAAGGAAAAAGTTATGTGGCATGTAATGTGTGTATAATATGCCACATATACCTCCATATGTGCACGTCCATCCCATCCACCACCACCACATGGACGTTTTAAGAGCTCAAACTTCACCATTTTTCCACGTTTCATTATTTTATAAGAAAGGCCAAAGAAAGTTCATTTTACAAGCCCTAATTTCACCTTGAAGAATTACGCAACAACATTATTAAAAGAATAGTCAGTGCAATATTATTCGTGATCTTGTCAACTCTTGCTATTTTTTGGCAGCGTATGCCATATTGAATATTCTAACGTAACCAACATCAGCTCGTGAAGTTTCATAGTTCAAGTTTCAAGCAATCTTCCACGGTTAATGATGCTTTCATAGTTCAAACTTCAAACAACCTCCCTCATCTCTAAGTTGAACCAATAAAAACGTTTGGATGTCATTTTCCCTGTTCGTCAATCTTATTCCTTCTTATTTGTGAACACTAGTTGCCTCACTTCATGTTTTTGTTTACTTTTCTATTTTTGTTCTTGTCTTCAGATAAGTTGAAAACAAAAAATTCATTGCGCACAAATGAAGTTGATAAGGAGGCAGGGTCCAACCAAATTGCAGCCAACACTTTTTTATTTCGTAATTTAATCGCTGCAGTAAAAAATATCCGAGGTGATTATCATCTTGGAAAAAAAGGCTTTAGTAGAATTTACAAAGGTGTGATTGAGTCCATTCAAGTCGATTTTCATGAACTGTTTTTGCTTTTTACCTTTTGCTAATAATAGAATAGAATATATCCAAGAAATCAAAAATTTGATTTGCCTCTAATCTACCAAATTATTTTGCACTCACTTTACTTTAAATAATATCCATAGAGTGAAATTAGGTAGGGTGAAAGGAAGCTTCTTTTTAAGAAAAGGATGATATGTAAGAAGAAAATGGTGACTCTTAGAATGAGGTGGGTGGGGTGAGTGTGCAATGTGGAGTCTTCCATTTAACAGAAGGGTAAATCTGGTCAAATAGTAAGAGATACCTTTTGAGCCGAAAAATAATTTAAAACATAGTTTTAACCTTTTCCCTAATTTGAAAAATCCCATTTTTGATTATCGGAGGGAAAAGTAAAGAGTGCAACACAGTGAAGAAAAACCATCCAAGGCCTTACATGCTAGAGAGTAGAAACAACATGAATGAATCGGTAAACAACAAGGAGAATGTAGTTGGTAGTGGTGGCGGATTAACGGCGGAACAGAAAGCTCGAATCTCTTCAAAGTTCAGAGCAGCAAAGGCACTTCTTGCTCGCAAAAGGCCACTCCATGATTGCTCCACCACATCCCTCGATAAGTATGCGTTTCTTTATTCAATTTCAAATTGATTGTTTGTTGCTTCTTCTGTCAACCTATAAAATAGACACATTAGCTATATCTATTTTTTAGGGTTCAAATCAATTCAATTAGAAAGGGAAATTTGAAAAAAAGTTAAAAGTATTTGGTGAATTTGATGTTTGCAACAAGTGAAGTCACGCAACATTTGATATTCCTTAAGTAGAACGCGGAGGCCACAAAGAAGCTAGCCTCTTGAGAAACTATCCATTTGCACTTACCACTCTTTCAAGTTGATGATGTGGAAATGAAAACTTCATAACACTTCATTATATGCATCCGACTTTATGTGCTAACCCGCCTAACCATGTATCTCTTCCTTCTAGGTTAGGATTACTATTTACACTTAAACCAAAACTGCATAGAATTCACAACATCTTAATTGGAAGAAAGTTCATCCTCCCTGGTAATTTGCCTGTCGACAACACTCCACTTATAAGTACGCTTGTTCAGTGATCTAAGTTCCATTTTCATTCGAAAGGCTATGGATTTGATACTGATTATTTTCCCCCTAGTCATGAATCATTCAATAGCTCCTTGATAACTCAATTCTGATGCACTAATTGCTTCTAATTTTGTATTTTGTGGTAGATGTATTGACCTTGAAAATAAAGGTATCTGCACTTTAAGTTGATCTGCAATTGTTTTCTTTTTCTTGTATGCTTATTTGTTGTTTATTACATGGTTCAAGAGTAATTTTGAAATGTTTGTTCACAATCTTTCTTCTTTGTTTAATGTTTTGATGTATCTGGTATTCTTTTCCTAGAGTTGGGAAGGCTCAGAGAACTACATCCTTGGACCGGATTGATGGTGATAAAAGGTTTCCTCTTACTGAGATTCCGATGAACACTCCGTCTCCCATCTATGAGAAGGGTTCCAATAAAACGTTCAATGTGTTTACCAGTGTTAAGGGCTCACAAGTTCGTGAATGTGGTAGCAGCATCAATGCAAGGACTACGCGTGAGATACAGTTTCAAACAGTTGAAACTTTCAAGTTCTCTAGCAATAGAAGTGAATCAGTTGAATCTAACCTAAGTGAAAACGGTGGAAGTGTTCAAGTGGAGAACATGGTTGGGTTGAATACATACATAACTCCAGTGAGGCAACCTGGATTTTCTGGCTTGACTGAGTCATCCTTCTCATCAACTGTGCTAGATGATGATTTTGATGAACACATTTTGGACGAAATAGATGCTTTATGTGAGCAAAACTCAAAAGAAAAGCCTGGGAAGAGGTTCAACAGCATTCCAATTGAAAATCATCACATAAACAACTTGGACAAGGAGGATAACTTAAATGCTGTTGTTTCTAGTGATAATTCAGGACAGGAGTGCATTTTATCAAGGGGTAATCAAGAAAGTGAAGCAGAAAGATCAAAGAGCAGCGGACCTGATAACTCAAATCTTGTCAGGTCAGATGAAGCTTTTAAACTTGAATGCATTCTGAATTCAACCGGTAATCAAGAATGTGAATTAGAGGATCCAAAAAGCTGCAAGGCCACAGATACTGGGAGCAAGTTGGAGGCAACAGATATCAGGAACATGCCTGAGGATTATATAAAGTATGTAGAGTCACTGAATGACAGACAACAGGAGGCAGCTTGTAGTGACATTTCAATCCCTCTTATCATTGTTGCTGGACCAGGAAGTGGCAAGGTCTTTACTTTCTCATGGTTTAAAAATGAAATTTGTATGTCTTCTTCAATAGTTGTTTGATTTCTTCTATTTGCATTCAGACATCTACAATGGTTGGACGAGTCCTGATGCTACTGCACAAGGTAGTGCGATGACTATAAGTGCTACTATATCATTATACTTTTGTCAATGCCATGTCTGGCACGTGACAGATCTAGTCAAGTATCTACTTCTGAGTTTTCTTCCTCTGCATTCCTTTGCTTATTGTTATAGGGTATTGGTCCGTCAAACATTCTTGCTATGACTTTTACAATAGCAGCAGCTTCTGAAATGAGGGAGAGAATCGGAAGAGTTGCAGGGAAGACAGCAGCAAAGGAGCTCACGATCAGCACATTTCACTCGTTTTCTTTGCAACTTTGCCGCATGCATGCTGAGAAGTACGTATACCTTGATTTGGTTCTTAAATATTTAAGATTTGAACACAGAAAGAAGTAATCTTTTGCTCGCTATGTCTTGTTATGTTGAAAAAATGAGTCTCATGTAGCTCAAAGACCTTCTTTTTACATGTCTTTTTAGGTTTCCTTGTTTAGCAGGCAAACATTTATGAAAAGATGTCCGAAGATAAAATCTAACTGGAAAGCTCCATACTTGAATTTTCCGAACCACAATGACTGCCACTGTTTTAGACTTACTACCATTAATTGATTGAGGAATGTCCTAATAAAAAGGAAAGCATAGGGTGATGTAGGCTACTAACGTACTTGTGTTAGTCTATCATATTTTAGATCTAGTGATTTCCGTAATCCATGTTTCTGTACGGAATTGTAGACTAGTTCAGAGCTATGCCTTTTGTTATTTTCATGGTTCAAGAGTGATTGTCCTACGGTAAGCTGTACCTCTTTTTGTAATAGCATATTTACCTGGTATACTATACTTGCCACTCAATGGACTCGTATATTGTTATAAGTGGCTCAAATCAATTTAGCCATGCTTCGTTTTGGAAAATTGATTAGACTTTCACGCTGTTCTAATAGGCATCAGAATCTAGTTTTCCATAGTTATGTGTATTACCCAATATCTTCGCACGATCGTCATCTTGATATATTTTTTCTGAAAACTGGTAATCTGTATTCCTCAACATTAAGGATATGCTAGACACCTCCATAAAGCTAATAACAAAGAGTTATAACCAAGGCTAATTTAATTATAAAGAGCCTAAGATCTACCAGTTGAACTTCATTCTCTACATTTGCTAGTTAAGACCAAAAATGAAAATTTACTATGCAATACCATTTGATCTTCTGTAGAGTATTAAACCCAAGTGCGAAGCATCTCCCATTTCTTTCCTTCCATATTGTCCACCAAATACATGAAGGAACTGCTCTCCACCATCTCTTCTGGGACTTGCTAGCCCTCTCTTGATCCAACAACTTAGAAGATCTGATGTATGATCTGGCATATTCCAGTTATTACTTGTGAGGCTGAAGAAAAGTGACCATAATTGGGTTGTCAGTTTGATTATTTGTCTCTGCAGTATCATTACAAAGGAATATTTTGACACTAATTGAAAGCCCTTCTTCCATAGGACTTCATGAGCGAGACAGGATTTTCTGGCCACTAACCAAGTTAAACATTTAATTTGGGTCGGACCAAACTTTTGCCACACGTTTAACCATGGCCCTATACTGCCTCCTGGCTGCTCCAAAGCTTCCATTTTGTATATTCTATTGAAAAGAGAATCTCTTATCGCTGCTATGGTTCTGGTTAATAACATTTGGAATGGGAGAGGTTTCTTTAAATTTGTCAACTTCCTTCGGAAGACCTACCCCCTCTCAATCTCCTAATCATTTAAGTTCCTTCTGAAACAAATATTCTACCCATGAGGTGTCCAGGAGTCTGCCACAGTTGCTTCAGGATTGCTGCATATAGAAAATGTTCAGAAAAGCAGACATCAAAGGTTCTTGCCGATTCCTTGGTTCCTTCCAAAACATTGTCTTTAAACCATCACCGTCTTATGGACAACATAATTGTCGAAGCTTGCCATAAGTTTCTAATGTCCTCCAAACAGTTACACTACTAGTGTTGACCACTGCATCAGTGCACCAATGGCATATTTTTCATGATCACCTCCTTCCATAAAGCTTGGCCTTCATTAGCATATCTCCATTACCACTTCATCAATAGGCAATTAATATGTAATTTCAAATTTCTGATACCAAGACTCCTTGCTTCTGCAATATCTCTGCTTGATGCACCTAATATTACCCCCAAGTAGGTAATGGGTACCAATGTTTTGGACGGCGAAAGGTGACAAGGGTCTACCTCGCCTTAGGACGAGGTGAGAGGCGAGGCGCTCGCCTTTTTGAAGTGGAGCACCAATTAATACCAAATATTAAATTTTTTTAATTGCATATATAAATAACCAAAATCTCAATAGCAATAACATATTAGCAAATATTTCAATTCAAAAAATAAAAGTAGATAGTAGATACTAAAAGTCTAGAACTTGAATGACTCAATAATTCACAAGACAAGCAATACTAAAACAGAAGAATGAGAAAGAAGGAACTGGGCAGATTGCTGGTTGAGAAAGAACAAAAAGCTGCCTAACTAGTTAAGGAGAATGAAGAAAGAAAAAGAGCAAGAAGAAAGACAGTCGTAAAAATCAGAACAGCGGAGAAAGAAGAAGAAACAAGAAGAAAGACGAAGAAAAGGCGTACCCGACCTGAGCCTTGAAGTCTTAAGAAGAGAGTTGACTTTGAAGTTTGAGGTGCTTAAATAAAAAATAGATCCTATCTTTTACATTTTAAGTTTTAAATTCTCAAGTCAATTTATTTTTTTAAAAGTGACGCCTCTATCGTGTCGCCTTGCCTCTCGTCTTGCGCCAAAGGTGCTAAGGCGAGTGCCTTTTCACATTGATGGGTACAACACTGACTCTACAACTTGATTCTTGTGCTAACTCTTCAATGTTACCTACCTCAACCACTGGTATTATCTAACACTTACCGAGGCTGACCTTAAGCCTTGAGACAATCTGATAACAAATAAGGATCTGTCTCAAACAAGACTACAAAGAGAAATTTGGATCACACAACTCCAACGTATCATTTGCAAATAGAAGATGGATACCCTCCAATCAAATTGCCCCCTGAACAAGGCAGTGAAACCTTTCAATAATCCTTCTGCAATGACCCAATCCATTGCAGTGGTTTGGGAAGTGGGAAATAGAAAAAAAGCGACAAGACCTTGCTTCACTTAAAGCGCTTGCTTCATCGAAGTGAAAGTGCAATTTGAAAGAAAAAGGACCAAAATAAATAGAGACAATTTATTAAGAAATCTTCTGAGTCCCTTGTGACAAGAATGTACTCCTAAAACTTTAAGGTAAGTTCTAAAGACTGGTGGTTAGACCGACTATGTTGTTTGTGACAATTTGTTGGCTAGTTAAGAATTTTCATGTTCAGAATATAAGAGCTGCGAAATGAGGATGTTGATGTGGATATTCTAGGAGAGATAAAATTAGGAATGAAGATATCCGGTACACCATACAAGGTGGGAGTGACCTTTGTGGTGGTCTGAGATGATTTGGGCATATGAAGAGGAGATGTGTAGATGCGCTAGTGAGTAAGTGTGAGAGGTTTACCCTGGTAGGTGTAAGGAGAGGTAGGGAGGCCGAAGAAGTATTTGGGGAGGTGATAAGATAGGACATGATGCATCCTGATCTTATCGAGGAAACGAGGACATGATCTTAGATAGGAAGACATTGAGATCGTGAATTAGGGTAGAATGCTAGTATTTTCCATCGGGTTAGGTTTGGTGGTTATTTGTTTGGCACGCTATATCCGTTTCTTCTTCCATAGCAGTGGTATCAACGATATGCCATTGTTGCTTGTCCCTGATTTTTTGTGCTTTTGGTTATTGCCTTATTTATTTATTGCTATTGTTCCTTTTCTCTTAATGCTATGCGTTGCTTTCTCTATTATTTCCTTCTTTACTTTTGTATGTCCTTTTATACTGCTCCGAATTGCGATACTTGAGCCAAGGGTCTTCCCAGACCAATCTCTCTACCTCCATGCGGTAGGGGTAAGTAATGCGCACACTCTACCTTCCTCAGGCCCCACCAGTTGGATTTTACTGGTTTTTTTTGTTGTTGTTGGAAGTTCAAAAACCAACACCTTTTGCTCAAGGTGTACTCCTCGCTTCACCTTAGCCTTTTTAAAGCATTGTTTAGAAGTTCTCTGTCTCTCTCCTCCACAACTAATGCATTTTATCTAATTTCTCCTTCACCTTCATATTGTCACATAGAAGGTAGTTCATTGTAATGTATCAGTTCTTGTGGTGATAAAATTGTCTAAATAGACACATGTTTATTCATAAATAGGTTAGGTCGAACACCTGAATTTCTCATATATGGACATGGGCAGCAGAGAAGAGCTGTCATTGAAGCAGTCCGCTTACTGAATGATAAGAAAAACGGACCTCGTGATGAGCTTTGCCAGCTTAATGACAAGAATTCTCCTCAACATTTTAAGGAGAGATCAAAGAAGTGGTTAAAGTTTGTAACTCAAGTAAGTAGTTTTTGGGTTAAAGATACAGTTCCACTTAGTTTGGTTATAAAATCTTGCTGTCTTTTAAGTTTATATTTTGTCAAAAGGAGGACACAACTTTGATTAGTTTATCTGAAGTATCAATCGAACAATCTTTTGATGTTTTACATTTATGTGGATAGATGAAGAGTAACCTTTCTTTCCATTAGAGAATGCATTATCTGCTGACTCTGCTCAGTGACAGTAGTTGGATATGCTGATTTGGAAGTTTCTGTCTGGCATATGAAAGTGAACTGTTTGAATATGTATAAACCAAATTATAGCACCATATATTTTGTCATCTTCTTCTTGGCATGTTAATAAAGACTCTTCTGTTTCAGTTTTTTTTTTTTTTTTGGTCTTAGTGGGTGTTTGAATTAGCTTTTTAAAAGTAGCTTGTAAGCTAAAAGCTAAAAACAATACCCAACTTTTGGATTTTAACTTATTTTAATACTTTTTTTGGCCTAAAAGTAATTGCTTAGAAGCACTTTTTGACTTTTCCAAACACCACAAAAACTAGAAAATGAGCTTAAAAGCCAAAAACACTTGTAATAAGCAATTCACATGATATGTTTCGGACGACAAGATTAAAGGACATTTTGGTACATTTCACATGTCTTTTGTGACCACATGATTCAAAAGTCTTCTTTACTTTCTTAAACTCTGTGTCCAGTCAAAACCAGACAAACAAATTGAAATGGAGGGAATAACTATTATGTGTGAAAACTGAAACTCTCTCCTCTGTACCCTTTTCCCTTTCATATTCAAATAGGACATGTGTTGCATGCTTAATGGTTGTTATACTTGTACTTACATCTCTTCCACTGAAACACAGGCCAAGTCTGCAGGAAGGACGCCGGACGACTACTATAAAATTGGAAATGAAACTGGAGTAAGCCGATAATCAGGGATTTTTGGTATTTTATCGTTCATATTTCCTTATTCTGATCTTGCAATATTGCTCAGGCTGCAGTTCTGCAAAGCTACAACGATATATTAAAATCATGCAATGCTTTGGATTACCATGACTTGATCAGTTGTTCTATCAAGCTCTTGACTGATTTTCCAGAAGGTTTACTTAAATGTTTCATAATTGACTGTAATCTAGTGCATTGTGATATCACAGTTGTCTCAATCTGTTTGATTTTCATTTTCTTCAAATGAAGTTTTAGAAGAGTGCCAGGAATTATGGAAAGCAATGGTGATTGATGAGTTTCAAGACACAAGTGCTGTGCAGTATGGACTTTTACATATCCTTGCATCGCATAAACGCATAACTATTGTTGGTGATGAAGATCAGGTGAAGCTGAAGCTAGTCTTTCTTACTTTATCCAGTGAAACATTTTTTTCTCGTCTTGCTGTGACAAGTTCTTTACTTCTTTTTCCTTCAAGTACCTTGCTGCTCAGAGTTTTCAATATCATTCTGCAGTCCATTTTTGGTTTTAGTGGCGCTGATGCCTCTGGATTTGATTCATTTCGGAAAGATTTTTCTTTGCACAAAGAGGTTCGGCAAACTCTTTATTATAACTTGTCTTTTTAATCCTTGTTTATATGAACTTCAGATACGATTTTGATAGTCTCCTTCTGATGTATATCAATATCTATTCAGGTCAGACTTAGTAAAAATTACCGGTCCACACGTTGCATTGTTGAAGCTGCATCATTTCTTATACAAAACAATTCGAAAAGGTGCCAATCAAAACGTGTTCTTACTGATAATTCTGTTGGGTCAAAGGTAAATGATTTTAGCGTTCTTATAAAGAAAAACATCCTCAATAGGAGTACCTTTTAACATATGATACTTTGCAGATAACTATCAAAGAATGCTGCAACGAGGATGCACAATGTTCTTTTGTTGTTGATAAAATATTAGAAATTGCTTCTGATGGCACAACTGAAAAGTCCTCTTTCGGCGACATAGCAGTTCTATTCCGGAGGCAGGTCAAGCTTTACCTATTGAAAAAGCAAACTTGTTTAGGATATTTTGTGGGGTTTTGGCTAAATATTCCTGCCTATGGTTGTTCAACAGGTGTCAGGAAAAATCTTTCAAGCGGCATTTCGTAATAGAAAAATCCCATTCAATGTCCATGGCGTGGCCTTCTATAGGAAAAAGGTATATTTTACCTCCCATCACTGCCAGATAGATTCATATGCTTTTAAAAAATCGCTAACCTGGTATGTTCATGCAATAGGTGGTCAAGGGCATCATTGCTATGCTTAGAACAACTTTACCTGGTTCTGATGATGGTTCATTTCGAAGAGTATTCAAGGCCTTACTGCCTTCAGAAAAAGAAGAAAAAATGAAGGTTCTTCCGTATCTATTTTTCTTCACGTATGGGCACTATGGCTGTCCAATGCCTATTTTATTTAAAGCTTATTTTGACATTTTCTGTCCTAGGTAATTGAATACATTGAAAAAGTTTCCACTGTAAGGAAAAGTAGCTTCATTTCAGCAGCACGAGACATATTTAGTGCTAAAGTATCTGGCACATTCAAGAGGTTTGTTCTAGAACTCCTTGTTGTGAGCTGTCGATGATAAATGATCTTTTTAGTAGTACTAGTTATGATCTTGACCATACATTTTTTCAACTACTTCATTGAGTGATATTATATATCTATCTATGTGTTCTCAAATACTATCTGGATTTCCGTATTTTGCTTTGCCTCCTTCCTACACGTATTCTATTTCTTTTTCTTGTCTTCTGGAAACAAAGAAAAAGCTTTTGGTCCTCTGTTTTGGCTTTGATATTAAGTCTAATACAAGCAACTAGCCTCAAATTACCTAGTTGTCCATTTCATTTTAATTTACTGTGAATTAGTCTTGACTGTAACAAATAGGTTTGTAAATTTGTCTCTATTTATTTACAGGAGTCAACTTAGTCAAGGGCGGAAAGTGTTGCTCATGATAGACATGATTTCGAAACTCGTCAAAAGGGTTAGTTTTTGAATCTTATGGATAATTCTGTTCTATTTGGATGTAAATCATGTGAAGCTTTATTGATATTTTATCATGTGTGCTGAATTGCAAAATTGATTTATCTACCTGGACAGTTGAAAAGACATTTTCAAAGGGCATTGATTGATTATGCATGTCGCTGATGACTGATGTTGGTTTATACGATACTGAGTTTCATTTGTGCAATTTGGTGCTGAGATTTTTCTCATCACTAGAGGGAAACTTTCTTGGACAAAGTCTTGGATGTAAATGATAATTATCTGTGTACAGCAAAATATCTCATACTTAAAAGGGTCATTTGGTGTTTGCTCAGATTGAATTCTTGGGTAAAATTACTTGTTATACTTGCAGGAAGAATCCATTTCAGCTGTCATTACTTCAGTGGCTAACATGATACCCCAGGTTGGTCGTTGTATTATAAAAACACAAACCTAAAAAGTGATATTTGTATGGAGAAAAAGAAAGATATCCTTCCTTCGCTCCAATTTATGTGGCAGCATTACTCTAATTTTGCTGATAATTTAACTTAAACTTCTCTTTTACTCTTAATGACAAACTTCTATAAACCACACAAATGTTGTCACATGATTAAGATCACAAGTTTCAAAAGTCTTCCTTTCTTTTGTAAACTTTGTGCCTAATCAAACTATGCCACATAAATAGAACAAAGGGAGTATATGATTATAAGTTTCCTACTTTTGTCTGTGGAGATCTCGTTGAGAAATTCCAACGTCTTTGTCAAATCAAATCTTAGTTATTTGTTAATCACCTCCACCATCTTTCTATGAATTTATTTATTTCAAGCTAATGAAAGTTTCTTCTCATTAAAAGTGTCTATTTCATGCTAATCAAAGTGTCTTTCAGATTACAGCTTTTATACTATAAGCACCTTAATCTTTTGACATGTGACTTTCATTCTGTAGAAATATCTTCTTGAACAGCGGGCAGTTCATGATAATGATGGAGGGAAGTTGCTTAACGAAGATCATGATGTTAGACCTGTAAGTGTAATATGTTCCTTTGTGGTCTTGTTTTTTTCTTTTCACCTTCACTGCTAATGCATGCCTTCTTTTACGTGACTTATTCTTATCTTCTGTTTCTGTTTGACTCTCTTTTCTTTATTTTCCCCTGTATAAAAATTGTTGCAGCAAAGTGAAATGAGCAGATACATCAGAAGCTGTTTGTTTGATGGTGCAGGTTCTTCAATATCTATTGGACGATGTGTCTGATTTCCTTAAAACTCATAAGAATCCCATAGAAGGAGAAAGTGAATGCAAAACAGAAGGACAAGGTTGTGCCAACATACTGAAAGCTTTTATCGATCATATATCTGAACGGGAGAGTGAAAATTTCCGTACAAGGAGACATGATAACAAAGACTCTGTTACAGTCACGACAATTCATCAGGTTTCTGAATTCTCTAGCAATGGGTTATTTCACTTTGCTTCCTCGTGCTTCATTCCAATGTCCATATTTCGTGAAAATTAATTGGATTTCCCCTTTTTCATTTCTTCCATTTGATTTTTTGTGTAGTCAAAAGGCTTAGAGTGGGATACGGTTTTCATAGTTAAGGTATGAGATCCATGCTTTCAGTATTGTTTCTATTAATGTTACATCACATTAATTGGACGAGCAAGGAGAGGGATAGCGACTCCTCTTTCCACCCCTTTTAGTCATCAAAGAGACTTTTTATTCTCTATAACACCAAGGTATAATCTGGAGCTAATGCTCGCATAAATTGGTCAGGCAAATGAATCAGAGATTCCCTTGTTACATGAATTTAATGGCATCACAAATGAAAGGAGCAATTCAATTGAGGTATTTATGTTTTTGAAATTTGAATCATTACAGTAATTACCCCTTCTATAATATAAATCTCTTTTTATCCACTTTGAATGAAACCTTTTTCTTGTTTTTTGCAACTTTTAGGAGGAGAGACGCTTACTATATGTGGCAATGACTCGTGCACGGAAAAAGCTTTTCATTTTGCATGTAATTATGGATTCAAATTGGCAGGTATGATGAACGGCTTGCTCTGGTTTATCTTGGCTTTATTATTTCTTTCTCAAGTCTAGACACACTTGCTTTCAGGTTCTTCAACCTTCACGTTTTCTGAGAGAAATTCCCCGTCATCTTCAAGAGACCCAAGTAAGATGTGATTCAGTTTTAAGTATGTCTGTTATAAATGTTGTGTAACACCCCGGAAATTTCTAAGCTAAGGCCCAAACCATTCTTTATTTTCATGTAAGGTCGTATTGAGTGATTCTTAAATTGCTCATATTTGTAAAGTTGTTTAGTGTGGGAAGGGATTTGGATGTGAATTAAGGTCAGAAGAACCCACTAGCACAAAGTTGAATTGTAAGCTTCCTTACCGATTAAGTTTTGACGATTCGGCGCTTGACAAAGCGATTCCTTGTTGATCCACATATGGGATCTGTGGTTCTCTTTCGGGGCCCGAGCCTACACCCTAGACGTTGCCGGCGCTCGAGAGCCATTCTTGATCCCCAAGTGAACCCTTGTCCTGAATGACTACTTAGTGGAAGACTAACTCAAGCAGAATTAAGCTTTAAACCAAAATTAAACCATTTAATCTCAAAGTACTCAATTGTCTTAGAATACTCTGAAAATAATAATAGTTTGAAATACAATTCAACAAAGGAATACTCAAAACTTACTATCTGTGAAACCTCTATTGTTCTAGACGGATGTCAGGCGGACAAGACTCACGACACCTTGAAGCAACTAACTAAAAAAAAGAAGTGGAGTCTTTCGGAATGCTAGAAGGCTCACCAAAGCTAACAAGAAGTGCAAATGATCTCAACAAAGCGCCTGTTCATGACCACGAACACCTGTATCTGCATCATAAAAAGATGCAGGTTAAATGACATCAGTACGTTGAATGTACTAGTATGTAAGATAGCCAAAGCGAAATAACTGAAAGGACTACAATAGTAATAAATATATACTCTACTGAATTTAAAGAAATAAAATAGTCAAATTATTTTAACTTTACAAACACTTATTCATCTCTGAACTCAACATATTAAGTGATATGATAAAAATACACTTTTAAATCTATCTGGTAGATTCTCTAACCAACAACTATCATTGTGAGCAACGTTATGATAAAACACCTTGCCCACGTTGCTAGAACTATCCTATACCTTGCCGGGATGTTAAACATCTCAACTACACTAAAACTCAGCTTGTAAGTAATAATGAGTCGTCTAAAAGGTACGATCCTTTAATCATGTTGGCTACATGGTTAATGAGGAATGTGAGTTGTTTGAACTCATCCCTATATTGGTGCTCAAGACTACTCCCAATAAATATATACTCATGCCGAAATTATAAAACATACCTTTCTCAATGTGAGGTAATTGCTCAAAAATATCCTCATAAATGAGGTATTGATCTGAACTCATTAACTCATTTAGAAATCAAAATTTTCTTTTCTCAATGTAAAAAGTGATACATATTTGAATACTTAGTTCCCTTGTACCCTTACTTAAGTCACTCTTAAAACTCGTCTTTACTTTCTCAAAAATCAATTTAAGACAAAAAAAGTTTGGTTAAAAAGGATTCTCAATGATAAGGTTCATGCTGAACATAAATAGGAACAATGAATCTCAAAATTAAGGTTGTAATCCTAGATTGTTTACTGATAGGAAGTAGATGTAGGGCGCGAGGACGAACTCAGTCCATCACTATGAGTTGCCTTAAATACCTAGAAGGACAAAGTTCTTGGCGAAATCGGTGAAAACTCGAAGAACGCTCAAAACTCTAGCTTTCTCCTCGTGGATCCTAGCTCTAAGGCTTGGAAGTGTTAATGAACGTATAAGGATTGATTAACACTGTTTAAACCCTTAACTAGGTGTAAAAACGTCGTGGTTTAGGCTTTTGAAGGGGGGGGGGGGGGAGGAGACTAAACACCCCTCTTAATAACGGACAGAACCTTCCATGGAATTTATATTTAATTTTAAGGCTCAAAATTTCATTCTTCTGCCCAAGCACCGCAACCTTTCTCAATCCATTGGGCTTCCTTACTTGCTTGGTGCCCCAATTCTTGCTGTTTGTTCCATTTCTTTTAATTAGGTGTACAACCTAAAATCAATTTAGATTGAACCATTTAGTTTCTCCGTGTTGTAAGAGATGAATGATGTATTTTGTTCTTTTGTTTCATTTCTCCTGGAATAGTAACAAAGACTTTTTTTAATCAAGGATCTACTACTAGAAATTTAATGCATAATCTCAGCATTCAAGTCCTGAATAATCTCATTTTAAAATTATTCAACCATTTCATTTTACCAAGCTCAATGTTAGGCAGAATAGTCAACATTTATCTCTTTCGATGCAACAACAAGATCTTTCACTTCAGTAAAGATTTAGTTTATGAGAACAGCCAAACACAATGGAACGACTTAGCTCTTTTTCAACTTCATATATTTTTTCAAAAAACTTCAGCTCAATTCTTCTCTATATACCTATAACACATCCAATAAAGTGATTTTAACTAATCAACTCTTAATTGATCTGCATAAGCTTCTAATATGCAAGTTAGTGGGACCACTTTTATGGATGTTATCCTAAAATATTGAATTAAAATACTTCAATTGAATTTCATTTGGTATGTGAAACCTATTCTTTTTTACAACTTATTGTTCTCTATCGCAATAGTCTGCGATTAAGTTTATATTTTTGATAAATACGGATCCACATTAGATTCTTAATTAAGATGCATCAGTGCCCATGAAACCTTTTATGCAATGTGTTTGAAGTTGCTGAAAACTGAGTTCTGAAAATCTTCAAAGAGTGGTGGTACTTCTTTTTTGCAAACACTACTTGACAAACATTTTTTCCTAAAAACTCAATATGAGTTTGGAGACATGTTTTTGGTAACTCCAAACCAAAACGACCTTTTAGTCTATAGCAACTTATACAATCCGCTAAAATTTTTTGGCGGGCAAGATGGCCCTTGACATTCTGCAGAGGTTGCAACTTACCTCTGTTTAGAGATACTTTTGTTTGTTTGACTTGCTTAATATTTGATATGTAAACACACCGTAAATAAATTCATCTAAAGCCTATGGGTTTTCAATCACTACCATTGCACTTCTGCCAATTTTCTTATGAGTAATGTAACCTGTCATTGTCTGCTTCATTTGCATTTTACGTTTTTCCGGTAGATCAAACAATACCTTCTTGCTAACAATTTTTTTCTAATAGGAAGAGCTGACCAATCACCAAAAACTCCAGAAGGGAACTCCTCAGAGTGGTTCAGCTGAAAAGGTGGAATCTGTTGATCATAGAATAACTATAGATGATCCTCTCAGTGAACCAGTCGACGGAATGTCCAAAGAGTCAATCGACACACTGGAGCTATGCAATTCCAAAATCTTCCTAAAAAGGTTTCTTCATTTAATCATCTTAATGGGTAGAAAATGATATTAGTTCCTCTGTAGTTTCAAAAAAAAAAAAAAGATATTAGTTTACCTGTCCCAAATTGATCGTCTTACTTGAGCTGTAAATGAGCTGAATTGAACTTACCCTTTAACGGGCAACTTCACTCTGCCCAGTTTCTATTGGCTCGAACTCCAGCCCGTTGTGTAGTTGGGTTGATGTAGAGTTTGCTTTTATTGTCCATGTTGTCTGAATGAGCCAATAAAGAAAATTTTGAACGGAAACAAGACTAGCGTTACATGTTAAATACATGACAAATGGGAATTTCTTATCAAGGAAAAATTGATATATAAAAATCCAAGTTACCTTAGCTTTTGTGAACAGTAAACAAGTCAAGTCAATCTTTCGAAAGCTCGAGTCTTGTTGTATGAGCTTTGACTGTGGGCTCAAACATTTTTTCCCGTCAAAAACCACTGTAATGGTGGGTGTTGGGTGGAGAACCAAACATATTTACCCTTATCATGTCTAATCCTAAGACATGGAAGACTCGTTTGGACATTCTTCAAAAGTGCTCTAAGTTGACAAGGCAAAGAAATAGCTTGACTGAAAAACATGTTTTTCCCTGTCTTTCACCCCAGTTGGCTGACATGTTAGCAACCATATTGCTCAAACTCAGTTTGTTTATTTAAATAACGAGTGTTCGAGGCTTACTCGTGAAGAATCGGCCCATTATAACTTTGGTTGTATTTCTTGATTAGTAAAATGAAGCCAACAATATCTTCTTTTTGTTTGTAACAAGTAGAGCCTGAAATATTTTCACTGGCTTATTATGTAAAAGGTGACATGAGTCTGTTAGATAACATGACTTACAAATCTCAGTGGAGGCAAAAAACACTTGGTGATTTCTTCCTATCTGCCTAAGCCTAGGCAGACAGTGTTTTACCTAGTACATGTGTGGGTGGGAGCTAGCACATGTTAGTCATAGGGCGTACAAGCTGGTCGGGACCTCACCATTATTAAACAAAAGAAGATAACATGGAATTATTTCGTCCTATTACTGGTAAATTAGAGAGATATAAGAATACTCCTGTTTATTATTTGGAGCCTAACTTTGATTGAATTTTTGAACTGATCTACCCAGATTTAATGCGGAAGACCGAACAGTGGTATCTCATTTGTTCCATCAATGGGCCAAAAAGCCTGCATTTCAGGAACCACGGAGGTTGCTTAAAAAGGTCAAAGCTATTCATTTCTTTTATTTTCTTTATGGTTGGGAATATTTCTTAGTCAAGAGGAGCAATATTAACATTTAACTTCATGCATCCTATATTCCAATGTATAAGTCAATACAGGTAACGACCCGCTAATGGATGTTGGGGAGTGGCGAGAATCACCACATTGAAGTTCTGAGAACAGTTTATTTCAGTACCGTAACACAAGGTTGGATCTTAACGTATCTGTCTTTTGGCATCTTCAGGTAGAGTTTGTCATTGATGAGCGCCTTAGAGTCAAGAAGAGCACTCACAAGGTCTAAGCCCTATTTTTTCCCCCATTTCATCAAACAATTTTGACTGCATTTCTTCAGATAAATTAATAACATGACTCCAAAAATTCCGGTAATTCATTCCCTGATATTCTTATTTTATTTTTGGGCAGCACATGCCCTTGCTCAAAAGTCAAAGCTGATATTTGGTGCCAACACGAAGATGACCTAAATGCAAAATAGAATAAGATAACCAAAACTCATGGTCTATTTCTCATTTTAGGAATCCCACCAGTTGCACCTCATCTCCACCAAATTCTTCCCCGCTTTCCACCTCAGTATCCACCTTGTGCCTTCATCCTCTGCTATCTGCTAGTCTCTCATCTCTGGGGTGGGGGGCGTGACTACTGGCCTATTGGAAGGATAATGAAAAACTGGTCATTTTTTAACAAATTCTTCCTCTTGTTGAATCTCTATTTTCGGAACAATCAATAATAATATGAAAAAAAATATTTGCCACCATACGACAAAACAGCTGTCTGTTTAGTATTTTCCACCTTAAGGGTGATAAAGAAACGGACCTTGGACTTAACTCTACCCCAAAAGCTAGCTCATGAGGGAAGGTTTGCCCAAAGACCATATAAGCAGACCAAATGACCCTATCCCACCATGTGAGATACTCAATACTCCCCTGCACGCCCAGGGACATCTGGAGTGTGGACAATTTAGGACAGGGAGCCCAATAAAAAGTAATGAATCGGATAGGCATTCAGGAAGTGAAGTATGCCTATTTTTTGTGACCGGGTGCAGTGTTACTTGTTAAAAAGAATTTTTATGATCAAGTTTTTTACCTCTTAGTCTTTCTGAAATTTATTTTCCTGTGTTTAATAATACTCACAATGTTTTGTTGATTTATCAGGATGTTTTACGTGCCTTAAAGTCCTCATTAACTTGTGAGGAAGCTTTACAGTATGCTGAATCTGTAAGTTAGCATCTCTATCCGCAGTTTCTTAAGTACATCAAGTATAGATATATTCTAAAGTGTATGTTAGCATCTCCATCAAATATTTCTTGTGTGGTTAGGTGTTGAACTGGGAGAAAATTCCTGCTGAAAAGCGTGCTTACTTAATGAGAGAGAAACAGGTATCAGCTTAAACTCAATTTCCTTTGGTTCTCATGCAATTTTTATCACATACATGAACAAGTGAAAGATCATGCCAGAGGGTATAAAATCTTGGTGACCATGTTTGCACATTAATTCATAAATTGTCATCATTCTGCTATTATGGTGCTTGCCAAGCATATGAAAAAAAGAAGTAGTTAAGTTCGAGAATTGCTCTGAAAAACAATAGATATTATTGCTCCCTCCGTCCCATTTTATGTGGTATCCATTCCTTTTTAGTCCATCACAGAAAGAATGTCAACTTACTATAATTAGAAACAATTTAAACTTAAAATTCTCCTTTTACCCTTAATAAAATATTTACAGCTACACAAATATCTAAGGATTGTTTTAGGCCACAAGTTTCAAACTTCTTTTTCTTTAACACCATGCCAAGTCAGATAGTGTCACATAAAATGTGACGGAGGGAATGTCTTATATGCTTGACCACCTTATATTTTTAATATTTGATCATTTGTATAATTTGAGGATGTTTTCCAAAACATTTTGACCCAACCAAACATGGAAATTGGAAAACAATTTCCTCCATAGCAAACACACCTTAATCTGGAAAATCCAATGTGTGGGTGTTCTTAACGACTTTGAAGATTTGAGGAGATTCTAGTAATTTCCAAGGTATAATGGTGTAAATGTGTGTGGTTAGGGAGCGGAATTATCATAAGAACATCCTTGGATACTCACTTTAAAGTGGTAGAAAATCCCCCTTGATTTGGATCCCTCTTCTTGAGACAATCCCTAACTCAATATCTCAGGATTACTCTCTCTCCCCGTACTCAGCTTATTATAGCCCAGAAATTTGGAAAGGGAGATCACGGCTCAAGAGACATCATACGCCTGTTACCAAAAGTATTCTGCCTCAGCCATTTTTCTGTGGCCTCCCTCACTAGCACTCTTGCGGCGCAATGCCTTCGGTGAGGCGCCCTGGTCTCTCTCAGCCTCCTCGTGATTGCATAGCTGGCGTGAGGCAGCCTGGGAGTTGCCGTGGTTCTTTTCCATTTCCCTTCAACATTTGGGTACTATATCCATTTCAAACACATTCCAACTTGTACCAATTAGTTCACCGCCCTCATATGGTCCACACACAACTTGGATATCTTTAGTAACGTCATTAAGTTTATTATTAATAATCACAGGGGTTTACAGATTTCATAAGCCCAATGCGGATGGATGACGTTATCGACAATCCACCCCTTTCCCTATTCTCTGTACACAAGTTTAGTGTGCGTTTCGTGCTGTTTCCCCAAAAAGATTATTATTCTTTACTTGTTAATCACACGTTTTCCCTTGTAGGAGTACTTCCAAAAACTACGGATTGAAAGTTCGATGGGTACATCAGAACCAACTCCCAAACAGGTATGTAAACTTTGTAATTCCCTCATTTTCTTTTATTTTGTACTCTTTGCCTTACAGGGAAAATGGCAGAATAGTTAGTTTAGCCAACTATAATGCATTTTCAAAAATATAAACTTATGTATGTAATCTAGAAACCTGTAATCAACTTTGTGTGCTCTCTCTTCAAACTTAGTGAGCAGATGCGGACAGTCCAAGACATGTCCTATCCTCTTATGTCTTCTTCATACCTACCATCCCTTTGTACGCTTTGGTGGTTTATACTACGCAAGGCTTGAGGGGTCTAGATTTTCCTTAGTGGTGTTCCTTTCACTTACTTTGGTGAATCTTAAGATTAAATATTTGGAGAACATTATAATGATGCATATGATTTGCTGCTACAGATTTTATAATGGTTGCAAATATAAACAATAATCAGTACAACGCGTCTGTAAGGCTTGAAGTAAGGTCAGGGTCTTGGGTCTCAGGTTCAGTTACTTTGTTTCCTTGTGGCAGATTGCATATCTTCAGAGTCTAGGATGCACTACGGTTCCTTCATCCCGTCTCCATGCATCACGGTTGATTGAAGAATATAAATCCTTGTAGCATGATATTGAGACTTTGATACGAAAATTGCTCAATTCCCAAGAGAATCTGGCAGTGTCAGTGCTGGTAGCACCATCGTCAGTGTCTACACAGGTTGACAGGGAAAACATAGGTGGGTATTATGAAGTCGATTCTCTCTTACAGGTTTCGATGTCAAACTATTAGTAATTTCTCGTACATGGTATAGACGCTGCTGTTTCACATTGTACATTGTGTGTAAGAGGTTATGTTTCCCAAAGACTGAGTAGGGATAAAGTTGCCTCCGCGAAGCATGGCCTCACAAATTTCTCCGCATATTTATATATGTGAAGCTTTTATTTCACTTTCATAGTTTCATTGTTTTGCTTTTGCTTTATTTCTGATAGTTTGTTATATTCTTGAAGATATTGTATATATAAATTTACAAATTCCAGATTTCGTGTAGGACTTGCATAATAAAGCAAATCATGTGTATAGTAGTAGAACATTATAATAAAGACCAAGATTTTCTCGTACTAATTTAAACTCTCTTATAAAATAGGCTGTGTTCATTCAGGGGCGATGCTTTCATCTAAACTTTACACATTCAATATTAAGAATTCCAGTAAAGGAAATCTATATTCTATACTATTTAATCAAATGGATCAATTCGTGGATCGTGTTCACTTGCCATAGCCATCCCAGTACAAAGACACGTAGGGCACATGACCTGCCAAAGATAGAAGCTCAACTTAACTTATCGTCAATGAATGTATAAACTAGAGTGGAGAATGATACATTCAACAAAAATGCAGAATGCTACGTGGTGATGCAAATACTGACAAAGTTCTTATTATTAAAACTAATAAAAGGAACCTTCAAATCACTATTATATACTTGGAATATGTTTCTATTGTCCACCTAGGGCCAGCCATGAGTAGCTCTGGTTTTAAGTGGCAAATGTAGAAGTCAATCAGTACAACTCCTCTCCGCTCTTTATTCCTTTGGTTGAATTTTCTCCTCACAACCCTAATCCCTTTTGTTCCATTTTTAAAGACACAGAAACATGAGTACTGATGAAATAAGAAAAGAAACCAAACCTTAACCAGGGTCAAATTTTTAATCTAACTCGACAGTCCCACCAAATGTTAAGAATAAGTGCCCCCTACCCTGCTGTTTCACATCGCTTGAGCACATTGGTCAGGAAAGAGATGTTCGATTTATCCAGTCTAATTTATCGGCTGTAAATGCACAGAGCGGACAATTTGGAGCCAATAAATTTGAACAATACACTTACCTTTCCTGAACCTGAACAGTTGGAACACCTCTCTGTTTTAGGTGGTGACAGAGGCTTGTCCGCACCATAAATTGTTGAAACAGGCTCAATAAGAACAAGAGATCCAGTGTTGGAACATCGAGCACAAGCAAGATATCCTGCATATACATTTAGCAACTAACATAAAATTTACCTGCATTCCAATTGCTCGTCAGTTGGAATGCTATTTCTACGAAATATTTGTCCCATCCAGAAAGGAAAAAAGAAAATTCCTTCCAGAATTAAAAGATTTAAACAAAGCATGCCAAATCAAGTTGCAGGACCTTCTGTGCTGGCTGAACTATTTGAAGAAGTAAAGCACTTTTGAGAGATAATCCACCGAAAACATGAAAAAGATGTTGCTAGGAGAATTTCTTATTTGTTGTCAAACTATTTCAATAGCTTGAACCGATTTGCAAAGTAACTTGGCTTCTAAAATTTTGAATTATTAACAGATTACGCACCTGTTCCAAGACAGTACTTGCATCTCTTATGCTCCTGCTGTTTCACATTATTAATTTCAACAACCATCAAAGCAGAGATCACCCCAACTGCACCCCCAGAGAATGATGCCACAATTGGATCGACCTGACTGCAAAGTGCATTCATTCATGTACTATGCAATTGTAGCAAACAGATATACACAGATAGCATCACCTATCAAAGACTTAGATCTTTCAAGTATATGATATATAACCCAAAAAATGAAATTTTAACAGTACTTAAAAATGATGGCTTTATTTGCTTTATATCACTTTCAGTTTCCAAAATGATTAGCAAGTGTCATCACGTTCCAGATCTATCCAACAGAAATAGAAACTTGTGAACAATGGTTTCCCTTGGTGCTGCTCTTCTCTAGAAATATGACTAAAAATGAATCCCTGGATATAAGTCCTGCATTTTCTTTGCTCCTAGAATTGCTGATCTTAAGATCTTATGTATTTCCACCCTCACCATACAGTAGAAAAAAAAATTGAAGGAAAGAAGCTGCTGATATTTCAACTTATCTTTCTTTTCTTTTGTTTATTTTTTCTAATTTCTTGAGAAATGTTCAGAAAATACACCAAGACTTGACACAAGTTATTAGTTTCGTCCTCGAATTATTTAACTAAACTTAAATATACTTCTAATATACCACATGACAGAGCAAGTGGTTTCAAACTCTTGTAGGGGCAAGAGACTCTTAATAAAAAGCCGAGAGAAGTGTTCAAAACATCCCTAAACTTGACGAGAATATAGGGGTATATTTCATTCATTTCGCAAGATCGGGAAGTATTTAAGTTCAGTTAGTCAAGTTAATGAGTGTTTTTAAGTCTATCAATAGTTCAAGGATGAAATTAATAAGTGATTGCCGACTTGTAGTTGTATGGAAGAGATCGTGGAGAACTTTCTGACTTCTCACGACATAAGATGAATGTCTCAATAATAAGTCAATAACACACCTAAAATTGATAAGCATTTCTAATGTGCTCCTTGTGAGATTTGTTTGGAAAATTTTCCGGAAGAAGTTCTTTTTGAAAAGTTTTTGGAAGAAAACATTTGTGCTAACATGTTTGGATAGCTGGAGTTTTTGAAGATTTTTTTTTTTAAAAGATCATTTCTATTTAAAAAACTGCCCCTTTCCCATTTATAAGGTTATTTTTGGGAAAACCTAACAAGCATGTAATTTGAAAATTTTCAAGAAGGTTTTCATAAATTAACTCTACGATAGATTATCTGCATACATCACAATTCTCTCCATGCACTATCTACAACTCATTACTAAACGAAAAAAGTCGCTGTAATGTAACTGTAGTAGTGAAAAGGGTGGCACATTTGTTAAAAAATGATCAAAACTTCGAGTAATTTAGAAGTTGCGCTTACAAAGTAGGTGCCTTTTCTTATCCTACTAAACCAAGAAGAAAACTATGACATAGTTTTGCACACACATAAGGACCCTTTAGATTGTCATTTTAGCATCCTATGTTCCACATTTTAATGACCTAAATTCAATAAAAAAGGCCTATATGGATTACCAGCAGCGAGAACATAATTGTTATATCTATAGTTTTGGACAGTCGTTTTGGTGAGCCTAAATGTTATGAATCCATTGTTGTTCGTGGTAGAGAAGTGAATATACTTCTTCACTAAGCAAACATACAATATCATAAACATACCTCAGTTGCATTGGTAGATGCATGCTTCCAATAAAATCCGCATATGATGTGCCTCCTAGTCCCAATTTTAGCTCCAACTGCAGCAATATCAGCATGCTTTAGAAGGTAAAAGTAGTAGGCTCTATAAAGCATAGATAGGAGTTTGAACTGACTGTTAGCATCTAACAATACCTCAGAAACTAATCAGACTTTCACGTTAAGTCAATTGGCCAAATGATAACAATAATAAGAAAAGTAAAAATGTTAAAAGAAAAACTTACACTGGGTGCTAGAAGTCCACCAAAAAGCATAAATCCGGCAATGAGGGATATACAAGTAGCATAATATTGCTTAAGATTTGATGATGTCTGCAAAAAACATATATTCAGCTAAATACTGTGTAGCCTGCAGTGCGACCAACCAAAAGGAGACGTAGAAAGTTCATCAAAATCCACACAGATTGGAGAACAAAATAAAAGGAAAGGATCTCCTTACTTTATGTTCAGTGGGATGTTAGGTTATTATAAGTTGCTGACCAGTGACCACTGACATAAACATTTTACAACAGCTAAGAGTACTTACAAGAGGAGGCAAAAAAGGAATGAACGATGGGAAATTAGGAAGCTCATTTTCTTGTGCTTCCGTTATTATCCCAAGCTCAGCACTCTTTATCCTTTGTTGTATTCTTAGTCGGCGTACCTGCTCAAGTTTGAAGTCAGAAGGAATAACAAATTTGACACTGAACGAGCATAAATATCTGATTTAAGCAACTATAGCAATCAATCCCCAGTCCCACTGCAAACTCAGAGCATGGATATAAGTATAGATATTTCAATTCTCAAATAGGAGTCTGACCAAAATAACAATGGTAACTAACATCTCTATTCATGATAGGCAACACAGGAACATTATTGACAGGCAATATTGAAAGCAGATTGTATTTTCATATCATATAAGTGAAACATCTTGCATTCTTTTTCTTTCTTATTATTTCATTTATACTCGTTTCTTCGGTCCTTAATATGAATTATGTGTGATCAATAGTTATGATAAAAACATGTTTGTTATGTACTATAGTTTCTATATAGAGTAATCATTAGGTTCATTACTATTATTTTCCAAATTATATCATACTCTGGAGAACTGCAAAATTAATGATTAGTATTCTAAACACAACTCTAATTAGACATCACAGTAATAAATACGAATTTTGAGAAGGAAGAAAAAAAAACACAGACCTCCTCCATATGCAAAAATATCTTGTTCCTCCTACTTCTAATATTATCTCGAATTTCCTGCAACTCCATTTTAGCGAAGTCCTCTACTGTCTCAGGTCCTTCAATTATACAAAACCTGTACAAATCAATTCCAAATCCACCAAACAATCATTTTGTTGTAATTAATGATAACTACCGAAACATTCAAACAAATAATTCATCAAAATTACCCGGCTGCGTTTCTATCGGAGGATTCAGAATCTAAGGAAGTAGCGTATGAAGATGCGTCAGCATCGGAGGCCATGGATCGCAATCTAATTCCATTTCTACGATTCGCATGGAAATATGTTGAAGTAGGAAACGCCGAAGTGGATGGAGAAAACGGCGTCGTTGAGCAAGATAAATACAGTATTCTGCCTGCACATACCATTTCTGAAACGGAGAAAAATCAGATTACAAGTTCATGGAGATTAAGTGGATCGGCTGAGAGGAAGAAGATGACAAGAAAGAGCATCAAGGTTTTTTCAGGCGGTAAGTGGTGGGTATTTTTCTCGTTAAACCCAAAACTCCTCTAATGCACAAAACTCAAAAATGTAAAAATTATTGGGTGGTTTCTACGTGTCATTGGGTCATTGTTGTTTATTTGTAATGCTAGACCCACACAATTAATGTTGAGGATTAGGCTCCTTTTGTTTTTTTTTCTACCTTTTTCGAGTTTTGGATATGAAAAAATCTAGTGATAATGGATGAGGCTAGGTTGTTTCTCCCCGAATAGGATTCGAATTTTCTCAGCTTCTTATTTGACATGAATTTGAATTTGTTTATTTCAATGTGAATACTATACACAGATAAAACAATAAAAGTAGAAAAGAAGATAAATTTAATCTTGATATTTGAATAAGCATAACAAGTTCGAACTTAAATTATCTCATAATTATTATTGTTAGAGTAGAGTATTTCACCATATATTCGAACTTGGATTGTTATTGTGTGTGTAAGCAATGATTAATGTTTTTTCTTTCGACAAATAGAATCGAATTCAATTGAAAGAAGAAAAAAAAGGCGAATAGGAAGGTTATATGAGTGATGTGTGGGGCTTAGTTCAAGAATAAAAATGTCAATGGTGGTAGCATTTGGAAGAGTTATCTTTTTCTTGATAATGCAACTTAAAAGTCTGTTCGCATTGATTGAAAAATTGATTAAATATAACTTTAAATTATTTGAAATTTTGAAGAGTATGATATCATTCAAAATAAATTTAGAAATCAAAAACAGGACTCATACTACTTTTTATTTTTTAATTTAAATATCGTTTAAATTTTTATTTTATTTTTTTATCCAACTGGACTCAGCTTCAAGTAATTGATACTTTTGCTTTCACAACAAAAAGATAAAATTAGAAGGGGACAACAGTGTCTATGTCACGCATTCAAATTAGGGTGAGATTAGATTGACAGTCAATTCTTACTACCCATTGAGTGAACTCAATTTTAACTGATTGCAAGTAATATGTGAACTTTACCTTCAATTATTATTATTGCAATAAGCATGAACATCTTCATTAAACATGTATGCTTTTCGAAATTAAATTTTAAATTTAAGGATATTTATTATTACTTATTAAGAAAGAGAACAAGTATACATATCTCAGTCAACATTTGTACTTTTTGAAATTTATTTTTGAATTTAGGGATATTTCGTTATTGTAACTTATTATTTTATTTATATATTTTAATAAATCAAAATATTTTTTTTTCATTCAATACTACTTTTATCATTAAATAATATTATAAAGTTAAGTAAAATAAAATCTATTGACGGGGAAAAGGATATAAACAACAACTTAGTCATATAGTTTTAGTAATTAATTATATTAAATAAACAAAATCATAAGTGATATGGCATTACACGAGAGTGAAGACATGAAGCAAGGATTACTAAATTATGGATTAGTAATGAAGAGATTAGTAATGCAGGAATTAATAATATATGTATTGATTTTTATCAAGTATTTGGTTCATTACTTTCCACCTAATTTTATGTTTGGTTTAAGACTCTAGAAAAATTTCTTTTCTATTAAACCCTTGGGTTCATTGTGAGATTTTTCATTATATTTAACTAGTCAGTTAGTTAAATACTAAAATATATATAAAAAAAATTATTATTAATTTTGAGGTGTGATGTGCCACCATCCTTAATGGCGCAATATATTTATAATTTTTTATTAGTCAAATATACCTTAAATTTAACATAATTTTAAGACTATTTAAATTGTTCAAATAGACGAAACTTACTTTTTCTTTTTTAAAAAATAACAAATAGTTCACGTGGTCAATCAACAACATTAAAAAAATATTTTAAAAAATGAACCCAATGTAGCAAATCAAACATGAAGAGGAAAAAAATTAATTTGTGAAATCATCAAATTATATGGAACGGATTTGGAGAATTTGAGAAAATATTTATAATATCCTAATATAAAAAAAAATAAAAGAACATTAAATTACATAAGAAATTTAGGAAGATCGTCAATACAAATAACTTTAAAAGGAAACTTTTAACTCATCTTAATTAGCATGACTTCTTATTATTAAATAACAAACTCGATCAAATCTCGCTTGAAAAAAATGCAAATTATATACAGGATCCAAATAAGTTATTAAGTGTCCATAATAGGGTTTGTGTATTGCTTAATTCAGTTCGATTTTAAAGTTATATTTGGTATAGAATGTCAAGATACGGATTATCAATTTGTCAGTTATGGATTATTATTGGTTTAATTATCAATTTAGCAATTAAGGTTTTTCATGAATATTTTTTCTTCAATAAAAATCACTTGTAAAATAAAATAACAAGCCAAATGAACCATGCATATGGATTGACAAAATACACTTAGATAAGAAGCAAATGCTAACACTTATAGCATAACTCAAAGTTTAAGACAATGAAAAGAAAAGTATAAAATTAAAGAGAAAAGTATTTCAATGACCTAAATTGTTGTTACGATACCAAACTTTAATGAGGATTTATTACCCCCCCTCTTAACTATTTAGTATTGTATTTTAAACATGATTGTGGCTATTTCATGATCTGTTAGCAGCGTTGGAAGAGGTCGTTTCGTCGCCGTTTTTAGGCGAGTTTGATAGTTGTTTTTAGTCTATTTGGACGCAGCGAAAAGGGAAGAGGAGGAAGATGGTTCGGGCACGAAATATGTTTATTGAAGGAAACAAAATGACTAATTTAATGGATTAAAACGTGTGTGTGACACACTCAACTTACATAGAGAGTATGGATAAATATATATGTTTAAAATACGGTATTAAATAGTCTAAGGTAATGGATTCCCATTAAAGATTGATATCGTAATAATAATTTTGGTTAAAATTGAAATATTTTTCAGACATTTTTTCCACAATTAAAACTTAACCAAAGGCCTTTATATGTCAGTGGGTAATTATAATTTATTAATTTAAATCAAATTAGCAATTAATTTATTAAAACCTCAAATCATTATTGATTGATAATCCAATAAAAATTTCTTAAACCATTACCAAAATATTAAACCAATAATTCCCTTATTCATAAACAAATAAAATTTTATTATTTGGTCAAGACATATCGCTTAAATCCAACCATGTCTCCTTATTTCTTTATAGGGAAAAGGGTCAAATATGTCCCTGTACTTTTCAAAAAGGTTTAAATATGCCCTCCGTTTAAAGTTTGGTCCATTTATATCCTCGCCGTCCAATTATTGGTACAAATATGCCCTTATGGGCGTTAGTTGACCACCTCAAAATATCCAACGCATTTTATTTTTCTTTAATTACCCAAATGGATTTTCCACGTAATTTTAATATTACAGCGTGACATTTATATTACAAAAGAGAAAGGATCAAATATGCCCCTAAAAATTCGACCCATTAAACCCTTTTATTATCCATATTTTATGGTTCAATTATATCCCTTTTATTACCCTTTTATTACCCGTATCCGACCCAAAACCCATATCCCTTTTCCCCCAATTTTATTACCCTTTTATTATCCGTATCCGACCCAAAACTCATATCCCTTTTACCCCATTTGACGCCTCTAGCTTCTGTGTTTGTTTGGTCAATTGCATTTATCAATGTCCACCTTGGTGGTTGGCGCAGCATGTCTGAAATGCTCTGTAATTTCAATTGGTCATTGACTTTATCTGGCATGTCTTTTGCTTTATTTGACACTCCTGTTTCCGTCCTCTTTCAGAATGAGAACTCAGCTTTGTGGCTTCGTGGACATGGTTCAAGAACAATGCCAACTGTTCCCGCCAACACGTATTATGGCTTTCAGGGATAGAATCAGCAAACGGGCGAATTTAGGCAAGGCCAACAACCATCACAGAGCTATGGATCTTTGGGGGCTACCCACATTTCTACAATTCTTAGGCTGGTATCTCGTTGGACCAACAACAGCAAGAAAACCTTCGAGATGGATCATTGACTGGTTCACAAGGCCAGCCAAAGCAGTCTCAACAACAGTTATAGCAAAACGGCTACTAAATCTTACTGCCTCCCATGTTTTTCTGTTCTTTCTTTTTTGGGGTCTTGTAATGAGTGTGAAAGTGGCCTTTCCAGCTCTCTCTGTTGAAATAACCCTCGTTCACGATCCTTGAAGAAACTTGACTGGGTGCTGCCCTGTGCCATGACTCTGTACTTTTACGTGTTTATGTCAGATTTAAATGTAACGTAGGTAATGTCTGAGCTAACACAGTGCTCTAGTCGTCTCGTCTGTGTTTTCTTTTAGCTCTCATTTCCACTGATTTCAGAAGAAGATGGTGAGATACGGGTGATAAAAGGGTAATAAAATAGGGGGGAAAAGGGATATGAGTTTTGGGTCGGATACAGGTAATAAAAGGGTAATAAAATTGGGGGAAAAGGGATATGGATTTTGGGTCGGATACGGGTAATAAAAGGGTAATAAAAGGGGTATAATTGAACCATAAAATATGGGAAATAAAAGGGTTTAATGGGTCGAATTTTTAGGGGCATATTTGACCCTTTCTCTTTTGTAATATAAATGTCACGCTGTAATATTAAAATTACGTGGAAAATCCATTTGGGTAATTAAAGAAAAGTAAAATGCGTTGGATATTTTGAGGTGGCCAACTAACGCCCATAAAGGCATATTTGTACCAATAATTGGACGGCGAGGGTATAAATGGACCAAACTTTAAACGGGGGGCATATTTAAACTTTTTCGAAAAGTACAGGGGCATATTTGACCCTTTTCCCTTCTTTATAAAATAAAGTTGTGCAAATGGAATGTGAGGAATTTGAATAGGCCTATTACATCATGTTTGGATCATTATTATTCATTGTGTTGTATTATACAGTTACTATACATACAATGTTTGTTTTTATTGTTACTTAAAATGTATCGTACTGAATTGTTAAATTTCGTTGTTACGTAACAACAGAAACCCCTATTTTATGGAACAACCAATTTGGTGTGTTCCTATTGTTACTTAATTTCTTTTTCCAATTATATTTATATAATATTTCAAAATACTATTTTACCCTTTACCTTAATTATTTAAACCTAGTCAAACCTCTTACACTAGAATAATTAAGAATATTTAAATAAATTTATAAATTACAATGCAGTACGATATAATCAAACTAAACAATTAAAATGTTATTGAACAACAACAAACAATACAATCTAGCCAAACATTGTATTTACCATACAATACAGTACAATAGCGTACAATACAATACAATACAATACATTATGAACAATTGGTAACAGTGACCCAAACAAAGTGTTAATGTTTATGAAATGTGTTGCACGTTTATTTTAAACGATTATATATATATATATATATATATATATATATATATATATATATATATATATATATATATATATATAGAGAGAGAGAGAGAGAGAGAGAGAGAGAGAGAGAGAGATAGATAGATAGATAGATAGATAGATAGATAGATAGATAGATAGATATAGATATAGATATATAGATATAGATAGATAGATAGATAGATAGATAATTGAAGGTCCTTTCACAAGCTCAATATAATTAATTTTTTCTTAATTTTAAGTTAAAAAAATTATCCAAATTAATATCTTGTTTCATTATAGTTTCTAAATTTTCTACTATTTAAAAAAATTTACAAAAAACTCCTCTCAGATACATTCATATCCTCTGTCAAACACATCAGTATCTCCTCTCGGATACATTACTATCCTCTCTTGAGTAGATCTTTATCCCATCTTGAATACAACCATATCCTCTCTTGGATACATCTCTCCTCTCTCGGATACATCCATATTCTCTTTCGAATACACCCGTCCCCTTTCGGATTCATCCGTGTGCTATGTGTCTACAAGTTTCCTCAATAGCAATGTATCACGATCGATGTACTCGCATGTCTGCTGATTTATCTGAAAATTTTTAATTCTAAGAAAATTTAAGGATTTAATGTAATTACTTTTTTACACTATGTAAATTTTACTTTAATTTATGTGACATGTTTTTCTTTGTAGACAGTTTCAAAAGAATGATAATAATATATTTAAATAACATTTTGACTTTAAACTATTCGTTTTATTCTTAGTAAGATGATTTATAGTCATATGAACATTTATGGTTTGTTTTAGACCACGAGTTTTAAAAGTATTTTTTCTTTTTAATTTTTTTTATTTTAAGTTAAATTAAAATTATATAAACCAAAAGGGAGTGACTACAAACTTTAGATCAATTTTATATTAATAAAAACTATTTTGCCTTTTAACAAAATTTAAAGTGAAAATAATTCACAATTATTTTTATAGTATTTTTTAATCAATATTCCATCCATAATAGTCAAAATTTTTAATTTAAATAAGGTAATAAAGTATTTTAATTTTGAAATTCAAGTATTGATATTAATTGAGAAAATATTTATTTTTAAGTTGTAAAGTATTCTTGATCTAATATTTAATGTGCTCCTTACTCTCGACGAATGACACTAATTTATAACAATTCAAGATTGCAAAAAGTAGAAATCAAGACTAAAAAGTGCAACTCAATATTATATGAAGGTCAATATGTAGTTATCTATTGTGGAAGTTTCATATGTATATGATATATAATTCTATGCCAAATTAATTTTTATTTCCATATATTTATACAATTTTAAAATTTATCTCTTTAATTGGTCGTGTTTTATTAAACTACAGCTATGCACTCATTATTTTGTCATTTTTTTAATTCTTACATTATCAACTCTATTTTTTGTCTCTTTAGAATTGTGATGTTTTTGTTCTCTTATTTAAGTCATAATTTTTTAAGATAAAATAAATATTATTTTGGAGATGAAATAAATATTATTTTGGAGATAAAATACGAAAAAAGATTTATCAACCTACAACCACGAAGATCAACTTTGAAATTCAAAGACGAAGAAAACTTTGAAACTCTTAGCCGCGAAATGAGGGAGAAGGAGTAAAATCATTAATGGAAAATAACTTAGCTACTTTTGTTAAAAAAATTAAGAGAAAAAATATAAATTTTCCCTTGAACTGATCTCGAAAAGTCTGTTACACGCCTAAACTATCACAGTGATCTATTACACACTTATACTACTCAAAAAAGAACTTTCTTAACCCCTAAAATTGACGTGATAAAAAATAAAACAAAAATAAAAAAAATAGGCATTGCCAATTTGAAATTAAAGTAATAAAGAAGAAGTGGAAATCCTCTTTTCCACCTCCACCCCACACCTCTTCTTCGTCACACCCCACACATTGTCCTCTTCTTCTTCATCACAATTCTTCATTTTTTTAATCACAAATTTTTAATTCACAATTAGGTTAGATGTCATAGATTATTAGTTATAGTTGTATTTATCTAGAAAAGTTCAGATTGATTGTTTCTATCTTTTTCATTTTTTCAATTTTTTTAAAGAAATTTTGATTGTTGATCAGTGTTAGATTTGTGCTGATGACAACTTTATGGGTTTGATAGTGATGGGTGGTGAATGACAAATATTAAAAGAGGTAATTGAAGATAGTGAAGAAGAAAAAATTGATATTAATAATGGTGATGGTGATATTTGGTGTTGGGTGACAAAGAAGAAGAAGAATTGAAGGTGATAGAGTGATGGTGAAGAACAAAATGGCGGAATGGTTTGGTAGACCATTGTACTTGTATGCATTTGTATTGTGAACCATTCTACTTACCCTTTTGTCATCTAGACCCCTGAACTCAATGAAAAATCGATTGTTAAACCCCTCTAACCATGTGTGTATCTCACTCTTTCTTGCATAGATGACATATCAAATCCATGTCACTCACATTAATACCACGTCATAATGATTATTATCTATTTTAAAATAAAATATTAATTTATTCCAAAATAGTGAAACCACCATCAACCTTCCTCCTAACCACCTAATCTCCATTTTCGGCCAGCTTCAACCAGCGATACAAATCCTCATTGTTTTGACCTCCATGGATCCACCAGTGACCTCGAGGTTCACCAAGGAGCAACAGTAAACCAACCCATGTTGCTATTTTATTTTCTCCATTTCTAGCAAATTCTTGAGCTCCAAATCACAGGAAACCTACCATAAAGTCACCAAGGACCCATTTCTCAACCATTTCCAGCTAAAACAATCACCAAAAAATGGATCTTGACTTGACCCAAAACCCCATTCATGTTTTTCCATTTTTTTCCGGCGAACAGCCGCATAACCCAACATTTTCAAACTCGATCCAGTCGTGAAATGGCAAAAATCTGCGGAGAAAGCTGTCAAATCCACCATTCCTCTTGCCCGTGAGACCATAAACACTCCCCTCACACGTCTTTGTCTCCTTGCCGCCTGTCGTATAGATCGTCTAAAGAAAATGAAAGAAAAAATTAGTTGAGTAGGATGGTTGAACCTGAAAAAGTAGGTGGGTGGGTGAAGAAGAAGGTTTTTTTGATTTTTTCTTTTTTATAAAAAAAAATTAATTATTGTATTCTTTTATAATTTTAATAATTTTTAATTTTAAATATGGTGCTCAGTTTCTTTTAAACGCGTGTATTTACTCTTTCTAGCCAACTCAGACATCCATATATCACATAAGTTTGGTCAATGGTCAAAGGAATTTATTAAATTATGTTTTATTGAGTTCAGGGGTCTAGATGACAAAAGGGTAAGTAGAAGGATTTACAATACAAACACATATAAGTATAAGGGTTCACCAGACCATTTCGCCGAAAAAAATCAATAGTGAAAGTGACTTATGATTTTCCAGATAAAATGAGAATTGAAATGGATGGAATTTAGTAAAGAATAAGTTATAATTATTAGAGAATTAAAATGATTAATTAGAAATTAATTTGAGTAAAATATAATTAACAAACCAAAAGTTAATTAATAAAAAAATTAATGTGAGAGTGGTGTTATACGTCTAATAGTTGTAAAAAATTCACTTATGAGTAGTAAAGCTACGTAAATCACCGTGATAATTTTAACGTTAACTGACTTTTTGGAACAAGTTCATGGGAAAAGCTATGTCTTTCCTTCTGAAAAAAGATTAAAAGAAAATATCATGTAGTAAATAAGAGAAATAATAATATTGTTTTATCTAACACTAAGCATATAAATATTATATATTAAATAAGTAATTATTTATTTATACAATTGATATCTATTTTTAGTAAAATATTAGGCAAATCACATAGTCTAAGGAACAAATTACTTTCTACCCCTACTGTTTCACTATTTATCAAAAACTCCTTTTTTTTTTATATTAATTCGAATATTTAATATAACAAAACAATACTTAAATTAGAGCGGACGGATACTTTAATAGTTAGTTTGTTATTATCAGTTACAACGTAAAAAAAAAAAAGAGATAACATTTTCCCACGATTCACATCCCTTCCAATCCAACGATTTTGTTCCTATTTTTACGCCTAAAATCACTCCCATATATCAACAGTTATATCAATCACTCAATTTTTTAATTTTAAATCTATTCTCTCTCAAGTTCATCAATTTCAAGTTCCTAAAGAGGTGAGATTATTTTTTCATCAATTTTTTATTACTAATTCTTCAGATTTCATTTTTTTATTTAAAAAAAATAATATTTTTATTTACAATTTTCTTATACATATGAATTCTGCTCCTTCTTTTTAGTATGGTGCCTTATGTATTTAATTTTGATGATGAAAATTTTCATTAAAATAGATCTAATCAACTCTTTATGATTTCGATGATGACTATTGAGCTGAAAATAGATACAAAAGGTTGAAGGATTCATTAACAACGGTGAATCATAATATTTAGAAGACAAAGTCGAAGAAGGATGAAACTTCATCTTTTAAAGAAAATGTGGAAGAATTTCATCCCTGGTGAGTTATTTTTAAAAAGTTAGATATGTTGACAACAATGATAAATTATCATATTATTTTGTACCTTACTTTAAATCTGACGAAATTATATAAAATTCTAATTTTGATTCTTTTTGTTTTTCGATATATTGTCACTAATCTATCAATATAGTAGAAATTATTTTTGATGAGATGTAATTTGCTATTATAGTTTATCATATTATAAAATAGTTTAACCACGATACTTACCACGATACTTAAATAACATATAATGAATATATGATGTTTTATGTAGTATCAGAAACAAATATCATCAAGTGGTATTGAGTATTAGTTATTATTATTGTCATTATGTATCAACTAAACAATAAGATTTTTTGTAGTTACTATAAAGTATCGTGTAATTAACTTTTTGTTCAAAATTTAATTCATTTTTATAATGTACATGCAGAATGTTTATAGTGACGGTTGAATGTTTGTAGTTGCATTTGCTGAATTCTTTAGCGATGAAGTCAACGTTCATCTAATGGTTTCTGAGTTGACTACCTTCGCACAAGATATGGAACACTATTATGGAAGTACGATCTCGACTAGGTCAAGGTGGGTTATGTTAGCGATAGCGATGATCCACTAAAGTTGAAGAGCCATTTCACTCCACAACAACAAGATGACTTGATTCACATAAATTAGTGATCATGTACCAATTCATACACAACTTTTGACTTTTATTGTTTTTAAGATACATTAACTAATATTTTGGAGGGTTTGTTATTTTTCAAGATATATTTTCTCAAGTTTTACAGTTTTTTGTAACAAAATTATTTAATTTGAATATAATATTTGATATTGTTAGTACCTTATGTTTTGACTATTATAAGTATTTTATGCATTATATATTATATATTTTATATTTTATATTAATTGTAATATAGAGTATATTACAATTAATATATAATTGATACTATATTATTAGCAGACACAAGATTTTTTAAAATTTTGTTATTTATATGATACACGATTATTTTTTATATAACAACATTTAGATGTATCACAACACGTGATACTATATTTTTATACTTGATACAGATCAGTTAACTTTCAATACATTTAGTACCTTTTTACATTATGTTTCTTATAAATTTGTTACAGATAAATGACTATAGTTGATACTATATTATAAGTTGACACAAATTTGTCATACAATATATTATGTATATGATACATAATTATTATTTATCATGCTTTCAATAACACAAATTGATGTGTAGAACAAATTAGCAAAAAAAAAAGTATATTAAGTATATGATACACAATTATTGTTTATCATTCTTTCAACATCACAAATTGATGTGTCTCACAATATAAAACCTAATATTATATATCTACAATTGTTTCAATTTTCTAAATTTGCAATATATTTAGTATCATTTAACATTATGTCTCTTATCCTATACACATCACAACTCTTATCCGGTATATTTATAACACTTGATACTATATTATTAGATACAAAAAATTTCGAAGAATTAAGTATCAAATTCATTATGGTAATTAAATCAATGCAATGTAATAGTATTTTCAGTACTTATTAGCAGTTACATATACATTAATTATTTAACCAATACGACATATATTTTAAAAGTAACTTTATATCAAACACAAAATAATACACAATATGTATACCGGATTCACCTTATCAAAAATTAACAATAAAAAAAATATAATCTGAACTGAAAAGCATAATATTACAATTTATTGGATCGAAAATTAGTAAGCTAAAAGTACTTTTTAATGTAAACTTTGTAATAGTGAAAAGAAATGTTATAATTTAAAAATTATTAGATCTGAAAAAAATAAAGTACTCCAAAAAAGTATTAATCAAGATTCGGAAAGAAAGTACAAGTTCTTCGACTGTGGTCTTCTTGTCCACATCATCCATAATAGTTCATATTTGATGTTAGTTTTCATCTGGATTTTTCTTTCTTCTTTTCTTGATCTACTAGACATTCTTTTGTACCTTGTTGGCAAGATAACTTCTTTCAAAACACAATTTAAAACTGATAAATCACTTCTGTCTGACATTGATTTCATTGGAACTGCATAACACACTAACACATAGATGCAATTGTACCAAATATAAAATAATAATCTCTCTAGACATCAAAGAAAGAAGCCAAAACAACATCCCAAACCAAAAGAAAATAAAAAGAAAAAATAGCCATAAAAAAGAATTAAACTTTTACTTTTTTTTTTGAAGAAAAATGAGAAAGTTTCACAATTTAAAATTAAAAAATGCCTAATTCAGTTTGAGGTTTATTTAGGGGTGTGCAAAAACCGAACCGATAAAATGTTATTGGGTTTTTGGGTTATTGGATTTTTAATGGATTTAGAAAAAATAATTATTGGGTTATTGGTTCGGTTTCGGTTTTTCCTATTGGGTTATTGGGTAAACCGATAACCCAATAAAACGATAGTTATTTACTATTTTACACTTCCTCAATATTATATATACATAATTTAATACATAAATAGATTCAATATTAGCTTTTCGGTATCTCAATATTTAGTACTTAATTACTTATACTTTTGGCGCCTTTAATCTTTAATTTGTAGGGTTAGAACTTAGAAACGGCGGCAAGTCTTCAAGAGGTTTTGCAACAGCAACAGCGACGGACGACGGTGAGGATTTTTTAACCTTTTCTGATTTCTCTTCTTCTCTAATACTCAATTTCTTCTTCTGTAATCTTTATTCTTTTCTTATTTCTCCATACTCAATTTCTCAAAAATATGATCTCACTCTAAAATAATATATACAATCAGAATCAAACGATGCTCCCTCAATATCAAACGTGAAGATTTTGCTAATTTAGCTGAAAAAACTACAATTATTGGAATAGAACCGAGTTTCAATAAGAATATTTTTCCATATTTCTTGGAAAGTTTCTAAAAATAAATATGAGGGGTTAAACTATCATACTGATGCAAATTTACGATGGATGGTAACCTTAAAGGTTCTGGTGGCAGCATGTTTTTTTCATTCTTTTTTAATTTTGGAATAACAAAACTTAGCACAATGATGATAACAATGGTTACAAAGAATGGAAAGAACATAAAAAAAAAATTTGGCAGTGAATATGTTGATTGCAAATCCAAATTTTGGATTCAAATTTTTGCCTATAAAAAGCAGACCTCTTTCCATTGGAAAACAACGGGCAACGGAGAATGATCGAGAAAAACGATTGGAAGACCTCCAATACACTTCAGAGCTTTAGAATTAAATTGTCTCTCTTATTTTCTTTTTATTTTCGATTTTGAATTCAAGATCGAGTAATTTTCGAAGTTAGAATCTTTGACGTCTTAAGCTCTTGTTTGCTGCCAAACACAACGTCAGTAGTCTTGTTCATTTGGTTCGATTTCTAGGATTGATTGTTATAGTATGCATCATTTTATTTTTGTTCAATTCTTTGATTAAAATATGTAAAGAAACCTGTCTTTTTGAACTATATTATTGTGTTAGTACCAAACAGTCTTTTCCTTTTCAGCAATGTTGAATACTTCCTTTAAAATGTCTTTAGTTTCTCTTTAGTTTACCTTGAAATTATTTCATTATTGCTGCATGATTAGTGACTATTGTTGAAATCATATTTTACAGAGACACACATATGACATATGGCTGAAAATATTCCAACTGATGAGGTAGTGATCCTGGGTGATGAAAGTATTAACTCAAATGTTATGCGTCAAACACAATCTGTTCAGCCAAAGGTTGCAAAAGAGAGAAAGAAAAGGTCTCGAGCATGGGATAATTTTGGAACATTTGTTGATGAAGAAGGAAATAAGAAAGCAAAGTGTAAGCATTGCGGCCAAGATTATTTTGATGATTCAGTTAAAAATGGTACAAAAGCAATGCTTACTCATATGTTAACATGTAAAAAGATGCCCAAAGTTGTTGACAAAATTCAAACTCAAATAGGCTTTCAATCTGTTCAAGGAGGGAATACATGTGATGTGGTTGTTGTTTCCTGGAAATTTGAGCAAGAACAATATAGGAGAGCTTTATGCCGCATGGTAATTGTGGATGAACTACCATTCAAGTTTGTCGAGAAGGAAGGTTTTAGAAACTTTATGAAAGTAGCGCAACCTCATTTCAAGATTCCTTCTCGTACCACTGTGACACGTGATTGTTTTAAGCTTTATGATGAAGAAAAGCAAAAGTTGAAGAGATTTTTTGGAGAAGCACGTCAAAGAGTATGTCTGACAACTGATACTTGGATCTCTTTGCAACGGATTAATTATATGTGTATCACTGCACATTGGATCGATAATGAATGGATTATGCATAAGAGGATAATCAACTTTTGTCCAATTTCCAGCCATAAAGGTGAAGATATGACTAATGAGATTATTAAGTGTTTGCGTGATTGGGGCTTAGATAAAATATTTACCATCACAGTCGATAACGCTAGTTCGAATGACGTGACTGTGAAAGAGTTGTCTAAGATGTTCACTAAACGGGGGATCAATTTCATGAATGGAGAACACCTTCATGTGAGGTGTATGACGCATATTCTAAATCTTATTGTTCAAGATGGTTTGAAGGTGTCTGCTGTTTCTATTGAACGAGTTAGAAAAGCAGTTAAATACATAAGGTTGTCTCCTGCAAGGTGTAAAAGGTTCCAAGAATGTTGTGAAGATGTTGATATTAATTGTAAGAAATCTTTAAGTTTGGATGTTTATACAAGATGGAACTCCACATACTTGATGTTAAATAGAGCTATTGAGTTTGAAAATGCATTTTCCAGCTATTCTGCTCGTGATATTGGCTTGTTACATTACCTTCAGTTTGTTGAGGATGAAGATGGAAAGGATGAAAATGGAAGCGTTGTTGGTGCCCTTTTGAGTGATGATTGAAACAATGTAAGAAAAATTGCTAATTTTCTTCAAATTTTTTATGATCTTACCAGAGAAGTATCTGGATCACACTACGTCACAACAAACTCACCTTAAAATTTGTGAGATTTCTTGTTATTTGAAACAATTGATATCAAGCGAAGATGATAGTGATGATCTTTTGGGTAAAATTGCTTCAAATATGAGAGAAAAATTTGATAAGTATTGGGGTACTCCAAAGAAGATGAACAAAATGATTTTTATTTCTTGCGTTTTGGATCCTCGTCACAAGTTTATTTCAGTTGGCTTTGCACTTCAAATGATGTTTGGGAAAGAAGCTCCAATTTTAGAGAAAGGAGTTAGAGACTACATGGAGTTGTTGTTTGGTGAATATGTAAAGTCCCTTTCTAAAGATAAAGGTAGTCAACACTCTTCGTCTTTATCTAGTTCTTCATCTGAAAATTCCAGTTCACTACTTTCAAGTTCAGGCAATGTTGTCCAATCGATAGGATATTTAGGGACATTCATAGGTGATCTAATGAAACATAAAGCTGAAAATACAACAACTGTCAAAACAGAGTTGCAAAAATATCTTGCTGAAGAAAATGAAGTTGAAAGCAAGAACTTTAACATCTTGTCTTGGTGGAAAATAAACTCACCCAGATTTCCCGTTATTGCTGAGATGGCTCGAAATGTGCTAGCTATTCCCATTTCAAGTGTGGCATCCGAGTGTGCGTTTAGTACTGGTGGACGTATCTTGGATTCATTTAGGAGTTCATTAACTCCTAAATTAGTGCAAACACTAGTGTGCCTTCAAGATTGGATAAGAAGTGAATCAAAACCTATAAGTGTTGAGGAAGATATAGATGTCCTCGAACAGCTTGAACAAGGTAATGATATTTTAATTATAATAGTTTTAATTGTTATTGTGATTCTTCATAAGCATATTTTTAGTTGATTAACGTAAATTCTTTATAGATTTGGCTAATACTAGCATTCTGGATGATTAATGTGGAGTTAAAACTCTTCCTTTTTTGCACTTGGATCTTGATATTTGGTAAGCACTCTAGCTACAAGTTGCTCTAAATCATGTATTTACTTGATTTTCAAAGCATAATACTTCTGTCAAGATAATAAATTAGGAAATGAGGTTAGATATTACATATTGTTAAGCTTAACTTACTCTACACATGATACATATTTACTAATTAGAAGTGTTTGGAGTCAATTAAGGGACGTGATGCTACTATAAATGGATTAGTTGCTAATTAAAATAGAATTGTTAAAATAGTAATTGTGCCTAATAGTATGCAGCTTATCATGTTATTTTAATGTGGATGTTATGCATTCATGGAGCCTATTTCATTAAATATGTTCATCATTAAATATAAATATGTACTCTAATAGTCTATTAACTGTCTTTTTCTTTTTCAGGCTATGTGATTTTTTGGTTAGGAAATTGGTGAGAACATTGTTGATTATTTGGTGGATCAAGACATCAAGCAACTGTTCAAGATTGTTTCATTGAAATATTTTATTTTAGTTTTAATTCTAGTTCGTAATTGTAGGCTATAGTTTTTGCAAGTTTGTGAATGTTAGTAATTTGATCAACATTAAAAGTTTCCTACTATGTTTTGGCTGTAAGTTGGTAACATGTAATTATAACATACGTATTATTATATATTATTTGATCGACATTTTCTTATTGGGTTAACCAAAACCGAACCGACAACATCAAAAACCGATAAACCGAAAACCGATAAAAAATTTCTTATTGGTTTGTTATTGGGTTAGCATATTTTAAAACCGAAAACCGATAAACCGAACTGATTATATGTAAACCGAACCGAACCGACCGATGCACACCCCTAGGTTTATTAACATTGATTGGTAAAATTGTTAAACATTCGCGTGATTCATGGGGTTAATTATAATTTCCTTTTTTGATCCCTTTTTTCATGCAATAAACTGATAACAACAATTTAAAAATTTAAGTATCCGTCCGTTTTAATTAAAGTATCGGTCATTAATATCATGTATCCGAAATAATATAATTTTTTTTGGTAATTAGTGAAAGAGAAGGGATACTAAATAACAACAAAACATCAAACTTAAACAGATTAGATACGTTAATGTTCATGTGCAACACATAAAAGATACACAAATATCTAAATATTTCATTAGTCGTTATATAAATAGACAAAAAAATAACGTATAAAAAAAATCAAACTGATACTTAAAATATTATCTATGAAACATTAATATTTATGTGTAAGACATAAAAGTATCTGTAACGACCTGCTTAGTCGTTTTGAGCAGCAGATTTTATTTCAGGAAAAACAGGCTGAGGCGACGGACTCAACGACGATCCGTCATGGGCACGACGGACCATCGCAGGGTCTCGTTTCAAAACACTTAGAAAATCTGAAATTGGGTACTGAAAATCGACTCTCTGAACTTCGTAACGGAGTGGCGTGACGGACCGTCACAGGCGTGACGGACCGTCATAGGCCATTCACCCAAAATCAAGTTTCTGAACTATGCGACGGACAGCAGGACGGACCGTCGCTGGCGCGACGGCTCGTCACAGCTTGCGTAATCCCAGTTGGAGTCGGATTTCTGGTTAAGTTTTAAGGGACGTTTTTGACTATTCTTGCCTTAATTATAAAGTTCGTGGGTGTATATTAATAACTCAAATTCTTGGGGGTTAAAAGAGGTAACCTTAAGTTAATTAGTGGGGTATTATTGCCATCTTTTATTCTTAATTATATACTAATTAGGGTAAAAGAAAGAGGGTTTGAATAAGAAAATAGAAAGAACAAGAAGGGAGAGAGAGAAACGATCGAGAGAAGAGGAAAGCACCAAGCTTTGAGGATTAACTTGCTTGATTTCAATTCTTCGGTGAAGCTAGATTATGGATTTCATGCTATTCGTAGTAAACTTCTAATAGTGAATGATATGTGTTAGTAGTATTGTAAATCTTCTATATGCTTAATTGTATGCTTGCATGAATGATGTGATTATGTAATTGTGAATAAATAAGCATGATGAAGCTATTGAATCCCAAATCTTGAAAAGAAACCCTAATCTACTTTGTTAATGATGATGCCTTGGTATAAAAGAAGGCTTGATGAACGAAAGTGGTGAGATTAGGGGATCGGGTGCCACGTTCCGGTACCAGGATAGTATATGAGGATCGGAGTGTCACGTTCCGACACTAGGATAGTATATGGATCGGGTGTCACGTTCCGGTACCAGGATAGTATATGAGGATCGGAGTGTCACGTTCCGACACCAGGATAGAATATGGATCGGGTGTCACATTCCGGTACCAGGATAGTATATGAGGATCGGAGTGTCACGTTCCGACACCAGGATAGTATATGGATCGGGTGCCACGTTTCAGTACCAGGATAGAATATATGGATCGGGTGCCACGTTCCGGTACCAGGATAGAATGAGGATCGGAGTGTCACGTTCCGACACCAAGATAGTATATTGAGGAGCGGAGTGTCACGTACCGACACGAGGGGAATAAAGATAATGAATCTTGAAAAATGTTAATATATCCAATCTAATTAACTGAATTCCTAAATGAGTATGATGAGGAGGCGTGAGTCCTCATTGATGTGCTTGGTGTTGTAACCAAGGGTTATGGTAACTGTAAATGCTGCATGCTAAGGATATTAGTTGATTTTATGATATTGCTTAATATATACTATTTTCTATTTTGAGTTGGCCGATGATATCTACTCAGTACCCGTGTTTGTACTGACCCCCTACTTTTATGTTTTCTTCTTTGTTATTTGTGGAGTGCAGCAAACGTGCCGTCGTCTTCAACTCAGCAGTGATTCTAGCCAGTCTTCGTCATACCGGATATTCAGGGTGAGCTAATGCTTCTAGCTTGGACTGAGTCTTCTTACTCAAGTCTTGATGCCTTGAACTTCCGGCATGGACTAGCTTCTTATGTATTCTTAGCTTTTAGAATACTCTTAGTTTAGTCATTTGATCGTAGATGTTCTTGTGATGATGACTTCCAGATTTTGGGGATAATAATAGTTATTGATTTTATTAATGAGTTTAAGTCTTCCGCATTACTTTATGTTGATATTATATTGAAACGTTGAGGTTTAGATTGGTTGGTTCGCTCACTTAGGAGGGTAAGTGTGGGTGCCAGTCGCGGCCCGGATTTGGGTCGTGACAAACTTGGTATCAGAGCATTAGGTTCGTTGGTCTCATCACACAAGAACAAGTCTAGTAGAGTCGTAAGGAACGGTAGGGGGACGCCTTTACTTTTCCTTGGGAGGCTATAAGACTTTAGGAAAATTTCACTCTTTCATTCTTTCTTTCGTGCTACTACTTGAGTCCAATTGGTATCTAGGCGATACGAATTGGTATCTGACCATCTTCACTCTCTTTCGCAGATGGTTAGAACTAGAACAACGACTATGCCAACACCAACACCGGCCAGACAAGAAACAACTGAGCCAGCCACTGGGGCTGTGGCTCGAGGAAGAACAGCGGCAAGGGGCCGTGGTAGAGGTCGTGGGAGGACGTCCTCTAGGGGGAGAGGACGAGCACCTAGCCAATCTGATACTAGGGCAGTGACTCCTCCACCGACTGAGGAAGTAATAAGAGAAGGGGAGGATGGGGAAACTGAACAAGTGCAGAATGAGGGATTGCCACCCCAACCTACCCCGGAGATGATCAATCAGGTTCTCGCCTATCTCAGTGGGTTGTCTGATCGAGGTCTGGCACCTCCAGTGTTTTCTGCGCCAACACCTCCGGTTTCGGAGGTACAACATGCGGCTACTATGGCTCCCCGCATGGATGTTCCATTAGGAATAAGTACATTTCCTCGTCTGACTACAGGGTCTGTAATGACAAGTGATCAGCATGAACTTTTCAGTAAGTTCTTGAAATTGAAACCTCCAGTCTTCAAGGGTGCTGAATCGGAGGATGCTTATGATTTATGGTTGACTGTCACGAGCTACTACACAAGATGGGTATAGTAGAACGGTTTGGTGTTGAGTTCGTGAGTTATCAGTTTCAAGGGAACGCCAAAATGTGGTGGCGATCCCATGTTGAGTGTCAATCGACAGAGGCACCACCTATGACTTGGGCCTCATTCTCTAGCTTGTTCATGGAGAAGTATATCCCCCGGACTTTGAGGGATAGGAAAAGGGATGAGTTCTTGAGCCTAGAGCAAGGTAGGATGTCGGTTAATGCTTATGAGGCTAAGTTTCGTGCACTATCCAGATATGCCACTCAACTCTGTTTCAGTCCTCAAGAGCGGATTCGCCGGTTTGTGAAGGGGTTGAGGTCAGAATTGCGGATTTCAGCCTTACAGATAGCGGCAACGGCAAAATCCTTCTAAGAAGTGGTAGACTTTGTGATAGAAGTAGAAGGAGTGAAGCCAGACGACTTCACCACAACATCGACATCAAAAGGGTTTCGAAAGGGAGGTGAGTTTAATGGTTCTTACACTAGAGGACAGGGTTCGGGAAGTTACTCAGTCCGACCAATTCAGTCTTCACTACAGACTGTAGTTGGGGGACCACCTCAGACCGGTCAACACTTCTCCGAGAGGCCTATGCTTGACTCCAGAGAGTGTTATGGATGTGGGGAGATTGGACATATTAGGAAAAATTATCCCAGACAAAGTTATAGACCCCCAATAGCTAGAGGTAGAGGTGGTCATGGTAGAGGCCGTTATTCTGGAGGACGTGGTGGTCGAGGTAATGGTGGTCACCAAAACGGCAGAGGTAATGGGCAAACTGGGGCCACTACATCACAACATGGTAGGGGCAACGGACAGACGAACGATAGGGCTTATTGTTACGCTTTCCTTGGGCGGTCTGAAGCGGAGGCATCTGATGCTGTCATCACAGGTAATCTTCTGGTTTGTGATTGCATGGCTTCTATATTGTTTGATCTTGGATCCACGTTTTCTTATGTATCTTCCTCATTTGCTAATGGTCTAAATTTACATTGTGAATTACTTGATATGCCTATTCGTGTCTCTACTCCGGTGGGTGAGTCTATGGTAGTCGAAAGGGTATATATGTCTTGTTTGGTAAACTTTGTGGGGAGCAACACTTATGTAGATTTGGTTATCTTGGAAATGGATGATTTTGATGTAATTCTGGGTATGACTTGGCTTTCTCCGCAATTTGCGATCTTGGATTGTAATGCTAAAACGGTGACGTTAGCTAAGCCTGGGACAGATCCGTTAGTGTGGGAGGGTGACTACACTTCCAATCCGGTGCGTATCATCTCCTTTCTTCGTGCTAAGAAAATGGTTAGTAAAGGGTGTTTAACTTTCTTGGCACATCTCAAGGATGACACTACCCAAGTACCTTCGATTGAGTCGGTTTCAGTGGTTCGTGAGTTTCTGGATGTGTTCCCTGCAGATCTTCCTGGTATGCCACTGGATAGGGATATTGACTTCTATATTGATCTTGAACCGGGTACTCGCCCCATTTCTATACCCCCTTATAGAATGGCTCCCACGGAGTTAAGAGAGTTAAAGGCACAACTTCAAGAGTTATTGAACAAAGGCTTCATTAGACCAAGTGCATCCCCTTGGGGTGCTCCAGTTTTGTTTGTAAAGAAGAAGGATGTGAGTTTTCGAATGTGTATAGACTACAGACAACTAAACAAGGTAACGATAAAGAACAAGTATCCTCTTCCCCGCATTGATGACTTGTTCGATCAGTTACAATGTGCTTGTGTCTTCTCTAAGATTGACTTGAGATCCGGTTATCATCAATTGAAAATACGGGCAACGGATGTGCCAAAGACTGCTTTTCGAACGAGGTATGGGCATTACGAATTTGTAGTGATGTCTTTTGGTCTAACGAATGTCCCTGCTGCGTTCATGAGCTTGATGAACGGGATTTTTAAGCCATATTTGAATCTCTTCGTGATCGTATTTATCGATGATATATTGGTATACTCAAAGAATAAGAAGGAACATGAAGAGCATTTGAGAATGGTATTGGAAATGTTGAGGGAGAAAAAGCTTTATGCCAAGTTCTCTAAGTGTGAATTTTGGCTAGATGCAGTGTCCTTCTTGGGGCACGTGGTTTCTAAGGATGGAGTGATGGTGGATCCTTCTAAGATTGAGACAGTGAGGAATTGGGTAAGACCTACTAATGTGTCAGAAATAAGGAGCTTTGTTGGGTTAGCTAGCTACTACCGTCGATTTGTTAAAGGACTCTCTTCTATTGCTTCCCAATTGACGAACTTGACTAAGTAGAATGTTCCATTTGTATGGTCGGACGAATGTGAGGAAAGCTTTCAGAAGCTCAAGACTTTGTTGACTACCGCACCTATCCTTACCTTGCCAGTAGAGGGTAAGAACTTCATTGTTTATTGTGATGCGTCCTATTCGGGTTTGGGTGCAGTACTAATGCAAGAGAAGAGTGTGATTGCTTATGCTTCGAGGCAATTAAAAGTGCATGAACATAACTATCCAACCCACGATTTGGAATTGGCTGCGGTAGTGTTTGCATTAAAGCAATGGAGACACTATTTATATGGGGTTAAGTGTGAGGTCTACACGGATCATCGTAGCCTTCAGTATGTCTTTACTCAGAAAGATTTGAACTTGAGGCAGAGGAGATGGATGAAACTGCTGAAGGACTACGACATCACTATTATGTATCATCCGGGGAAGGCGAATGTTGTAGCGGATGCTTTAAGTAGAAAGGCGGGAAGCATGGGAAGTCTAGCTCACTTGCAAGCTTCTAGACGCCCTTTGGCTAGAGAGGTTCAGACTCTAGCTAATGACTTGATGAGATTAGAAGTAAATGAGAAAGGAGGATTGTTGGCTAGTGTGGAGTCAAGATCTTCTTTTCTTGACAAAATTAAGGGAAAACAGTTTGATGATGAGAAACTAAGGCGAATCCAAGATAAAGTATTGCGAGGGGAGGCTAAGGAAGCACAAATCGATGAGGAAGGTGTTTTGAGAATCAAGGGAAGGGTATGTGTGCCCCGTGTTGATGATTTGATCAACACTATTCTGACAGAAGCTCATAGTTCAAGGTATTCTATACATCCGGGTGCAACCAAGATGTATCGTGACCTAAAACAACACTTTTGGTGGAGTAGAATGAAGCGTGATATTGTTGACTTTATTGCCAAGTGTCCAAACTGTCAACAAGTAAAGTATGAACACCAAAGGCCCGGAGGAACACTTCAAAGAATGCCCATTCCGGAATGGAAATGGGAGAGGATCGCAATGGACTTCGTGGTTGGTCTTCCAAAAACGATGGGTAAGTATGACTCCATTTGGGTGATTGTTGATAGGTTAACTAAATCTGCTCATTTCATTCCGGTGAAGGTGACTTACAATGCAGAAAAGTTAGCCAAGATCTATATCTCAGAAATCGTTCGATTGCATGGGGTTCCACTATCCATCATATCAGATAGGGGTACGCAGTTACTTCTAAGTTTTGGAAAATATTGCATGCGGAATTGGGTACTAGGTTGGACCTTAGTACTGCGTTCCATCCTCAGACCGATGGTCAGTCTGAAAGGACGATTCAAGTGTTGGAGGATATGCTTCGTGCGTGTGTGATAGAGTTTGGTGGTCATTGGGATAGCTTCCTACCCTTAGCGGAGTTTTCATATAATAATATCTATCACTCAATCATTGATATGGCTCCATTTGAAGCATTGTATGGTAGGAGATGTAGGTCTCCCATTGGTTGGTTTGATGCATTTGAGGTTAGGCCTTGGGGTACTGACCTTTTGAGGGATTCGATAGAGAAACTGAAGTCTATTCAAGAAAAACTTCTAGCGGCGCAAAGTAGACAAAAAGAATATGCAGATCGAAAGGTCAGAGACTTAGAGTTCATGGAAGGTGAACAAGTCTTGTTGAAGGTTTCGCCAATGAAAGGGGTGATGCGATTTGGTAAGCGAGGTAAACTTAGCCCAAGGTATATTGGTTCATTTGAAGTACTTAAGCGAGTAGGGGAGGTGGCTTATGAGTTAGCCTTGCCTCCAGGGCTGTCCGGAGTGCATCCGGTATTCCATGTGTCTATATTGAAAAGATATCATGGGGATGGAAATTACATTATCCGTTGGGATTCAGTTTTGCTTGATGAGAATTTGTCTTATGAGGAGGAGCCTGTTGCTATTTTAGATAGAGAAGTTCGCAAGTTGAGGTCAAGAGAGATTGCATCCATCAAGGTGCAATGGAAGAATCGACCGGTTGAAGAAGCCACTTGGGAGAAGGAGGCGGATATGCGAGAAAAATACCCATATCTGTTTACAGATTCAGGTACTCCTTTTCGCCCTTGTTTTCCTTCTTGTGATCGTTCGGGGACGAACGATGGGTAAATTGGTATCTAATGTAATGACCTGTTTAGTCGTTTTGAGCAGCAGATTTTATTTCTGGAAAAACAGGCTGAGGCGACGGACTCAACGACGATCCGTCATGGGCACGACGGACCGTCGCAGGGTCTCGTTTCAAAACACTTAGAAAATATGAAATTGGGTGCTGAAAATTGACTCTCTGAACTTCGTAACGGAGTGGCAGGACAGACCGTCACAGCTGTGACGGCCATTCACCCAAAATCAAGTTTCTGAACTATGCGACGGACAACAGGACGGACCGTCGCAGGCGCGACGGCCCGTCACAGCTTGCGTAATCCCAGTTGGAGTCAGATTTCTGGTTAAGTTTTAAGGGACGTTTTTGACTATTCTTGCCTTAATTATAAAGTTCGTGGGTTTATATTAATAACTCAAATTCTTGGGGGTTAAAAGAGGTAACCTTAAGTTAATTAGTGGGGTATTATTGCCATCTTTTATTCTTAATTATATACTAATTAGGGTAAAAGAAAGAGGGTTTGAATAAGAAAATAGAAAGAACAAGAAGGGAGAGAGAGAAACGATCGAGAGAAGAGGAAAGCACCAAGCTTTGAGGATTAACTTGCTTGATTTCAATTCTTCGGTGGAGGTAGGTTATGGATTTCAAGCTATTCGTAGTAAACTCTTAATAGCGAATGATATGTGTTAGTACTATTGTAAACCTTCTATGTGCTTAATTGTATGCTTGCATGAATGATGTGATTATGTAATTGTGAATAAATAAGCATGATGAAGCTATTGAATCCCAAATCTTGAAAAGAAACCCTAATCTACTTTGTTAATGATGATGCCTTGGTATAAAAGAAGGCTTGATGAACGAAAGTGGTGAGATTAGGGGATCGGGTGCCACATTCCGGTACCAGGATAGTATATGAGGATCGGAGTGTCACGTTCCGATACCAGGATAGTATATGGATCGGGTGCCACGTTCCGGTACCAGGATAGTATATGAGGATCGGAGTGTCACGTTCCGACACCAGGATAGAATATGGATCGGGTGCCACGTTCCGGTACCAGGATAGTATATGAGGATCGGAGTGTCACGTTCCGACACCGGGATAGTATATGGATCGGGTGCCACGTTCTGGTACCAGGATAGAATATATGGATCGGGTGCCACGTTCCGGTACCAGGATAGAATGAGGATCGGAGTGTCACGTTCCGACACCAGGATAGTATATTGAGGAGCGGAGTGTCACGTACCGACACGAGGGGAATAAAGATAATGAATCTTGAAAAATGTTAATATATCCAATCTAATGAACTGAATTCCTAAATGAGTATGATGAGGAGGCGTGAGTTCTCATTGATGTGCTTGGTGTTGTAACCAAGGGTTATGGTAACTGTAAATGCTGCATGCTAAGGATATTAGTTGATTTTATGATATTGCTTAATATATACTGTTTTCTATTTTGAGTTGGCCGATGATATCTACTCAGTACCCGTGTTTGTACTGACCCCCTACTTTTATGTTTTCTTCTTTGTTATTTGTGGAGTGCAGCAAACGTGCCGTCGTCTTCAACTCAGCATTGATTCTAGCCAGTCTTCGTCATACCGGATATTCAGGGTGAGCTAATGCTTCTAGCTTGGACTGAGTCTTCTTCCTCAAGTCTTGATGTCTTGAACTTCCGGCATGGACTAGCTTCTTATGTATTCTTAGCTTTTAGAATACTCTTAGTTTAGTCATTTGATCGTAGATGTTCTTGTGATGATGACTTCCAGATTTTGGGGATAATAATAGTTATTGATTTTATTAATGAGTTTAAGTCTTCCGCATTACTTTATGTTGATATATATTGAAACGTTAAGGTTTAGATTGGTTGGTTCACTCACTTAGGAGGGTAAGTGTGGGTGCCAGTCGCGGCCCGGATTTGGGTCGTGACAGTATCAAAAAGAATTTGTGTTCTATGAGTGCAATGAAAATTTGAAATAAACGATACTTAAATGGAAAAAAATAATCATCAAACTAATGAAAAAGATACAAAAATCAAGATGGATAGGGACAAATGTACATATCGTAAGTAGTGTTGGTCGAATAATCGGAGGTGCCGCCTTTCTACCCTTTCTCTTTGGGGTTTTTGGGTCTTTCGAAGTAGATGCATGTTTGTTCTTTCAAAATTTCTTTTGCTAGAACTTGAATTTGTCATGACTATATAGGGTCACGCAACGATTTACAACTCAAATCTTCAAAGGTTTCAATTCTGGAAAAAAAAAAAACTACAAACTTTTTAGAAAAGAAAAGACAATGAAAATGCAAAAAAAGGAAAAATAAAAAGGAAGAAATCATAATAGAGCAGATGATATACTTGTTTTGGACTCTTATCGTATGAATAGGGATAAGATTCTTTTGAATTTCAAATTTAATTTAAATTTTAATTGAAAATTTTAGAGAGAAAAAATTTGCGCGAAATTTGAGGGATGAGAAAATTGTATTTTTGAGTTCCAAAGTAAAAAGTGAAGTAAAGTATCATTGGATGTAAAAAAAGGGATTCTTGAATTTTAATAAAAGAGTAAGAAAATATTGGAAATAGGTAAAGTAAAATTATGCAATTTTTAGTAATTTTTCCCTATTTTTATAAAGAAAAATATATAAATTTATTTATTTCTTATTACCGCTTCACCGTAGTCTGTGGTTCGTGAAATATTGGACTCTCATATTCGTAGGCCCATTGGACTATCAAAATTCTTAGCCCAGAGGAGAAATATGAGAATTTTCTGTAATATTTCAATAAATCCGGGTTGAATCCGTCATTTCGCTAATAGGGTTAGCCGCAGAGCTTCTCCATCTTAAACCTAGAAACCCTAGCAGAACCTCTATAAATTGAGAGTGACCGCCCCCATCACTGCCATCACACAATACAGTGAGCACCAACAAATTCCTCTTATTTTTTTTATTTTTTTTTGTGTTTTACTTAGATGTACAAGGAAGAGTCGCTATGAAGACTCTGTAAAAGATCAAGCTCAACAGACCGGATTGTCAGGGGCTTATGCCTTTGCATGTCGATCTCCTTCATCACTGAGCATTCTCTTCTTACATCTTACATTTTTTATATCTATTTTTTTGAGATTTTCTGATTAAATTTTTGGGGAGGATGATTTTGCTATGAGGATTCTTAAGCTCCCTCTTCTGAGTTAAAGCTGAGGAAACTTGCTGGCAGAATCGAACCAATAATAACTAGCCACTACTGAGCCATTTCAATCCTCCCTTAGATCTACTTCATTTTTTTTAGATCTATTTGTCCATTTCCCGTTTTAAATCTCTTTGTTTTTGTGCTAATTTATTGTCACGGTGACGACTCCATGAAATTCAAGCTCAACAGACCGGATTGCAGGCTTCTCTATTGTTAGAGTAAGTTTGCGTGTCGAGTACCCCGCTGAACTGAGTGACTTTTATTTTTTTAAAATTTATTTATTTGTGAAATTGAGATCGTTATGAGGATATCTAAGCTCCCTCTTCTGATATCGGTGAGGAAAATTGCTGGCAGAATCGAACCAATAAATTAATTTGCCATTACTGAATGATCTTAATCTTTTTTTTTGTTATTGTTATTGTTTTAAATGGTGATGATGATGAAGCAATTATTATTATTCCAACACTTGGACTGATTTTATACTAGTGATTACATTATTGCATCTGAATCACATACAGATTCGATTTTTATTACTAATTTTATTTAGGTAGATACATTTTGTGCAAGTTTCAAGTGTCGCCATATATCAAATGATGATATACATATCAATCTTAGGACACCTTTGGACACAATCACATGATTGTGAATGAAAATAGTTTTTCTTCTGATGATATATGGATAAATTCAATTCAATTCCATGACAATGTGATTTTTTGATAAATAGACTCTTTTACCTAATCTATTTTATTACTACTAAGAAGAATCATGATGACGACTCCATAATATTCAAGCTCAACAGACCGGATTGCAGGCTTCTCTATTTTGTAGGGTTTGTTTGCGTGTCGAGTACCCCGCTGAACTGAGTGATTCTTCTTTTTAATTTATTATTTTTCTTTTTTGATGTTAAACAAATAATTTGCATTGATATGATCTTCAATTGTTTTAATATTGTTACATGATGCTGAAGAGCTCATTTTATTTGGTTTTATACATTGCAATATTTGTTTTGTAACATTTGAATACAGTTAATTTTAAATAAATAAATAAATTAGCCTAACAAACCGATAATGGAATAAATCCCGGTAGTTGGAATAAACTTTGTCGAGTAAACCCAATAAACTCTTTGATTTATAATCTGTATTATTACAAGTCACTCGTATATACTCTAGTAATTATATATATCATTTTCATCTTAAGGATGTGCAAAAATAATTTTAAGTTTATTTTTTGAGTTTTAATATAATTTTAAGTTTATTTTTTTATTTTTAATAATTCAGATTTTTTGGAGTTTTTAATCTCGAATCAATTTGGGTTTTTCAAATATTAAATTAAATCATTATGTTGAATATTTAAATATATAAATTCAACTAAACTAATAAACTTTGGATTTTTTTGTATTTTTGAATATTTCCAATATGGATTGCATACAAACATATAATTAATTTCCAATATGATAACACAAATATTCAATAAAAAATAATAATTATGAAATCATCATGTAAAATAAATATTATAAAGTCATAAGAAAAACAATCTTAATAAATTATGCTAAAATAAGTTTAATAAGTATTAATTACATTACTAAATATTGAAGGAAAATTAAAATTAGATTATGTATTTTAATTGTTTAGGTCAAATATAATAAAATACTAAAGAATAAATATTCAATATTATTGTCATTCTTATTGGATTGATTTTTTTTTGCATTAATATTAATTTGATTTTGATTTAAGTTCTATTAAAATTATCAACATCTATGAATTATAATCTTTATAGGACCATTTCGAATTCTAAGTTTTAAACTTGAAATAATATATTAAAAGATAAAATTATGAAATAGTATAAGAATATTTTAAAATGATATTAAACTAAATATTTTTATGTATAAAATAAAATTTTAAAATTACTTGTATAACGTCGGGTTGGTTTGGTCTCCAGTTGATTTTTGTTAGTGTCACTATCCAAAAATAAACGTGATGACACTTGTCTTATCCATCAAGACAAGTCAGCCTAAAACTCATAACCATTACACTAAAATTTGAAAATTTTATAAAAAGCCAAAATAATATCCCAAAAATCTGGTTGTCACGTGTACAAGTTTTTAGAGTATTATAATTGAATTAAAAGAAAATGTAGTCTATATGACATTGTTTTTAGAGTAGAACAAAAATCATAAACAAAAGTAAGAAGGTCTGCTGAGATGACAAACAGCTACCTCGCAAATCTCCAAAAAATCTCGAAAAAGAAGAGAATATATCACAAAAATCCAGGTTATTAACCTACAAAAAATTGTAGAAGAAGAGTTAGTACCAAATCACACGGTACTCAGCAAGTAAACCTCCAAACACAAGCTAAGGGGATGACATACAGGTACTTCTAATCGAATCTCTACAACTACAACCTGCACAAAAATCAGCCCAACCTAAAAACTCAGTTTAAAGCGCACATAGTTCAACAACAATACTTAGGCAATTACATATCCTCAACAATAACAACACTTTGACAAATTAAACGTCCTCAACAAAAACACTTTAACAAATTACATGTCTTCAACAACAACACTTTAACAAATTAAATATCCTCAACAACAACACTTTAACAAATTACATATCCTGGACAACAATACTTCAACAAATTATATATCCTCAACAACAAGCTTAGTATTCGTCAATCACCAATTTCACATAAATGCATTCACAAGATCAACAAAATACAATATCAAGTTCACTAATGATAAGTATGTGCAATGCAAATGAATGCAATATCAAGTATAATGATGCATGTTTGACCTAATGCTACGCACTCGCTGTCTCTCAGTTCGTGACCCATGGGGGACATACTGTCCATGCATCTATCGCGGTGTGCGATACAATTCTCGATAATAGTAACCATCGCGGTGTGCGATACGTTCCTCCATATATAGTATTCATCGCGGCATGCAATACGTCCCTTGAAATATAGTATTCATTGTGTCGCTTGATACGACTCTTGAGATGGTAAATCCTCTTTAATTTCTCATTCTTTCTAAATGCACATAACACTTATTACAGTCATGTCTTAGAACAATGCAAATGATATGTTCACAAAAATAACAAGGAGATAACCATTTTCATAACATTGCACAATTCACAACAACAACAATGATTCAACAAGCCTTTCAAACCATTCTCTATTATCAACATATCACTGATAAGCAATTATTCACATTGCCTTTTATTACCCTTTGTTTTCATCATTAGAATTAATCAATGTGACAAGTCAATCCATCACCAAGTTTCATTATTTCCAAACATATACCACAAGGAAATACACGCATTCTATACACTTAACAAATGTTTAGAAATCCACTTGCCTCAGTCAATCCAGAATAATTCGCTTCAAAACTTGAGTCTTCCCCTTTCGTTGAACTTCCAACTCAAAGAAATCTATTCAAAAAATGATCACAATAAGATTACAAGACTAACAACACCCACATCACTCTGTATTTAGTACTATAGACCTTAAAAAAACCACCCAATTCTATAATCAAGCTCCGAATGTTAACGTCAATTAGTATGTCAAGACTTATATTTACTAAATTTCAGATCTAGATTTAATTCTTAAATCCTCCAAATATCATATAAATCTTATCACATCATATAATATAGTATCATTAATATTTGATTACCTATCTTGTTATACCAAAATTTGAATTATACTTGCTAACTATAAGAAAATTGTGAAATCAAAATCAAACCCATAATCTCTATTCTTATTTACGAATCACTATCCATAATCTCAATTAGTTACATGATTTACTTGACAATTATTTTGTCGCACCTTCTGAAAACAGTAAACAAGGATTATACATGTATGAATATTTTATTGTGAATTTAATTAAAATTACAAAATGATTGACATCAAACTTTTCTCAAATCACATATACTTTAATTAAGTTCTTTTACACAATTCATCTTCAACCTATTTCCCCAATCATTGGTAGTAATTACTTCATGATTAACCACTAAAACTTTTCACTAGAAACTCATAGAATACACTTACTCATCGATTTGATAAATCAATATTACAGCAACTTAAAATTCAATTTGTCACATACCAACATATAATAATAATAATTAAAAAAAATTTAGTATATAATAACTTATATGCATAATTACAAATTCATATGTTACTATAAATTTATACACGTTTTAACCTAAAAATCTACTTTTAATTATATAAAAAATTAATAAAAAGAATGGGATTAATTACCTTAATGCCTTAGATGAAAATATCAATTATTCTCCCTTTCTTTTCTTTACTTCTTCTGCATATTTTTTTTTGGTCTGTTCGTTGATTTTCAATCCATCTTCAACCGTCAAGAGACTTTTCAACCGTTTAGGGCACTTTGCCCTTCTTTTTAAATATTATTATTATTATTTTATTTACTTATTTAATTTCCTTTCCTTTTTTTTCTTTTTCTATTATTATTACCAACAAAATAATTATTTATTAAATTTAAAAATCATATCACTAATATTTATAAGTCATAAATTATTTATAAAATCTATTAAAAAGGTAAATAAAAAAAATAATGATTAAAAATTCCCAAAACGGCTAGGAGGGTCATTACAGTTAGTTAAAATCAAACCAAACCAAATATAGTCGGATTTTATTTTTCAATATCAAATCAAGTCAAACCAAATTACTAGTCCGATTTTTTTCAATTTGATTCGATTTGCGGTTTGGTTTGATTTTGTACACCCCTAGAAAGAAGTGTGAATGGAAAAGAAAAAAAAAAGTTGAAACTAATATTTTGTGGCTATATTTTATTTTCGAACTTTTTTTTTGCGATTATATTTTATTTTAGTCTTGTATTTGTGAAATAAAATAAAATAAAGTTAACTATGATAAATTTTACAAGAAAATAGTCAGATATAACTTCTAGCTAATTATGCATGAAATAGGAAATTGAATATAATTGTATAAATTTTTCTATCAAGATAATATTATAACTTAGTTGGATAATTATTTTAAAGTAGGAACATATTGCACTTAGGTTTCCTAGTTATATAGATTTTCCAATTTTCAATTCCAAAATTGAAATTCAGCCCATTAATGAGATATTTCGAACAAAACCTAAAATCACATATATATTTTTGTGTATAATATAATTGGCTAATTGATTTTCTATGTGATCACTGGCATTGTAAATTAATATATATATATATTATTCTTAATATTTCATCAGAGTTATTAGATAATTTATTTTTAGATAGAGTACTATAAAGTCGTTTTGAGACAAAATAATTAACGGCTTCTTGGTTCTGTAAATTGTTAATTTTTTTAATTCAATTGGTTTTTAAAGGAGGAAATTTAGAAATAGCGATAATTTTGAGCCTTAATTATTGATGATTAGTGATAGTTTGACTAATTATCAAACATTGCATTAGTTTATTTTTTTTAAAAAATGCAATTCACTCTGAGTATCAGTGTATTAATTTTGCTATACATTTACTATACATAGCTAATCGATACAGGATACAACAAAAGATAGATTAAACTTAAAACTCTTGCTATGTATAATAATTTTTTAAAATTGGCTATTTCAAATAAATATATTTGCTATTTATTTGCAAGTAATTTTTCCTTTCTAAATGACTCTTATTTTGGACCAGTGTTTTGTTCCTAAATAATGATCTTTTATTATTGTATTATCTCTATTCAACGTTTCAAAATTGACAGGTTAGGTTAAAATTAGGAAGAGTAGGTCTCTATATTTAAAATTGATAATTTTTGTTGGATGTCTATGCCATGAAGCATTGATCTTTTGAATTGGTTTTTGACGGGAGGGATACAAAACACCCCACCAATATCTCAAAAACTTTTTTGCAAAAGGAAAATAATATAATATATACTGTATTAAGATTTAATATTACAAAATCTAACAGTAGTTTTTACTTTTCAAAATTAAAAGGGAAAACTATCTAACTATACAACATTTCTATCATATTAATTTTTTATATGGTTTGAAATAATTACCTACATATTTGTCTGAGTAATTATTGATTTCATACCATCTTTCTAAATCAAATATACTTAAATACATATATTTTTGCTACCAGATACACTATGAAATTAAGGAGAGAGGCAAGCGAAAGAGCAAAAGAGGCGAGCGAGATAAGAGGAAGGAGAGCGAGAGAGTCAGTGTTTCTCAATTCTCAGATACAAGCAAATCACACTGAATACATGTATCTAAGATACCAAATTCATTTGAAATACTTTATGAAATACAAATACATAAAAAAAAAGGGAGCGATAGATACATATAAATTTACTTGAATACGTCATATCTGAAATAAATTACACATAACTTTAATCTGATCAGGGGCGGACCCACATGGTGTCCGCCGGGTGCTCGAGCACCCATTAACTTTGTTACAATATATATATATATATATATATATATGTGTGTGTGTATAGAAATCGATAGATATTTGTATAAAATTAATATAGAGCACCCAATGAATAAATCATATAGTTGGCTCAATAGTTCTAGGATGGTACTTAAAACTCTTTTAGTGTTGTTGTACCAAGGTTCAAATCTCATTGTTAACACATAACGGGTACAGAACACTGCCATTGAATATGATCATAATATATCCCGACATGCTTGTTGCATGTATTTGGAGCCGCAATCTTACACAGATGCTGATTTCAAAAGCTCACTAAATAGCACGTAATTAATTCTTAAATTAATGAAATTTATATTGTTTGCCCCGATACTAACCATGATCATTGGTTTGTTGGTATAAAAGGTGGAATGGACTAGCCCACCACATTTGGGCCATATTGTAAGTTGGACACTCAAGTTGTTCAGTTGACATATTGGGTCCATCCTACAAACAGCAACAGCTTCATCAACTTGGCCTCTTTACATTCATCAATGCATTTGCGCCCACAATTTCAAGATATTTTTTTGAGTTTTACCATAAAGTTTCTTTGGTCGGCCACAACATTTGTTCCTTATTTTCTTGAGATTGATAACAATGTGTTTGAAAATATTGTGGTTACATCTCAATTAATTCTTTTGATACTAGTATACATATGTGCAGTTATGCATATATACCAAAGATTATATAGATAAAACATAACCTAGTTACAGCCTGGTGTAGATAAAACGCCGTGCTAGGCCAAACCAACCCTATAGAGAGAGAGGCGAACGTGATTTTGATATGTATCCTAAATACATGTGAATCGCACTAGACACATATATTTGGTGTGATTAATCATATATACATAAGAAAGTGGCGAGCGAGCACAGTCGAAAATAATGCATCTAAAATAAATTTGACCTCATATAATATGATATTCGACATGTATTTAGACGTATTTAAACATATTAAAAATTGATAAGATACGTAACAATGCAAATAAAAATATATCTAATTAATTAACTTCTAAACTAGTGATATTTACGTAAGTATCTCAAAAAAATTATGCTCGATTGCGTTTTTTGCTTTGTCCTTATCATGAATAAAGTCCAAAAGTAGAATACTCCTTTCAAAGAAGCACTAATGGAGACCATAAATTAGTTATAAACTTTTTTGGTTTTGGATGTAATACGACTATGAATATTTTTTTTTTGGATATTTTGTTTACAAGATCATGGGAAATCCCATCTCATGAGAAGAATATACACGTGTCAGGATCCCACATCATTTTGAAGAAAAACTTTTTTAGATATTTTAGAACTTTTGTTTGGTCTTGTTAGTAGTGGCATAATTTGCATTTGAGGTCATGAGAAATTCTATCCACTATACAAAAGTAGTAATAGTTGTGGACTTGTAGTAGTACCAAGAATACAGGTAGAAGAGCATAAAGTTTTGGCCCTTAATTCCATTTCTTATAAGCTAAAGTCAGTGCTTCTATGATTGCACCATAGAAAGCGATGTTTTTATTAAATAGCTCTTATTTTATTATTTCGACTGTTTCAATTTACGTGACATACTTTGAATTTTGAAAGTCAAATTGTTAATTATAGTTATTTGAATCTCAAAATCTAAAAAAATATCACATAAACTAAAACAAAGAGAGTATATGCGGTATGCAAAAGGAAATTTGCTTAAGTTATGCATTTGAATTACCTGATTTAAGATTCATCATCCTCCACTATGGGAATTTGCTTCATTTACGCATTTGAATTGGGGACTCAAGTAATATAAGATAGCGACATATTTTTTTTATTTTATATTATCAGTGTAGTTTAGTTTAATTTATCAGATTATGGAATGATATTATTAATATATATTTTTATCACTGTCATTTACGTGAGGATTAATTTAATTAATTCAAATTTAAAAATGGGCTTAAAGTGACAAAATAGTATAAATGGTTTATTTGGTACATTCACCATCGATTTTTACCTGCGTCATATACTAAAAATAGTTATTTTACTTTACTTGTTTAGTTTGAAAAATAAACAATGATAATTTGGTGCACAAAATATCTCGCATTATTAAAACTCATGGAGGGTCATGCTGCGATTCAAAAGGTGTGATACAGACAATCTATCATAATATAAACATTAGTAATTGCTACCACGACTTGAACTCGCGACCTATTGGTTAAATTTGATAAATTTGATCTAGTTGCTTCATTTCTACGTATGTATTTACTTGTATAATAGTAGATTCTACTACCACACATTTATTTATTAAAGTATACATAACATAATACATTTGTGGATTTGGTAGATAGTAAATAATTATTGTATAAAGGCAATTGATAGGTAGCCATAATGATTCAAGGATCACCTTTCAAAGATGCTCTAAGATATTTTCCAGGGGGGCAAATTACTAGGCGCTACAAATTAGCTTCAATACTTTTTTCTTGGTTTGTAATATTTAATTATGGGTGCAAACTCATTACCTCCATTGATTTGAATTAGTGTAATAAGAAGTTTTGTTTTTTGTTTTTTAAGTGCTCTTGATAAAGAGAACTTTATCAATTTCAAATTCGAGCTCTCTGGTTAAAAAAATAATGTTATCATTTTAATCTTTTCTTTTGATGCTAAAAGTCTTAATCCACTTTTTTCGCAAAAGATTTTTTTGGGTGGGGTGGGGTGGGGGTGGGGGTGGGGGGATTGGGGAAGGAGGAATGGTAAGTGAATTATAACGTGGGGAATCAAACACTCACCAACAAAATAGAAATTCAGATAACTAATCAATTGAGATATTTGCGAAAGTTGATTTACATAATAACGTTCATATATAGTGCAAGTTCATGGAAATGAAAATGATAACGTTGAAATTGTGCTTTTTCTTTTCATTTTGGACTAGTGATTTAACTTATGAAACTGTGGACAACACTTGCAACACGATAATCAATTATTGTTTTAAAACATTAATTATTGCTCTAACACACACTTATATTCAGACAAAGATTTGGAAATCATTTACATGACATTTTTAAAATATACTGTATTAATTACACTGGTGTCCCTTCTTGTATATCAGTGTATAGCTTCCTTATATACTGTGTATATCTAAGATGATATATATGATACACATATGTGTTATACATTTATTATAGTCACGTATTACAAATTCCAAGTTGGCTCTAGCTCAGTAATTGGCCTGTTGCCTCCAAATTAGTCCAAATAGCCTACAATCTATCTCAATTATTGTATATAGCTCGATATCATCCTTAAAATTTCGGTGGAATTCGAATACATTAAAAAATATCTCGACACATCAGGTCTCGATTTTGATAATATGTTGCTCGATGTTTCGATATATCGTATCTTGATTTTGGGTACTTCAACTATTCGATACATCCTATAAATATATCGATAAAGTGATGTATTCGCTTGATACATCACATAAAGTGATGTATTCAGAATAGGATAAAAGTTTTTTTTGTAATTTTTTCAAATGAGGAAATTTTATAAATATAAATAACTTATTTTACTTTTTTATTTTTTTAAAAAAAAGTGTCGCAGATGGACTTTGACCTGCCATTTTTTTTTTCAAATGGCCAACCATGTTAATGGTCGTTTGGATATAAATTAGTTGATATTTGAAGTTAATTAATTAATATAATAATACATTTGAAAGTTTATATTAGGTATGAAAATGAATGGAGAATTGCGAGTAGAAGCCTTATGAAAAGTTGGAAATAAAGTGACTTTATGGTGGTATTTGACTAGGTTAAAAGTTCAGATATAAATTTAATAACTTGACAATTTTTGTTTGACTGTATGTTAGAGTGGGTAAAAGTCTCATACTATTATAGAACAGACTGAAAAATATCTATATGAATACTTAGACAATTCTCCTTATAACTAATTTTAGGATTGAATTAAATCTAAAAATCATATCTCTACATGATATTAATCAAACATTTCGACTTCACCTCATCCTAATGGATTGATCAGAATTCACAATGATGGACTTATCTAAGATATTTTAATTGCCTCAAAGGACAAGACATGGTGAAATTTGTGGTGAATTTTAAATTGCAAAAGTAGGAAGGGGCGGTGGTGCAAATCATGCACATTATTCACAAGTGCTTCATTACGGCCCACGCCCTCTCTAAATGTCACGAGTGGATACTGCCCGGACCCAATCAATCAATCAATAATCTTTTTCTTTCTTTTTCCTATACATTCAAAAAAAAAATAAAAAAAATCAATGACTAAATACCAATTTCTTCTTATACTATATATAAACCCCCATGCATATAGCTAAGGCATTCAAATAACAACCATTTTTTAAAAAAAAGAGCATTTCCCTTTGTGCTAACCTTATCATTACCTTGTGCTACTAGCTTAAAAATGCATTCGAAATTCATCAATTTCGCTCTTTTTATATTTATTCTCTTTACTGTCTCCGCTGGTTCTTTAGCCCTTGGCCCGATCGGCGGAAGGAAGATGAGCTCGAATACCGAGATGGGATCACCTAGCTCAGGTAGTGGTGCGGCTCATGGCCCTAATTGGGATTACAATTGGGGTTGGGGTTCAAGCCCGAGCGGAGGATGGGGTTATGGCTCGGGCTCGGGTAGGTCTCCTAATGGATTCGCCCGAGGCTGGGGTTTTGGTTCCGGATCAGGGAGCGGGTCTGGATCGGGATATGGTTATGGTTACGCAAGCGGTGGGGCTCATGGTGGTGGTTATGGAGCTGGAAGTGGTTCGGGTGGTAGTGGAGGAGGTTTTGGTTCGGGAAGTGGTGGTTCACCATCAGTTCCCGAACGTCATGGGTAAATTAAAACTTTGTATCCTAATATGTTGTGTATGGCGTAAAATATAACTATAGGGATGTATTATGACTTGAACTACGTGCAATATTTAGTATTTTGTTAGTACTATGTTATATAGCTCATGTGGTGTATACGATATTATTAATAATATAAGATGAATGTTTTCATATGCTCAAAAACATCTTTTTTTTAAAAAAGGCACGATGAGTGCCTATTCTTTTTTCCATGAAAGTTAAGTTCATTCTTGTTTTGTTTGAATTTGTTTTTCTTAGTTATAACTTATAATTTGGTTTATCAAAGAATTTTTTTTCCAAATATTTTGAATTGTAAACTCTTATACTCCAAATCAATACAAATAGATTGAATTATAGATGGAGTATATGGTATGAAGGACTTATACGTGTATGTAGGAGCGGTTCATCCTGTTCACATGAAATCATGTTTTTCTTTTAAAATCATATATAATAGTGTTATATTTTTTTAAAAAAAATATTTACATATAAATATATGAATAGACACTCGAAGTATCACACAATATCATGAGATAATGATTGGGTGCACCTCTCTAAGGGACGTAAGAAATTTGAATATTTTATTTATCTTGTTTTATTTTTCTTTTTAAAATTGGGTAACACCACTCTAAATGATTTGGATAGATAAAAGAAAAAATTAGACCTATACAATTTTAAAATTTCAACTATTTTTAATGATAAGAACTTAAATATCAAATCAGTTAAATCTATATCTTAAATTTATCTATTTTTTTTTAAATAATAATAATAATGCACTCAACCACTTAAAATCCTAAATACCCCTATACTAGGGAGAGCTATTTTCCAATTTTTAATTAGAGTAATAATTAGTGTGTGCTGATTATGAGCACGGGTAGTTTATGGTCTAAATAATAACTAGTGGGAGTAGGTTCGTTTGTTGGGTAAAGGGCTATTTGAACAAGTACTTTTGTGGTTGTAATTAATTATGTCTATGTGTACTTATTTCACATGTTTGGCCAACTCTCATATATAAAGTGAGTTCTCATATCCTTGACAATGCAAGCATATCTTTTTGTTTGTTGATTTTTTTAATTTGATTGGAAATTTTAAAAAATATAAATAAATTTTTATATGGTGAAGTTTTAAAAAGAAAATTATTTATATTAATGTTATACTAAAAATAAGAATTTACGATAATATTGTTTGAATTTTTTATTCTTTCATTAAAAATTTTTGCTTCAACCAAAATTGTTTATTTTACTATTTTAAAAATTATTATTTCAGTATCTTTATTAAATTAAATATTGACTATTATATAAATCCTTGGTATCCTAAAACACTGGGTAGTTTTGAGGAAAGGATTAAAATAGTCTTTTTTTTCTTGGGTTAAGGTTCAAAGTAATCCTTGAATTTTCATATAGAGTACTAATAGTTCTTCATGTTTGCAATATTGGTGCACTTTTAGTCCTCCTTCAAAATTTTACCTATTTTTAGCACTATAACTTACGTATGAGATGTTCAATAATCATTTTATCTATTTAATAAAAATAACAACTCCATATGAAAGAATGTGAGAAGAAAAATACTTTATTTTGTTTAGTAGAAATCGTATTGCAGGTAAAGTCAAGAGGTTTATCACGATAATTTCATGTGCAATTGTACAATTTTTTCTTTTTCCGCAAATTCATATGTTAAGATGTTTTTTGTTTAGATGCAGTAATATTTTTAGTGAACAAAACAACGTGTTTTTCTTATCACCTTCTCTCAGATAGAGTTATTATTTCTATTATATATATATATATATAAAGATGATTGAACATTCCTTATATAAAATTTTAGATAAAATTAATGTTAAAAAATAGGCAAATTTTTACGGAAGGATCAAAAGTGCACTAATATTGCAAACATGAGGGACTATTAGTGCTTCATTTGAAAACTCAAGGATCACTTTGAGCCTTAGCCCAAAGGTGAGGGACTATTTTGAGCTTTTCCTCGGTAATTTTAGCATTAAATATGGCGTATTTTGGATAGTTTTATTTCTGTTCGTTTATGAGAAACCTCGTATAAATAGCGGATTTAGGATTTTTGTAACCAATTTTTAAATTAAAAAATTAAAAGTGAAATAAATGAAATGTGAAACTCAGAATTTTTGTTTAGGGGGTTTAGAAAAAAGAACTAAAAAAAAGTGAAATATATGAAAAAAATAAAATAAAAATTGAATTTAGAACTTTGTTTAGTAGTTCGGAGAAATAAACTAAAAAAAAAATAAAATAAAGAAATTTGAACTCTTGACATGAAATTTAACTTCAAAAAGATCTGCCACTAGCTATTAAGTTTCTCCTTGATATTATGGGTTCAAAATATATATCTTATATGTATCCTGTAATTTGGCTTTTCCTTTCTTTTTGGTATAATATTCCTTTCCTATTAATGTTATTTTCTTTTTATTATTAAAAATTACATTGGCAAGTTAAAGTTGGTGGCCTCTGACCAATTCACATATACTTACGTATTTGTGGTCATGAGGTTAATAAAGTTTGAATCTTTATTTATTTTATTTTATTATTTTGTTTATTAGTATGTTACAAGAATTGATTTTTATCGTATGAGACACTTTTATGCATCTTTTATATAGATCTTTTGTGTACAAAGGGTTGATAATAAACTTTGAGATGTTTTGTTCACATGCATAGAAATTAACAGAAAATGAAAAGACTACAAAATATGATCAATAACCATTTCATCCTCTGGTGAATATTTGATGGAATTTCAAATAACCATTTCATCATGGAAAAATGATATTTTCAAGTTAGGCAAATTTGTTAATAGTTAGTGATGAATTGTAGAGATGAAATCTTATTTTTGTATTAAATCAAATTGTACAAAATCACATATTGATTTTGACTACTAAACTTACCCTAGAAATAAAATTATTATTTTACATTTTGTTTATTATTTTGGATTAGTTTGTTTAAATATAATTTTAATGAAAAAAAAGTTTCAAGAGGATTTTAGAATCAAAACAAACAAATAGCGGCTCCCTCTTTCTCTATTACTTGACATTTTCTTAAATAGATTTTACTTCATTAAAGAAGATTGAAATAAAAGTAACTATGGTTTGTTTTGCATAATACATTTAAAAAAGTTAATATTGTCGCTCTTTTCCGTAATATTATTTATAGTGCTGTCAATTTAGGCTCACTTTTCAATGACCACTTTTACTCTTCATTTTCTATATTTGGAGAGTAAAATAGAGAATGAACAATCCAATCAATTTCTATATCACTCTCTATTTTTCAAATATAAAAAGGTGAATAGTAATTCTTCAAATATTCACATTGTCTATTTTACTTTTTGACTATTTTATTATTATTTCTATTACTTTCTAATTAACATATTATTTTATATATAAAGTCATTAATTAAATATCTAATATTCGTACTTCTTTTTAAATGTAATGTAATATAATATTTTTAAAAATATATTATTTAATATATAGTACTTTCATTTCCGAAATAATAGTACTTTAAATTTTTTCTAATTTTCATCAATGATATAATTTAATTTTATTATTAATTTTCACTATAAAGAATAAACACAATTAAAATTATAAGATGAAAACTTTAATTTAAAAATAAAATACATAATATGATAATTTAAATACAACATAATAATACAATATATAACATTATAATTTAAATACAAGATAAAATACAATACATAACATAATAATTAATTTGAAATGAAGCAAAAATCATGCCGAAAAGATGTTGAACGTGTATTCAGAATTTTACAATCACGTTTTGCAATTATAATAAGACCGTCATGTTTTTGAGGAAATGAATTGCTACATGAATAATAACTAAATGTATTATACTGCACAAGATGATAATTGAGGGTGAACATGATCTTAATTCACCAATTTAAGATATCGTAGATATTCATACTCCAACTACGAAAATGGTCTTCGATTTAAATAATTTTTAGCTATACATAAAAAAAATTAAGGACAATGATGTTCATTTAGAACTCCGTATGCATTAATAGATCATTTATAGAAACAACATAATAATTTTAAAAATTGAGTGCTTATGTGATTGTATTTCCATCTCATTAGAATTTGTCCATACTAGTATATTTTCTTGAAATTTATGTTATTAAAAATTTAGAATAAAATATCATTTTATATATTTTTGAAAAAATTAAATGTTATATCACATGAAAATTATATAAGGTAATTATTGAGAAAAGAAATAAGGGATTTAAATTATGAAATAAGAAAATAAAAAAGAAATAGAAATAATAATAATAATAATAATAATAATAATAATAATAATAATAATAAAGAGAGAAGAATATATTTTTAGAGAGTAAAACAAAGTATTAGGTTGGAGTTGGTTCTCTTAAAAAAATAAAAAACTCTATATTTGGAGAGTAAAACGGAGGTAGGGTTGGAGATGCCCTAAATAGCCCATCAAATTTGGAATGAGAGAGTGATTTTAAATATGAGTAACATTTGGGTATTGTAAATTTTCTGAGTTAATAACTTTGATGATCACTCAACTATCAATTCTTTCTCACAGAAAGTCACTCAACTTTCACTTTCAACTCAAAAGTCATTCAACTATTGCTTCTTTGCACAGAAAGTCACTCAACGTATTTAATTATTTTTTTCACTAAAATTTGCTGACATGTAATTTTTATTTTAGCCAAAATTTTAAGAATTAAATATATATCCATTTAATGACCTGTCCCATTCAACCCAAGTCGCTAAAGATGAGTAATATTAAACCTTTTATTTTATCGTTAATTCCCCAAAACATTCAATCTTAATTAGCTCCTTCTTTCTCCTAAGTGTTCTTCTTTCTCTCTTCTTTTTTTCCTAAATCATTACCATTAATGATCCAGCACACTCTCAGTGGAGGAGTCAGAATTTTTCACGAAGGGTGTTTAAGTGTTAAAGTGAATCTGCTCTTCTTACAAAGTTAAAAAAAAATTGCTAGTAGTGAAATCCGAACACATAAATAGTTAAAATTTTTGCACCTTTATTCTTTCAAGGCTCCTGAAACCACTAGACTACATCACATTGTTGTGTCAAGGGTGTCCAAAATATGTTATTTAACCACTTAAATTTATCATTTTACTTGTATATACGATATAGTATTACGACGAAGGATGTTTAATTGGACACCCTGACACTAGTGTAACTACGCCACACTCTATTTGTTCTTCAATTGTAAACCCTTTCTTCCTACGCATACAATTTTTTGTTTGTCATTTTCTCCTCTATTGATTGGGAGGTTTATGCTTTTCATTATATTATAGTGATTGATACTATCAATAAATTTTCTCTATGGGAGATGTCATCTTCTAGATGAAATTTCTGGACATTTAAAAACAAGAGGTGAATGTTAGCATTTCACAGAGTTGCTGATTTAAATCCTCGAACTTTTTAATTTGTTTAGAAGATTGTTTTTCTGATAAAGTCATTTTCCATGCATTCATACGTACAGTGGGAGAAGAGGGGAGCTCTTCATGGAGGATCTCGTGCAACGTCAATTGTATCGTCGAATGATATCCAAAATAAAACTAAATCTGACTATCTAAATTATTTTGAAAAAGATAATATTTTTGCTCTTAACGTTGATGTTTCAAATAGTGTTTTAACTTTACAAAAGTACACAAAAAGAAAAACAAATGAGAAGGAAAATGCCCAGGAGGAAATGAGACTAAGCAAGTTATCAATAGCATTACATTTGATATAAGACAATTAAAATCGATATATTTAGTATAGCTACACATTTTGTATCTTGTAACATTCATTTGTAACATTCATATGAAGTTATAATCACATCAAATAAAACAGTTCAAATCTTATTAGCAAATTAAAAATATCCTGAAATATTATTACACATAAAGCATAAAACAGAAAAAATATAATCATCAAGAATCTTTTGGAAAGAAGGTACATGTTCTTATACTGTGACCTTCTTGTCCATAACGTCCACAACAATTAGTTTTTGTTGTTAGCTTTTTATCTTGATTTTTCTTTTTCTTTTTTCTTGGTCTACCAGACATCTTTTTATATTTAGGTGGCAAGACGACTTCTTCAAAAACACAATCAAGAGCTATCCAATCATTTTTGTCTGGCATTAGTTTCATTGGTACTGCATAAGTATTTGTTAATGCATTGTGTTTATAATAATCAGCTTAGTAGGAGTGTATATCTGTTTACAAAACGGCTATTGCATGTGGACGAGGTATTTCGTCATGTTGAAATCTACCATATGAACAAGTTTTTCCCTCAGGACAAACATTGTATCTTATCACACCTTCATACACTGAAAAAATAAATTCAGAAGAGCAACAACCTACAATTATTTACAAATTAGAGAAATTTAACACATTTTTTTTGGGTTAAACAACAATATAATAAAGATAATACAAATACGTACCTTCATATTTGTCTTGACGCGTTTAAAATCAATATTTCTTCAAATCTCCTCCCCAATGTTTCCTTTGTATAAGAAACTATTTCTCTATTTTTGCAATTCCAAGAACCAAATAGAATTTTAGCTTCTTCCAAAAAGTCTATGATAGGTAGTTGTCGTGCATCAACAAGGCAACCATTTGTACATTCAACTATATTTGAAGTCATCGTTCTTCCCTGGTTCACTGTTGCATGAAACCTAGATAACCTTTCATACCCAACATCTTGAAGATACTTTTTTACTTTTCCATCTATTTTATCCAATTAAGCCATCGATTTTTCAAAATTCTCTATTCTATAAGCTTTTGCAATTGAGTGAAACAGATCACTTAGAATGGTCATGCTTCTCCTAAATTTTTAACAAACATTTTCCCAGAGGTGTCATATGCATGCAAAATGAGGAAAGTTGGATAAACAATACTTACACCTTTCTTTATGCTTTCGTTTATGTCAGATACAACACACATTTTTTTTCTCTCATTAAATGCATTCTTAAACTGTTGAAAGAACCATGTCCATAAACAATCATTTTTCATGTCAACATTTCCGTATGCCAAAGGCAATATGCAACCTTAACATAGAAACACAAAACAATATAGAATAAATAATGTCTGACTATTAAGTTAATAAATAAATAAATTCATAAACAACATGTCATACCTGCTCCATCGAGTGTATTAGCGGATACAAATGTCTCTCGATAAGCTCCACTAAGATGTGAATCATTAACAACAACAACTGGCCTACAGAACTTAGATCCTCTCATCATTGGCCTTAATGATATGAAAAGATATATAAATTCGTTGTATTCAGACTTGTGCATCCATATATATGAATTTGGATACACATTTTTCAGCATATATATGTATCTTGGCATATTTCTATATCCACAGCAGGTTTACCCCTTATCATTTTCAATGCACGCTCTTTAGCCCGCCATGCTTGCTGATAAGAAATCTCAACGCCATACATTTCCCTAACATCCTCAATTATATCGTTCGAAGTATGTTTCCTTTTATGATTTCCCAATTTTGGAGCTGTCACACCACTAACAAACCCAACAGTAGCTTGACCTTACTTAATACCCTATTCTCAATGAAATTTATGTTCACTATTAAAGTATCTCACTATGAATGTCTCTGAATTCTTTCTAACATAGCCCTTCAATTTTCAACAACAACCATCTGAATAACAAACTAACTTTGTTATTTGATCAGGTTGACCGTACTGATACATAATGCATTACGATACATCATTTCAATTACAAGATAGAATTGATATTTTCACATTATGATACTTTATTCTTTAAAGTAATCACAAATTTACTCTTAAACATTTTTCATCTACCTTTATAAATTTATACATTCATAACCAGAAAAACACCAAAACGAACAAGATATATTCTACAAACGACTATACATAACAAATAATATTAGTATATAATGGTAAACATATTACAAACAAAAATATATATTATTAGGAACATTATCATATAAATGTATAACATACCTTTTGTTATGAAATCTTTCAACTTTAAAATTGAAGTCATTCTTTATTTTGTAATTTTCTATTATCGCCTTTAGAGTTTCCTTATCCTTGTACATTTGCTTCTTTTTCACAACAAAAATATTGGTGTCTGATATATAATTTTCCACCTCCATTTCTGGTATGTAATATGTATCACCAATTTTTGATTCAATAATGCTTAGAGCCTTTGCGTCGTTTTTTCCACCCTCAACTCACACGATTGCACCTGTTGTTGCATCGAAATTTAGTATCTCAACACCTTTATCTGATGTATCAAAGCATAGAGGATACATTCAAGAATCTCACCTCATGTTTTCTTAATTTCTATGTACAATTTCAACCCCATAACAGTCCGAATACACAATGGAGATGAATTACCTTCAACAACATATATAATCTCGATATTTTTTTTCGATTCATCAATACCTAACTCAGCCGCAATTGCTGAAATAAGATTCATGAACGAAATATTTTTCCCAACCACTATTCCATTACTTTTGTATCGCTCGTATATAACATCACTTTCCCATGTTCTAGAATGTCTTAACAGGATAGAAATATTCATTTTTGAATCTTCACAAAGTGCGTCCCAAAATTTTTTAAACAAGCTTTGCGTGTTTTTTCGAAGAACAATGTGAAAGTTTTATAATTTGAAATTCACTAATGCCCGAAATCAGTTAGAGGTTTATGCAGATTGAACGGTAAATTTGTTAAACGTCCGTGTGAAACGTGGGATAAATGTAATCCCTTTTTTTATGCTGTAACTGATAACAACAAATTTTAAATACTTAAGTAACCGTCCACTCTAATTTAAGTATCGTTCAGCAAAATTATGTATCCGAATTAATATAAAAAAGGAGATTTTCGTAAATAGTGAAAGAGTAGGGAGAAAGTAATTTGTCCCTTATACTATATAATTTGCCTAATTTTTACATGTTTTTATGTATATATAGTGTATCTCGTATGTATATCTAGTATATATGCTATGTATGTCATTTGCATCCGTTTTATACCTAATATATACATGATATACAAGTTACATATGTTTTGAGATATAAGCCCCTCAAAAAATGGGGTCAAAATGATTTCGATTTCACAAATTTGAATTTAACTTCAACGTTTCATCAATGTCAAATTTATTCATTATCGAAACTTACACGTTAATGGTGGAGTTCAGATGAACTCATTGAACTGCAACCCATAGCAATGCAGAGAGAATATTGATTTTGGATGGAATGAAAAACTGTGATTCCTTTGATTACTGGTTGAGGTATATATATACATGAGAATTCCAGCTGTAAAGGAGAAACAGAAAAATTTCTAAGAAACTAATAAATCAGCTAAGCTAACTAATTAAATCTAGAATGTAATTAGCACATTAATTAATTACAATTCTCTATACATTTGTCTATTCATTTTTTCTTATTGTTTAGAATCTAATAATGCCTCGTGAGTACTTGAACTACATTTAATTTGCTTTATCAATTTGTATAATTTACGACTTTATGTTCATATTACCCATGTTATATTTTTTAATACTCCTCCATTCATTTTTAGTTGTCATGATTTCTTTTTTTAGAGTCAAACGATGAGAATTTTGATTAATATTCTATGATATATTTTGTATTCATATTGATATGCAAAAAATTGTAATTTATAGTACTTTCCGTATAGTTTTTGAATATCTAAATTTTTTGTTTAATATATCGAATTAATGTAATCTAATTTAATTTTGAAAAATTAGTTAAATCAACTTTCAGAAAACATTACAGGACAAATAAAAGTGAACGGAGAAAATATAATGAAAGGGAAGATATTCAAAATTTTAATATTCTGAATTTTGTCGAAAATGTGCAATTTTTGTTGCTATATTTTAAAAGTAGAATAATGTGATGTATTTTTAATAAAATTAGAATCTTATTTCGTCTTTCTTTATTAAAAAATCTTTGTATAATTTTGAGATAAGTTCCAAATTAGTAACAACATAACACACCATAAATTTCCAAATACAGACAAAAGATGAGATCCTTTTGGATTTTGAGTGCTTCACTTTTCTCAACTCAACGTTAAATCTTAAAGCTAACATTGATTTTGATTTTTCACTATGCTCCTTAAATCCAAATAGCCTTATGTGACAAAAAATCAAGTAGATGCCTCCATAAAGAAATAAAAAAAGAAGGATTAGATGCCTCCATAAAGAAAAAAAAAAAAGAAGGATTAGATGCCTTATATTATTATAGCTCCCAATCAAACGTCGTGTAGGCACATTTATGAGTGGTGATGAGTTTTTGAAAAAAATAAAAATAAAAGAAGGATCCAGGTTGTATTTTTATAAGAAAAAGTATTATAAATTTTTATATAATAATTAGGTGATACACTTTATTATTGAGTCCGGCCTCAAAACAAACAACTTTTTGACTCGCCCTTTATGATTTAAAACACAATATACCTCTAAGAGTCCATTTGCATTAGTGTCTAAAAAGTTGTTATAATATGTTAACATTTGTCTTTATGATATTTGAAGTTACTAACTCTATTATCCTCATGACTAATAAAACGATCATTAACTCAAAATCTCAAATTAATTGAGTTCCAATTTCTGCCGCAAAACTCATTAAGAAAAAGTTCAAAAATCGAACATGAAGAATCCACAAGTTGCAACATATAATTCTTGTTTACAACTTGATAAAGCCGGCCAAGGAGTAGTATAGAATCTTGACCTAGCTAGTGACAAAATTTAGTCTAATATTGTTTATATTATTTGTGAAACGTCTAGCTCGTGAGTGGAGGATTCATCATCGTTAACGTAACAATATTGTTGGTTGACAATTTTGAGAGGCATTGGGATTTCAAGCATCAACATCTCAGTGTGGAGATAAGAGCAATAGGTGTGGAACGTTGTGGGAGTCACATTTAATTGAAACCCTATTCCAAATAAGAAGTCCACTTCTAGTAGATTCATCTCTCTTGTGCTTATTCCACCTACTTTCCCATAGTAACCATTGTTGTAAAATCTGGAGAGAAAAAAAACATATAACATTTTCAACTTTCAAGACAATTGAAATATTTATCGCGAAAATTCAAAATTTTATGGTTTAAGTAATCTTTTTTATATTCTCAATCAGACATTTTACATTTGAATCGGAAAAACAAAGTTATTATTGCATAGGGAGCATTGTTTTAACTCCTAAGGTCATTAGATCTACCGAAGTGAATTCAGATTAACTGAGGCTCAAAAGAAAATAATTGAAATATTTACTTTTCCAAAGCATTAACATTTAAATTATGAAAAATTTGAAATGTACGTACATCTAATATCTGTTAAACAACCTTTGATCTAATTTAACATTTTAGGTTAAAATGTCATAGTGCCTTAAAAATCATAATTATGTTAACATAAGTAGGACAAATAGATCTTAAATATGATTAAATATTTGGGGGGGGGGGGGGGGGGGGCTGTAGTGGAGGATCACTGATTATAAACTTCACATCAAGGAATTAAGTTGAAAGCTACTAAAAAAGCAAATTAATTGTAACTTAATTAGTGACAGTAGCAAAGAGTTGAATGACAGCTAATAATGCCTTTCTAAAAATCAAGATTTCAGATCTACAATTGGATATTCCACTTACCAAATCATTTTTTTTAATTTTATTTTTAAAAAACAAAAACAAAATAGAAGATCAACCGACCAAAAAAAGAAAAATGTCAAAGCTACAGAGCTAGGCATAGTTAAAAAATTATAATTATGTATTGTTCACAAAGCACTAATCCTATTAATGTAGATTATATGACATTTAATATTAATGTTAATAAAAACTTTTATTTATTAGTATAAGCAAACAATATTTATTACTCTTTCACCCTTAATAAAATGATTCATAGTCACACAAAAGCTTAACTAATTTGCATTTCATAAGTAGAAGGCAAATTTAAACTAGAAATTAACTAATATTATACTATAACAATACTAATAAAATTTACATAAATCATTACTATAGAGTCCAACTAAAGTACTAATTAAATACGAAACTTTAATATTTTTTCTCTCAGAGACACACTTATACTATACTAAGGTTCTATTACACTCTGAACTTATTTTATAAATAATTTTATATTTCTTTTCGGCCGACGTAGCATTAACTGGAAAAAAAATGTCAACACATATTGGGTCTACATGATAGTGTCACGTTGGCTGAAAAGGAATAGAAAATTATATATAAAATAAATTCAGGAAGTAATAAGACCTGAGTATAATATAAGTGTGTCTCTGAGAATTCGAACACAGATTAAAGTGATGCTTATACTTTTTTTAAAAAAATATTATTTTTTTATAATAAGAATAATTCAACTTTATAATTTATCATTTACGTTAATGAAATAATTGATAGCCAGGTAAAAATGTTAGGAAGGTCAGCAGACAAAAGACAGCACATCATATCTTGTGGTGATTTTGTCTGGATTTGAAACATGGACATTTCCAAAATTCACATGTTCTTATTTGACACTATTTTTGCTTCAGGACGGCGTCGGCAACTTGGTATCTAAATATACCTTGTACGCTTTAAAAAAAATAATTAATTGCACATGTACCCAATTAGCTCCATTGCTTCTTGATTATTCCATCAAATATTTATTAAGTTTTTATTAGTATAGATACAAAATAAATTTATCTATCAAAATTTAGCTGTATTTTTAGCCTTCACATTTTAGGTGCCTTTTTTTTAATTTAAAAAAACAAAGCAATCAGTGTAGGTAAAGATAATTCTCTTAGGTTAGACACTAACAATTTATTTAAGGAATTAATGATGTAAGGTCAAGGAAGTTGGAAGAATTAGTAAGTTAACTAATTGTGTCAAAGTCAGGATACTTACAAACTACTCTTTCACAAGAGTTTTCATACTGTGTGGCACCAATTTCAAGGTAATGGTTTTTATGATTTTTTATTATTAAAAAATAATTACGTATACTTTCACTAATTTGTACTAGTATTTGTAGATGTAAAAAAAAAAAAAAACTAACAGCAGGAATCTACCTGTCTATGGGCATTCTCAAATCCAGTCCATTAAAGGATCGTTTTAGTTTAGTGTGAACGATAAAAATAATATATTTTAAAAAAAATAGTTAAAAATAAAATTTTAATATTAAACTATTTATATCATAATTATAAAATAATTTATTTTTCAAAATAATTAATTTTACAATTATTTCGAACCAAAAACAAATCATTATAATTAAGAAAGTTCTTTCTAAAGTATCTATTTTCTAAATATCAAATCATTATATAGTCATCATCCTATCCGGCAAATGACCTGTTATACTACTCACTTTACAAAGTAAACAATTACTCCAATCGTTTCAATTTATTTGACAATTATATCTGATTAACCATATTTTTTTATAAAAATCTCAAAATTGATGATCTTAAACATATCATCTCATAAGTCATAAAAAAATTTCCAAAGTGTAGAAAGTTGTGAAGCAAAACTCTGTTTCCCCCCCTATTAGCTCTGTTCTATGTTTTGTTTGTGCATATATATAATAATGTGATCGCTATCTCTATGATATTATGTGAAAAGAAAGGGAATTGAACGAACTCACATATCATCCATGAATTTAGCCGAAACCAAGACGCTTGTAATGAGTAAGCGATGAACATTGAAAGAATTGATGGGCAACAATGGCTGCATCTGTGAGAACCGATCAAGATAAATATAGGCGACGATGAAACAAGAAGGGCTACAATTTGCATATTTGAATATCCTCTCCAAGTAACTTTGGACAGAAATTGTAGGCCTACTAAGTCCATCAAATATAGAAATTTTTGATCTACTCTTCACATCATTTCGTTCAGCTACTCTTTCAACAACACAAGCCATCAAATTTAGAAATTTAGGCATTTCTTCATCACATTTATCTATTTCACCCATTGATTTGGATTACAATGTCTTTGTTTTCTTAGCTGTGAACTATCTTCTCTTTTTCTACTCTTCGTTTACTTCTATTTATAGTAATTATTTTATTAATATATACCAAATAAATAAAACTAATGAGCGTCGGTTGTAATTAAAAAAAAAAGTCCAATAGTGTAAATTATGACATTGACATTGCCAAGATATATGGCTTTGTAATTTGCACATACTTTTAAAGTTATTTATCAAATTTAATTCATCCGTTCAAACTCAACTTAATCGGCTTATATAACACTTTCGGGGGTTATTTTGTACGAAGAATAATAAAGCAGAGATTAGTAATATAGAGATTAATAATGCATAAATAAGTATCGCATAAATAATGTATATTTTTTTAATCAAGTGTTTGATTTATTAATTCCTAACTAATCTTATGTTTGGATTAAAACTCTATAAAAAGCTTAAATTGATTGATCAATTTTCAACTAAGAAAAGATAGACTATCTATTTTTAAATCCGAAAAGACCGTAAGTGATAGTTATAAAATTGAATAAACCATCTACATATATACATAAAAATTTAAAGTTGTAGTTTTAATATGTGTACAATTATATAAATTGTTTATACTACAAATAATTAGAAAATCACACACACGCACACACACACATTTATTTAGCACCAAACATCTCTCTTTAAATAATAAAAATGACAAGTTAATTTATTTAAATGAATTTATCAGAACAAATATAAAATATAAAATCAAGAATATAAATAAAAAAATTTGGGGATATAATTTTGTCTTTGTATGATTTTATTAATTAAAAAGAAATTATTTTTCATTGGTCTACTCAAGATGATAAATTGTAAAATGGCACATTTACTCGTAAACGTATGGCAGTAGAGTTTGGTATTGTTGACTTATCTTTTAAAAGAAGAAAAGTGATCAAGAAGGGGATTAACTAAATTAGAGGAGAGATTTATGTGACAAAGGGAAGATTATTATAATTTTTTAAGGGGCCTACTCTATAGTTTCACATAATAATGATGATTTTTACATAATTAATTCATATTTGTATCCCACAGGCCACAAGTATATGGTATATTAGGCATCATAGGTTATTCAGGCTTTACCTCTAAGCGTATAATAATTTGCTTTATCATCACTTAGATATATAGCAACATTATTTTATGGAATTGTTATTTTACAATTTCATATAGTTAAGTTAATAGTATAATTAGTACTAGTATAACACTTATTGATAGTCTCATTACTATTTCCTCCGTTTTTTATTACTTGACTTATGTTAGACTCACATTTTCCATTAAAATCATTTATCAAAAACTTTTGTTTAATAATTAGATAGCATTTGTAAAAATGTAGTGCTTGGAAATGTCTGATCTGACATTGGCTGTTGACATCTAACCTGCTCTTTTCATGTAATTAATTACTCCCCACATCAATCCTAATCAAACTAATTATTTTTAATAAATTCTTTTAGCATTATTAAACTTCATCTAAACGCAGCCACCGCCCACCAGAAAGCACCAAATGTTGGTAATTGTAAAATTAGTTCAATTAAGAAATCATGCTTAGAAACTATTTTAGTTAAGAGTTGGTACTTGCTTTGGAAGAATGTGAAGTTTAATCAAGCTAAAGTCAATAGGTTGATAAAAACTAAAGTAAAATGTTCATGTCATCAGTGTGAAAAAAGAAAGCAATAAGTTTGGTGAGCTTTGTTTGGATGGTTAAATTTATGTTATAACAAGGTTCGGATAGAAAAATTAGACCTGTCACTACAATAAAAATAACTTTTAGCGATATTAAATATTGACACTAATAAAGAGTGTTAAAGTCTTTACCGGTATTAGTTAAGTGTAATAACAGATAGTATTAAATAAATAGTATTAAATAATATTAGTATTTACTGTGTATTAATCCTAGTCCTATTAGGATTAGTACTCCTTAATCCTAGTCCTATTAGGATTAGTACTCCTTCCTATATCTCTCATGTATTCTCTTATTAGGTTAACAATTCAATACAATCAATATTCCTTCATGGTATCAAGAGCCAGAAAACCTAGATCTTCTTTTCTCTAGGTTTTTTTTCCTCTCTTTAGGGCACCGATCGTTCCCTCTCTTCTCTTGGGCGGCGGCTGCCATGACAACCGAGGTGGATCCTCTCGATTCACTTCTTTCTGGCGTTAAACTCCTTCTCAGGCATCTTCATGCCCTGATTCCCGAAAAATTATCAGACATAAATTACCCTACATGGAAAATCACCGTTCTTACAGCCCTTGAGGCCAATTACCTTCTCAAATACGTCGATGGAAGCACAGAACCTCCGCCGGCAGTCATCACCGCCACGGACAAATAAGAAAAAACTAATCCGGCCTATGCCGCCTGGAAAGTCGTGGATGGCCAGATCCGATCATGTTTGATTGCGGTCATCTCTCCCACGGTTCAGAAACACGTCCGATCTTACACAACTGCTTCAGCCCTGTGGACGGCCCTCGCAACATGCTATGCATCAATTTCCCACTCTCATATTTTTCAATTGCGGGATCGTCTCCACACAATTACCAAAGGCACGAAAACTATGGCGGAGTATTTAGACGATGTCTCCACCATCATCACAGCCCTCGACACAGTGAACGAAATCATTTTCGAAAAAGATCTCGTCATATGCGTCGTTCGGGGGCTCCCATCAACTTACTCCTCCATTAAACAGGCGGTTCGCATCAGTCCAACGCCCGTTGACCTGGCTACTCTCTCCTCGTGGCTAAAAAGTGAAGAAATCAACGTGGATTTGGAGAGCAAACTTCTTCTCCGAGAAGCCGCTGTTATGGAGTCGGCCACCGCCCTCACCGCAAGCTAGAACTATCGCGGGGGGTGTGGTGGCGGCCGGCAGGGGAGTCGCGGCGGCTACGGCAGAAATAGCGGAGGCCGCGGGCGCGGCGGTTGGTAGGGCAGTCGTCCGTCGTACGACGGTCAGCAGCACGGCAGCAACAACAGCCTGCCCTTCGACAGCGGCAGGCAGTCATCTTCCAACGGCGGGCAGGGCACTTACGAGCGGGATCGTCCAACTTGTCAAATCTGTCAGAAAACAGGACACACCGCTGTTCGTTGCTGGTTTCGGTACGAGGAGAGCCGAAATAGTGATAACCGTGCCAATTATGCATCTCAAGTCGGCCCCTCCTCTGAATGGCTGTTGGATACTGGGGCCAACACGCACGTTACTTCTGATCTATCCAAGCTTAACGCTCCAAATCCATATCATGGCTCCAATGGTATTACTGTTGGCAACGGTGAGTCCCTTAATATTTCTCACACTGGCACGGGTACCATTAAAACCCCCACCGCTATCTTTCACCTAGGTAACCTTACCCACGTCCCTTCTATTAAAACCAATCTCCTTTCAGTTCACCAATTCACAAAAGACAATAATTGTTCACTCTTGTTCACCTCTAATGATTTTCAGATCCTAGACAATACTACCAAGAGGGTGATTTTTCAGGGCCCCTGTGAGCATGGTCTGTACGTTCTTCCTGGCACAAGTTCGTCTGCCCACCCAGTTTCAGAAAGCGTTTCTGTGGCTCCGGTGGCTCTTTCGGCTGATGGCCACAGTCTGTTGTGGCACAGTCGTCTGGATCACCCGTCTACTCAAATAATAAATTTCTTAATGTCTCAATTAGGTTTTTCTTCCATTCATGTAAACAATCGTGACTCCTGTTCAATTGCTAAATCTCATAAATTACCTTTTACTTTATCTGAGAAGCGTACAACTGCACATTTTCAACTTATTCATTCTGACCTATGGGGTCCTACTGCTGTTCCTTCATTTGCTGGTTTTCGCTATTATATTTGTTTTGTGGATGATTTTACAAAATACACTTGGTTGTACCTACTAAAACACAAATCACAGGCATACACCACCTTTGTCACTTTTGAAAAAAATGGTCAAAACACAATTCAATTCTCATGTTAAACTTTTTCGAAGTGACAATGGAAAGGAATATGTAAATAACATCTTTGGCCAGTTTCTGCAATCCCTGGGAATTATACATCAAACCTCCTGTCCATACACTCTCGAACAGAATGGGGTGGCTGAGCGTAAGCATCGCCATCTCATTGAAACGGTGGTTACTCTTCTACATCAATCTCATCTCCCTGTCTCCTTTTGGGTAGAAGCTCTAGCCACCGCAAACTACCTCATTAACAGAATGCCTAGTCACACCCTCTCCAACAAATCACCCTATCAACTCCTTTACCAAGAACTTCCCAATTATACCAACCTCCGCGTCTTTGGGTGTCTTGTCTATCCTTGGCTACGCCCTCATATTACTCACAAATTACAACCCCGATCCCGTCCTTGTATTTTTTTGGGCTATCATCCTACCTCCAAGGGTTATCGCTGTCTTGACCCACAAACTCATAAAGTCTACATATCTCGTCATGTCAAATTTGTCGAAAATGAATTTCCCTACGAGTCTATTTCCTCCTCCACAAATACATCATTCATTGGCGTCCTTCCTCTGTTTCCAACATACTCACAGGGTCCCTCATCACCTTCCCCCACACCTCCACCCACTACCCAACCATCCCCCATCACCCCTTCGATCGTCACCCACAATACACACGCAACCACCACCCACACTCACAACCAACCCGAACCACCCATACCCACAACATCTCCAGCCCGATCCGTTTTGGATCTTTCCCGGCCACCCCTGAATCACCACCGCACGTGCCACCCCCCAATACTCATCCCATGTTAACCCGTGGCAAAGCCGGTATCTTTAAACCCAAAACCTTTCAGGCTACCATACTATCAAATACACCCCTTCCCGATAGTGAACCAACAACCTACTCTGTTGCCTCAAAAAATGCTTATTGGCGTCATGCTATGGATGACGAGTTTAAGACTTTGATCGATCAGAAAACTTGGGTTCTTGTACCTAAGCCCCATGGGCGGCACCCAGTGGGCTGTAAATGGGTGTACAAAATTAAACACAATGCATATGGCAGTATTTCTAGGTACAAGGTTCGTTTGGTTGCTAAAGGCTACAATCAGGAGTATGGGCTTGATACTCCGAGACATTCAGTCCTGTTATTCGGCAGGAAACCATTCGCCTGGTACTGTCACTCGTCGTGCGCAACAATTGGCTCATCAATCAGTTGGATGTTTCCAATGCTTTTCTTCATGGCATGCTTGATGAAACTATCTACATGACGCAACCACCGGGCTATATTGATCCCCGCTTCCCTCAACATGTTTGCAAACTCCAGAAGTCTCTGTATGGGCTCAAGCAAGCTCCCCGTGCTTGGTACGCACGTCTGAAAACGTTCCTCCAGGGACTCAGCTTCACGTGTTGCGTACACGACACGAGTCTGTTTACTCGACATTCAGCACACGGTACAATCATTCTTCTTGTCTATGTAGATGATATCATTATTACAGGCTCTACTGCAGCTATCATTCAGGATGTCACTCGAGCTATGCATACTACCTTTAAAATGAAGGACCTTGGCCCGTTACATTATTTTCTGGGAATGGAGGTTTCTCGGACAGGCAGCGGCTTGTTTCTTCATCAGTCAAAATATGCTCGAGATCTGTTGCAGAAAGCTGGACTGGAAAAATGCACCAGTCAACCAACACCGATGGCAGTCTCTTCGTCTACGAATGGAGCCGACACCCCCTTTGCCAATATCACCCACTTTTGCAGCCTCATTGGGGCTCTACAGTATCTGGCCATTACCCGTCCTGACATCCAGTTTGCTGTCAACCGAGTTGCTCAGCGCATGCATCAACCAAGTGAACATTATTACCATTGTCTAAAACGCATTCTCAGGTACATTTTTGACACTCTTGGTCGTGGTTTACTCATTCGACCCGGGGACTTGGAGCTTCGGGGGTTCTCAGATTCAGATTGGGCGAATGATAAAAATGACATAAAATCTACATCGAGGTTTCTCATTTTTTTGGGGCCGAACCTGATCTCCTGGTGTATAAAAAAACAACCCAAGGTCTCTCGGTCCTCGACTGAAGCTGAATACCGCGCCCTTGCTCTTCTCGCTGCTGAGACCATGTGGTCACATATATTCTTCGCGAACTCCGCGCCACTCACACTGTTCCTGCTCTCTATTGTGACAACAAATCAACCATCTGTGTGGCCAAGAATTCCGTTCTACACACCAGAATGAGGCATGTTGATACCGATTGTCTCTTTGTTCGCGATGAAGTTCAGGCCGACACCATGACTGTGCAATATGTACCCACTGAAGAACAACCGGCTGATATTCTCACAAGCCTCTCCCGAGCCGACAACACGATTACCTCAGTTCCAAGCTTCCGTTCGCTTCCGCTCTGCTCAGCTTGAGGGGGGATAATAACAGATAGTATTAAATAACTAGTATTAAATAATATTAGTATTTACTGTGTACTAATCCTAGTCCTATTAGGATTAGTACTCCTTAATCCTAGTCTTATTAGGATTAGTACTCCTTCCTATATCTCCTATATATATCTCCCATGTATTCCCTTATTAGATTAACACTTCAATACAATCAATATTCCTTCAAAGTGTCATTAGAACCAATGTCGCTAAAAGTTTTTAGGACATATACAAAGAGTGACAATTGCCGCTAAAAATACATATTTAGTGGCATTAAGAATTAAATGCAGCTAATGGTTATTTTTGTTGTAATGCGTGAAAATATGGTTAGCTTAATCTGTTGATGTTTGAGCGGTTTATTGATCTTCTCATTTATAAGTTCAACATATTTTAGTTCAATTAATGTCATTTCATTAAAAAATTGAATTGATATGTAGGTCAGATTAAACTATTGGGTTCAAAAGATTCAATACGGCATGCCGAAACTTATAATTTCAAGTCATAAACGCAACAAAATCAGATGACAAAGAAAAACTTTTTTATAAAAGTTTACGATATTGAATTTAGTCAATTGACTTTACATATAAAAGAAAAATATTAAAACTGCAAAGAGAATAAGTCTCCCAAAAATCAGAACTCTTTAATGACTATATTGTGATTGCTATTGTTTTCTTGATATGAGAAGAGACATTTTCAATTTATAAAGTTCCAATTTTTTCCTCTAAAGAAAGAATAATCCAAGTATAAAAGAAAATTATACTTTTCTTTTAGAAAAAATAAAAGTATTTTGGTGATACTTTGACTTTCTTTCAACAAAAAAAGTAAAACTCATGTTATGATAATATATAAGTTACTTGACCAAACAATATTAATAATGAGTTCAATTGATTTCTCAATAACTTCAACATGAAATATATATATATATATATATATATATATATATATATATATATATATATATAACTATTTAATAAGAATATTTAAACTTATAATTTTAAAATTTTAATGAGTTAAAAAGACAAATCAATCAAATTTATATCTTAACTTTATTTTTACTAATCCTCTGATAGTTTGAAGCTTGTTGGTACTAGGCTTTCTTCCCTCTTCCCCTTATCATTTGGTAATACTATTCTATCCGTGTCAATTTAATTATTTAAGTGTCTTGCCCTTTTTAGTCGTCCTAAAGTTATTTACTTTTTATATATAATAATTAACATTCCACATCATGGTAATTAAGTTTATTGATAAGATTTAAATAACCAAATAAATATGGAGGGGATTAATTATCACCCATGTGAGTATCCATGTGAACTTTTGTGGGAGTACCTGCATGTTCTACGACACACCACTCTCAAAATACTACCAAAAAAAAGGGAACACAAGATTTTTATTCAATGTTGACAAGGAGTGGTGCTCATGTATGTATTATTATCACACCATTTACAAAATATTTATTTCAAAGTATAAAAATAACCAAAATCATAGGTACACACCCTATGTACACTTGGAAATGGATAGGAGACATCATTTATCATGTTGGTCCAATAGAATTATCACACATTTGCACTTGTATCTATTATAAAGATTGTTGTCCTTTTCCATCTCCCCCACCCCCACCCCCACCCCCGGCCTTCTATTTTTCTTTGATTGGGAATGTCTAGTGATCTCAAATTTGTGCTAGTCACGTTAGTGATGAAATATATAGGTGTTTATATTCAAGGTATATGCCCAAGTACATAGGATTAAGGTAGGTTGTGGTGCAGTGATGAAATATATTGGTGTTTATATTCAAGGTATATGCCTAAAGTACATAGGGCTAAGGTAGGTTGTGGTGCAGTGATAGGACTGCTTCACTTTTAATTAGAAGTTTTGATTCGAACTTTGAATATGGAGAAAATTTCGTTAGAATTTTCGTATCTAAATAAATTTTGCAGTGTGCGATTCGAATTTAATCGAGACTCTAATACAAAATTTAGACATTGAAGGGTCGTTTGGTACAAACATTGATAGTGCAGGGATTAGTAATGCATAAATTAGTAATGCAGAGATTATTTTTTGTCAAGTGTTTGGTTCACTACTTTCCACTTAATTTTGTGTTTAATTTATAATTCTACGAAAAAATTCTTTCCTATTATATACCCTTGTGTTATTATGAGTGTTTATTTCATGTAACTAAGTCAAGGTAGATAACTATCGGACCGGATAATTTTTTTTAAGAATTATTTATTCCATTTAATTAGTTAAATCAAATACATATATATAAAATTGTTATTAATTTTAAGATATGATGTACCACTAAGAAGATCAGTGATGACACAATGTATTTATAATTTTTTGTGAGTTAAGTATATCTTACACTTAACATAGATTTAAGACTACTTAAATTGATAATACCTAAAGCTTATTTTTATTTTTAAAACAATAGTTCAAGTGGGTAATTGACAAATTATCTTGAATATAAAAAAAATCAAGAAAAAAATATTAGTAAAATCATTAAATTACACCAAACAAATTTGGAGAATTAAAAAAGAACATTTATAACCACTCCAATATAAATAAAAAGGAAATCAAATTACAAAAGAGATTTTTTAAAAAAAGGATAAAGGGTTAGTTTAGTCATTTAGGGATCTTATCCAAGGTTTAACAAACCTTGGATTACCTATTCCTCCCTAACCTAGGGATAAAATAAGACCTTGTATGAGGTATAACTAATCCATGGATTAGGTTAAATAAAGTAGCCAAACAATGTTTTTGTTGGACTAAATTTTAATCTATGAATTCTTTTGATTAATACCTCCTACCAAACGGGTCCTGAGTGGTTAAAAATGATTTTGACTTTTTAAAATTACACTAGAGAAGGGAATTACGTAGACGAGGAGGTGCTTAACATGATAGATTCTTATGCATTTTCATTTGATGATTGGAAATATTAACAACACATTGAAGGCGGTTTGAAAAATGATTAAGATATTATATAAAAATAAATATCAACAAAGTTATAATGTAGTAGTTAATGAGTCTATTAATTTGATATCGATGGAATATGGGTTAGTCATTACATAGATATAAAAATTGTCAACTAGATTCGAAGTACTTTATAGATGTTTAGAAACTAATGAAAGAAGTTTTTTTTACAATATGCTAAAGTGAAAATTTAAGCCATAAGGCGATTACATTTTTAAATAGCAAATTGACTAGTAAATAAAAATTAAAAACCTTTCACCAAGAATCATAGGGCAAGAGGTGTGTGTGGAATGGTAGCACTAGTCAAAATAGTAGAGAACTTGAATTGAAATTATCTTTTGGAGTATAATCATTAGCTTTGTCTGTCAATTAATATATTGTTTCTTTTTCTGATGAAGAACCAAACATCTAGTAGAAATCATATTTAGGATTTTTTAAAAAAATATTGTTGTTGAATGACACTTTGAAATTGCTATTTTGATTATGTAATTTTGGATAACTTTTATTTTATATGATGAATATTTTGATTAATTGATGTATCATGTTATATTAAAATTATTAATTATAGGAGTTTGAATGTACAAGATGCAATAAATAGGATGTAAATGTGGATTGATAAAATTGGATATTCGACTTGTTGGACAACACCACGATTTAGAGTTTTAGACTATGGGTGTGTTTGGTATGGGGAACACGTTTTACTAAAAATATTTTCCAATTTTTTCATATTTGGTTGGGTCAAATGTTTCAGAAAATATTTTTCAAATTAACTTATTTTTCTCAAATTTAAGAAAAATTACTTCCCTTCAATATTCAAGGAAAACATTTTCCAAAACTCTCTTCCAACCTTTCCCTATCCACCCCACCCTACCAGCCCCAGCCCCCAAGCCACCCCACCCCCAGCCCACTAGCACCTACCAGCCCCCAACCCTACCCTACCCTACCCCACCCACTCCACTATGAAAAAAAAATGAGTTTTTTTTTTAAAAAAATATTCAATTTCAAGAATTATTTTCTACTCAAGTAAAAAATAAAAGATATTTCCCAAAAAACATATTTTTTACTCAAAAAACAAACACTAAAATATTTTTTCGAAAAATATTTTCTACTCACCAACCAAATATGAGAAAATAAATCAAATATCTACTTATTTTCCAGGAAAACATTTTCCTTCGTACCAAACACACCCTATATATCTTGGCATTGACAAGGTGTGACTTGTCATAACTCAATTGTAGTCATTCTCGTTGGACAAGCAAGATTTGAATTGTCACAACTCAAATTTTGAAAAAACACTTTACCTTAAAATCATCCTGAAGCTCATTATATCCAAAAATCACACATGAAATAGAAACCAATAGCTCTAGAGATGAACAATTTCGTAAATTTACTAATGGATGGATTTCACATCAATACAACACGGACATGTATATTTTCTTGTTTAACTTTGCATAAATTTAAATATTTATTTATGCACATTCAATTCTGAGATCAAATTAAAGAACACGTTTATATGTTATGACTTTTATATTGACATGACCGCTTAAGGATTGATTCTTGGAGAAGTAACGAATAAGCTTAATCCAAGTTTGTTTCTTTCAGACCAAAAACCAAGAAACAGAGAAAATCCATCCTTCCTCATTGTAGTAGTAGAAGATTAGTTGTTCAATAGTACATATCAGTTAGCAATTTTCACTTCCATTAGAAAATTCAGCAAATAGACGAGTTCGATTTCCCTGCGAACACCACCGATACATGTTTTCAAAGTTGCTTCCATTCAACTTCTAAGCAAATGGACACAAATCAAATAAAAGTAATGCAAGATTTCCATGTCTCTTAATGCTCTTTATTCTTACTCGATTTAGGGGCATAACGTCCATTTAAAGCAATAACACAAACAACTGTACCGTTGTTAACTTATCTGATGTCTAAGACGGAACATGGTGCAACCTTAAGCGGTATAGTACACTATCTATGATGAATAGCAAAAAGGATTAAGAAAAAGTAAATAATTGAATTACAAGCATCACTTGTTACTATCCAACACTACCAAAATTGGGTAAATTTGTTGATTTAGAGCTGGAGATTGATTAATGTAGAAATCATCGTCTCCTCTCTAGTTCCAGTAAATCTAACTCGTAATTACACATTATGGCTTCTATTGAGAATTACAACTAACCTCACTTATCTATCTTAACAGTAGTCTAATTGTTTGTTAATAATTCTGGTAGTTAGTTGTATTAGTTAGTTACATTTTGATTCTTAGTCTAGAAGGTTCTTAGTCACATGTATATAATGTATTGGTGATGAATGAAATAGCAGTTTTTGCTTGGCTATGTTCATAAAATACTCTCTTCTTCTTTCCTTCTTCTTCTTGCTGATCACCATCAATGTCCAGCTATCCATAGCTAGCTGCATGGCAGGTTTACTCACTGATACAGTGAGTTTTGATATGGTATCAGAGCCACGTTGATTTCTCTTGTTTCTGTATCCTTGAGATCTATCTTGGATCTGTTTTTTGTTTTTCAATTTGTTACTTCGTCATGACAGAAACCACTACTCAAGAAACTGCTGCTAGAATTGATACAAGCAGTGTTTTCTATGTTCATCCTTCAGATGATCCAGGAATATCACTTGTTCCAGCTCAGTTTGATGGGGTTGGATACAGATCCTGAAGAAGAGGCATATTACGAGCTCTGTCAGTGAAGAACAAGCTAGTCTTCATTGATGGAAGCTGTGTGAAGACAGCTGAAAATTCTCCTCAATCTTGTCAATGGCAGAGGTGTGATGATTGGTAACCTCGTGGATTTTGAATTCTCTTACAAAAGAGATTGCAAACAGTGTTGAGTATGTCAACAATTCGTCTGAACTTTGGAAGGAACTAGAAGACAGATATGACCAAACAAATGGTGCGAAATTGTATCAAATTCAGAAGGAAATTGATGATCTAACTCAAGGAACTTTAGACATCATTGTCTATTATACAAGGCTGAAAAAGCTCTGGGAAGAGTTGAACACCTTGACTGCAAAGAGCATATGTACTTGTGCCTGTACTTGTGGTGCCAAGGATAGTGTGCACAAGTCTGAACAGGACAGACGTTTAATACAATTCCTTATGGGATTAAATGAGGTTTACACTGTGATCAGAGGGAATATACTCATGATGAATCCTCTTCCTTCTACTGCACAGGCTTTCTCTTTGTTGATTCAAGAGGAAAAACAAAGAGAATACAGACCTAATAGTCGTACACCTATGGAATCGATTTCATTGAATGCAAATGCTGGTAGAGGATCACAAGGTGGTAGAGGTTATAGAACAAACTTTGAAAACAACAGTGATTCAAACATCAACAATAATAGGAGTGCTATGATCTGTGATTTTTGTAAGAAACAAGGTCACATTAAAGAGAAGTGTTACAAGCTACATGGATATCCTCCAAAAAATAATACTCTTAACAGTAGAACAAACAATGCACAATAGTCCAATGCACAACAGTACAGGCAAAACAACAATCAGAACTTCAGAGGAAGAAGGATTATAGCCAATGCACATGGGGAAGAATGCTCACAACAAAACAACATAGTAGAGGGAAAGCACAGATACTTGCTTGAAACAGCTAGAGCTCTCCTCTTTCAGTCCAAATTACCTACCAAGTATTGGGGTGATTGTATCCTTACATCCACTTACATCATTAACAGACTTCCTTCCACATTTCTCCAAAACAAGTGTCCTTATGAGATGCTCTACAAAGAAAAACCAAAGTATAGTCAATTGAGGTCTTTTGGATGCCTATGTTATCCCACACTACCTAAGGTCCATAGAGACAAATTAGAGCCAAGAACCACCCCTCATGTCTTTATAGGATATCCCTCTGGAATCAAAGGGTACAAGGTAATGAGTCTTGCCACAAGGAAAATACAAATCTCAAGAGATGTGATTTTTCATGAAAAGATTTTTCCATTTGCTTTATCTTCAGAAAACACTACATTTTTCCTTCTGTTTTAAAACCTTGTTCTACTGATTTTTATGAACCTTGTGATACATTGTTGAACAACCATTTGGATGTAATTGATGATCATACAACTCTGTCTCTTAATCCTACATCACCACATTCATCATCACATACACAAACTGAATTACCAAATCCACCTATACCACAGAGAAAATCCAACAGAGAAATTAAGACACGTCATCATTTAAAAGATTATATTCTGTCACTCCCTAAGCTAAAAAACCAACTCAAATTCTGTTTCCAACACCAACACCATTTCCAACAATAACCTGGCATCCAATACATTTCTTAATAAACACCATTACATAAGCCCTGAAGTCATTGCTTCTAAAAGTCAAGTCTTGGTTGAAAGCATTTGTTGTGACAGTGAGCCATGTTCTTATGAAGAAGCTGCAAACAGTCATGCATGGCAAAAGGCAATGGAACAAGAATTTGATGCTTTACATGCAAATGAAACTTGAGATCTAGTTAAACTGCCTATAGGGAAACAAGCCATTGGATGCAAATGGGTTTATAAGGTGAAACATAAAGCTGATGGTAGCATAGAGAGGTTCAAGGCCAGATTGGTGGTTAAGGGATACACTCAAAAGGCTGGGATAGATTACAATGAGACATATTCACCTGTTGTTAAAATGACTACTGTGAGAACATTGATAGCATGTGCTGTGAAAAAGGGCTGGGAGTTGTTTCAACTTGATGTCAATAATGCTTTTCTACATGGTGATTTAAATGAAGAAGTATATACGTCAGTACCTCAAGGTCTTGATGTAGGTGAGCCAGGTTTAGTTTGCAAGCTTAACAAGTCCTTATATGGCCTTAAACAAGCCAGCAGACACTGGTATGCTAAATTGACTGAGGCATTATCTCTTAGAGGCTATACGCACTCACACTATGATTATTCTTTGTTCTACAAGAAATCTAATTCACTGGTGGTGTTTGTGGCAGTTTATGTTGATGATATAGTTTTGACAGGCACAGATACAATTGAGATCACTCAACTAAAGATGTACTTGGATGAGACATTCAAGATTAAAGACCTTGGTAGACTTCACTATTTCTCGGGCATGGAAATACTTGACACTGCAGAAGGGGTTCTTATTTCACAAAGGAAGTTTGTATTGGACTTACTGAAGAAGTATGAGTGTTCCAACTACACATCTTTATCATCCCCTCTTGATCCCAATGTTAAACTCAGGGCCAAGGAAGGAAATCCTCTTCCTGATCCTACTTATTACAGGAAACTTGTGGGGAAGTTAAATTTCCTTACCAACACTAGAATGGATATAGCCTTCAGTGTTCAACAGCTGAGCCAGTTCATGCAGGATCCCAGACTTCCTCATTTACAGGCAGCTTTTCACTTACTTAGATACATAAAACAGGATCCTACATTGGGAGTTTATTTGTCAAGAAATTCTGATTGTACCATGAGAGCATATTGTGATTCAGATTGAGCTACATGCCCAGATTCCAGAAGGTCAGTAAGTGGATACTTGGTTTTACTTGGAGATAGCCCTATTAGTTGGAAGTCCAAGAAGCAAGAAACAATCTCATTATCATCTGCAGAGGCTAAATACAGATCACTTAGAAAAGTGGTAGGTGAATTGGTTTGGTTACATAGGCTGATCATTGAGTTAACTATTCCTCACCCTTCTCCTATTGCTGTGTACAGTGACAGTCAAGCTGCCATTCACATAGCACATAATTCTGTTTTTCATGAAAGAACTAAACATATTGAAGTAGATTGCCATTTTGTACGAGACAAGCTGCAAGAGGGACTTATTTTGATTCAACATGTGCCTACAAGTGAACAACTAGCAGATATTTTTACCAAGTCTCTCACTAGTGTCAAACATGCTGCCATCTTGAACAAGTTGGCTGTAAGATCATTACCACCAACTTGAGGAGGGGTATTGAGAATTACAACTAACCTCACTTATCTATCTTAACAGTAGTCTAATAGTTTGTTAATAATTCTGGTAGTTAGTTGTATTAGTTAGTTACTTAGTTAGTTACATTTTGATTCTTAGTCTAGAAGGTTCTTAGTCACATGTATATAATGTATTGGTGATGAATGAAATAGCAGTTTTTGCTTGGCTAAGTTCATAAAACACTCTCTTCTTCTTTCCTTCTTCTTCTCGCTGATCACCATCAATGTCCAGCTATCCATAGCTAGCTGCATTGCAGGTTTACTCACTGATACAGTGAGTTTTGATAGCTTCTTTCCTCTTTCTCCTTCATATCATTTCACTAATGCACAACAATAAGTTATCTAAATTTAATGGATCACAAAAGACGCAAATCACTAATGCACAACAATAAGTTATCCGGTTTTTTTGCATGATTAAGCAATTAGTTGGTATATTATGTAGTCAATATCTAAAATTAGGGATTTAATTATTTTGCGTTTTCCTAGTTTAGATCAACATTGAGTGTTTCCCCCCTTAATTTGTATACAAATTATTCACTAAATACATATCATTGTAATTTTAATATTATTGGACTCTAGTTCAAAAATTGTACAAAATAAATTTTAAAATTAAATGACTATAAAACTTGGTGATCTATTATTTTTTTCGAGTCGATTTAGAAAGATTTATAATACATAATGAGACATAATAAGTAATAAGTAGCAAATTTTTATTATTATGTAGTCAGATATAGTTTTCTCTTAGGACTTGTTTGATTAGATTAATTATTTAAGGATCAATTATGTCGAAATTGTTCCTCATCTTTCAAAAATACAATTTGTGCACTCTAATTTTTCCAAAACTCATTTAGTGAAATTTTATCAAATGTTTAACTGTATTTAATCTACCCTCATAAAAATAATATTACTATTCTGAAATAACTAATTTATAATAAAATATCCCATAATTTATTTCAATCAAACATTATTTTAAATAAACATGAAAATAAGGTTAAGTTAAAACTAATCTCAAAATTAATTATTACTTGTCCTGCTGTCCATCGATATAGCCTTAAAATTAATCTTGCTCACATAATACTAGGTAAATTGAAACGGAGAAGCACTTTGGGGAAAATTCTCAAAGCACAAACACAAGGTTATTTACTCGTTCATAGCGAAAATGAAGAGTTCAAATTTCTGCTACTCAGATGGAATCCAAGGAAGATGGAGCCTTCCATGTACAATGGGATCTGAAAAACCCCACAAACCATTCTCAATGAAAAATTCAGTCTTGATGACAATTCCTGTGTTGCCAGCAGAACTCATCACTGAAATCCTCTCAGGGTACCAGTGAAATCGCTCTTGAAATTCAGGTCTGTTTCGAAAGCTTGGCTTGCTTTGATCTCTAGCACTGAATTTATCAACACCCATCTCAGCTTATCCACTAATAGCAACAAGGATTACACCCATCATTTGCTTACTATGAATTTTCGTGCAGCTATGAATGGTCTTTATGAGTATACACTTACAGATTTTACTCTTAGTTCCTTACTTTATGAGTCTGTAACTGAAGCATTTGACTTGGATTACCCCTACAAGAAATTGCACAAATATTTTTCGATGGTAGGTTCTGTCAATGGATTGATTTGTCTTGCCATTGAGGAATATGACTTGGTTCTGTGGAATCCATCAATCAGGAAGTACAAAAAATTGCCAGATTCTAAACCTACATTAATGAAGAAAGATTGCTGGCCTTTATATGGTTTTGGATATGATGAAGTATGATTATAAGGTAGTCGCTATTTTTTTGAAATATAGGAGTCGGGATCAAGTTGAGGTTAAAATATATAGTTTAAATAGTGATTCTTGGAAATGTGTCGATGAATGTCCTAATAAGAAGCTATTAAATATATCGGGCAAGTTTGTGAATGGAAAACTTTTTTGGATTACTCATGGCCCTGATTTGTTTAATATGCATAAAGACGGGAACATTATTTCAATTGATTTGGCTGATGAGAAATGGGGAAAGGTGGAGCAGCCCTCCTATGGAATAGGACATTTTTTTTGAGACTTGGAGTGTTTGGAAGTGATTTTTCTATATTTTGTGATAATATGGTTAGTCAGGTAGATGTTTGGGTTATGAAGGTGTATGGAGTTAAAGAATCTTGGACAAAAATGTTAACTATCGAGTATCCCGGTGATCCTTTTGTGTATTATAATTATATCCTGTTTCCACCCTCTTTCATATCAAATAAAGGTGAAATTTTGGTTTGTTTTGTATCTAGTAAAGTCATGACTTATTCTACTTCACTTGATCAAAGAATTAACATCATGACATACAATCCAAAGGATGACTCTTTCAGATATTCCAAGGTTATTAACTTTAACTTTGACAGTTGGCGTTCAGCGGAAATCTACGTTGAAAGCCTAGTTTGTCCTTTATCTGCAGAAGGGAGAAAGAATGCTACAAAAAGGAAGGCTAGAAAAACTCAGGTGAACAACACTTTATTAACAAAATGACTAGTAAGAGTTGCACTTTGTGCATTTTCGTCACATTCTATTGAATTCTGTTTGTTATCTCAAATATAAACAGTACATATGTAAAGGGTGTGTTTAAACCATATTGCTCGAGGATATCGTTAGTCATTTTCCCTTCATGCTCTACTTTTATTAAGCAATAATTTTGTCTTCTAGATCAAACTAATGGTGTAGTAGGTATTTCAAATGTAAGGGCTGGTAGGGTGATGGGCGTGGGGATGAAGATGAGATGTGTTGGAGGATTTTGAGGACACAATCAATGTGGAATGACACTTCAAACTTGTATTCTCTACTTCCACTATAGAAGTCATTTTCAGGGAACATTTTCTGGAAACGTGGATTGTCATAAGTTGTACTTGTGGCTTATTGTTATCATGTCCCAAATGCAGTTGGTAGGGAAGCAAAACTTGTCTATTTTCTACTGGAGTATGCTAATAGGCCCAGTCATTTCCATTTTTCTTGTAATATGAGATACCGCTTAAGAAATCCCGAAATGCACCATCAAATTTACTTGCTTTTATTGTTTATCATTTTTCTGTAAAGTCAATCGATGATGAGGTTCTTGATCTTCCAGAATGAAGAAAGTAGCTATTCTTGGTGACCCCTAATTAACTTGCCTCGCAATGCCAAGGAGAAACCAGAATGTAATATAAACAGAGCAAGCAAATAAAAGTCCTCTTTGCAATGGAAACTGGCATCATGTGAGACTCACAACATTTTCCGGGTATAGGAATTGATATTTTGGATATGGTGAATGATAGCTGCATTGGCCATTCTACTTCTCCTACGAGTTATTACACAGTAACTTGAATCACCATTGCATCCTTTTGAATGGAAAGTTATCATTTGCCAAAACAGGAACAGAGGAGCTTGATGTAGCTACTCTGCTAAAAGGGCACATACCTTCTATTACGGCATGATTCATAAATATGCTCTTTACCTTGACCTCATTTCATTTTTATGTCCTTTTTAACTTTGGGTGTGCACAAATTAACACTTAAGCTTATGTAAATTTAAACAAGTTGACATATGAGTCCTATGTGTCTTAATACACGTTACATGTAGGACATCATGTAGGACACAAATTGTCATTCAGGATATCTTTGACACGGATTGATGAATACTGCCTGTGACTTTAGTCTCAATCTTAATTTCCTCTTGTATTAACGATATACTGCATATTAACTTGAAGTTGCACCATCCTGCCATCAGAGTAGTTAACTATCCTTTTATACTTATTACTATTGTCCACAACATTGAAGTTGAATGGAATCACCTTAAACATGCATGCCTCAAGTATAGTTGGTAAGGGAATCAGTATGAAGCTCATCTTTTGTACTTTAAAAAGGCAGGAAATTTCTGATGAAAAAAAGAAAACGATTTTGCCGCGTTTTAAATGTAGACCGTGCATAGGAATGGCACTTCATGCTGTTCCTTCTTCGTATAAGCTGTTTTATTATGTCATGTAATGTATCAATGTGAAGTTCTTTATTAACTGTTGTGAGATTTCAGGAAGTGAAAGTTGCTCACTGCCTACTGCTTGAATCAAAACAGTGAAGAATGGCCTTTCCGAGCTCTGAATGTTCGTCAAAGGAACTCCGTTGTAGCTTGAACGGGTCATGAACAAGGTCAAAAAAATCTTCTCCTTCCCCTGTATTACTTTTGTATTTTGAGATTGGTCAGAACTACAATATGAATCTTCCCAGAAATAGAATTGACTACCAATTCTGAAGGAACTGAAGTTACATCTCTTTTCCATTCAACAATTCTTTTGCATTTCCACGCCCCTTTAAGACCCCGATAAATGGACAAATTCCTTTTCTTAAGGAAGACATACGTACTTACAAGATTTGTCACTACAAAATGGAAGCAGAAATTTGAATAATCATTCAAATGAAAGAGAGAAGTAACAAAGTCTATCAATGTCTGAATTTTCATCATTTGTTGGTTCATATCAACTATTCCATCACCTAGTTGATCTACATCTTCATTCAATTCATAGGCGCGCCTGTATCTTCATCATCAGTCTCTTCAGTAGCGTCCTCATCTTGAACATCATTTTACTCATTAGCACCTAAATTTTTGTTCATTAGTGCTTCCATCTTGATCATTAGCGCCTACTTCATTAATGCCATATTCTTGATCAGCCTTTTGTTCATTCGTACCTTCAACTTTCACATATCATTCAATTTTTGTCTTTAATCTTTATAATTTCACTTTATTTTATTGTTTATTCAAGCAACTTGATTCTTGTCATTATTTTTTTAAATAAACGGAATTAGAAAAAATGAAATTTAATTAATTTGTATATGTTTAAAATTTTAATTGCATAGGTACCAATTAGGTCATAATATGTAGCATGTATATTTCTGTATATATCTTGTTTTCTTGTATTCGTGCTATTTTTATCTGAAAAAATTGGTATATATGAATGTATTGAAATATGTTGAAAAGTAAAAGCCATCGAGCTCCAAAGATTGATACAAAAAAAAAAAAAAGATATGTGAAGCAAACTGTAAAATAATTTATGTTAAAATAAAGTTATATATATCTAAATAATAAGAATGTCATACAACTTCAATTAATTTTGTCGTCAAAAAACTTCAATTAATTTCAAACTGTTAAATATTAATAACTAAATGATAATTATTTAAGAAAAATAGTAAATAATATTTGTCTATTGTAAAGTCGTTTAATGAAAGACAAAGATTTAATCAATATTTTTAATGATCTTCATGATTTTACGAAAACTAGTTAAGTGAACTTGGTTTGCACGTGTGCAACATTAATTAATTAATTAATATAATTAAGGATATTTATGCTTTTAAAGTAATGTAAATAGATACAAATATTGTCTCGGTTCATTTTTAATTGTCACATTTGGGTCTTAAAAAGTCATTTGAGAAATAAGCATTAAGGATAAGATATAGAAAAAATAATTTTTTTTTCATATGTTGAAAATAACATGTAAAAGTAAAATTTATATTTGAAATAATAGATAACTAAAAGTGAATAGAGGAATAGATGTATTTTACTTCATTAAATTACTTTAACTACGATAAGTTATGCAGAAAATTGTCAAATTGCTTGTCCCAAAAATGTCTTATTATTATTTTTGGTAAATTTTTGGTAAAGAAATGTCCTAATACATTTTTTTTCCTAATAAAAATATTGTAACCATCATTAATTTTTATGTATGTAATTCATCATTTATTTTTATTTAGATAACGATAAAAAAATTCTAATAAAAAAATAAAAAATACTTCTCGATACATTCAAAATCGAAGGATGATAAACACTTATTAATTATTGATTTTAAAGTTAAGATACAATAATTATAATGGTTAATGCATAAAACAATATAGTTTATTAAATTGCTTCACAATACCAAATATGTTTAAAATATCATCAATGAAGTTATTGCGGACCATTTTTTCATATTAACTTCAAAATTAAGAAATATATTGGCAAATTGCAATAATGATTAAGAAATAAGTATATTCTCTATTTTATTAATATATTTTAATAATTTTATAAATGAGAAATAATGATGCAATTAATATGATATTATATATAAGACATACATTATTTAAGAAAATATAAAATATTACTCTAATTAATTGATAAAAGGAGATTACACTTTTATATTGGTCAAAGGGTTTTAAAAGAAAAAGAAATACATACAATTTTTTTAGAATAATATTTTATTAAGATTAATGTAGTTTAAAAGATAAATTAATTAGGAAAAGGTAAATTTGTATATGAATTACCTTGTTTGATATGAAAACTTGCTAATGTAAAGAATACAATTAGAATAACGGTCAATACAATTGCAAATCTGATTTTATCTTCACCTTTTTTTTTTGAGTTAATACCTCAGATGGTCACTCAACTATGCATTCTTCTCTCAGAAAGTTACTCAACTTTTAATTCACTCAAAAGTTACTCAACTATTGCTTTCTTTCACAGAAAGTCACTCAACTTTGAATTTTAACTCAAAAGTCACTCAACTATCCACTCTTTCCTCAAAAAATCACTCAACTATCCACTCTTTCCTCAAAAAGTTACTCAATCTATTAAATTATTTTTTAATTAAAAATTGTTAATATTAATTATTTATATAACAAACCAAAAATTTTAAAAAATAAATTAAATCATTTAGTGATCCACCCACCTAACCCGACCCATTAAAAAATATGATATGGCCCATTTTATTTTGTCTTTAATCCTAAATTAATCTCTCTCTTTAAACCTTGAATTAGGATTAAAGACAAAATAAAATGGGTCATATCATATTTTTTAATGGGTCGAGTTAGGTGGGTGAATCACTAAATGGTTTAAATGGTATTTTTATTTTTTAAAAATTTTGGTTTGTTATATAAATAATTAATATCAATAAATTTTAATTAATAACAATTTAATAGATTGAGTGACTTTTTGAGGAAAGAGTGGATAAAAGAGTGCATAGTTGAGTAACCATCTGAGGTATTAACTCCTTTTTTTTTTGCAATTAATTTACCTGATTAGATATGGAAAATTATTCATTTAAAGAAGCTCAATTAGAATAAAAAACCAATTTCATATTTAATTTAGCATTCACTTTCATTATGTCTAATTTTATATTTGACTTGTCTTGTTTGATATGGAAATTTATTAATTTAAGGATATAATTTGAATAAAAATCAATTGCATACTTAATTTAGCCTTCACTTTTACTATTTTTCTAATTTTGTATTTTGATATGGAAACTTGTTAATGTAAAAATTTTTTTGAATAAAAATCAATTGCACACCTAATTTAGCCTTTACTTTTATTATTTCTAATTTTATACTTGACTTACTTGGAAATTTATTAATGAAATGAAACACAATCTCAATAAAAATCAATTGCATACCTAATTTTACCCTCATTGTTTTTTAGTATAAATAGGAGCTTAGTATTGTGCTATTGCTACACCTTGTTCCATCTTCCTCTAATATTTTTGGGCAATTGGTTTTAGAAAATTTTTGAATCTTAAGAAGTCAACACTTTGATTCATACTTAAAAGTAAGTTATTTCTTTTCTGGATATTCTGAAGTTATTTAGTTTTCTTCCTCCCCATGTCGCTTAATGTTATTCCTTCTATTTTTCTGCAATTGTTTTATATTCTTAAATGACTTTTTCTGGACCCATCTTGGGTAAGGTCAAAACCAAAGTAAAGAATTTTAGTTTTAAAATTTTAATTAACAATTCTATTTATTTTTTGAGCATTCGAAATAAATTATTTTTACATACATACTTTTTTAATTCATACAATAACACCTTGAACTTTTTCAATTCTGTAACTATAGTAGATTTTCCCTGAGTGAGACCATTGAAAACACTTCTGAGACATGCCGAGAAATAATGACATTTCAAAGATCGGTTTTAAATTCGTCAAAGCAAATCAACCCCTTTTCTTCTTTCTTTAGAGAAAATTGTTCCACTACTGAAAGACTATTTTTGCAGCAAAAGTTTAATTATAAGGACCATAAGTTTAATGTGGAGTGTTGATTGTTTAATATGACATTAACCCAAACAATTTTGCTCTTCTTTAGCCCTAATTTGAGTATAACTTCTCTTCTTCTTTGCTGTCAGGTCGTATTCTTTTTATTTTATGATTTTTTTTTGCTTTGATGTAACATTTTTTTTCACGTTTGATCCAAACATTCATAGCGCCTTGCATTGTCGGTGTTAATAATAATGTAGTGTGTTTGTGTTTTAGTAAAACTGTTTGCTATTACTTGTAGATGTCATTTGTGCCGGTGGAAACAAGTACCTCAAAGAAGTTACAGAAGAAGAGACATCATCAAATGATTAATACTAGATCTCTATCGGTACTTAAGCGCCTAAGAGTTGATAGCATCAACAATTTTCAAGAAAATTATCGTCCATCTATTCGTCAAAACAATGTTCAACAACATGATGTCCTGATTAATCATAAGTTGAATGTTCCCAAAATTTCATCAGCTTATACAAGATGTGAATGGTTTTTAAATGGTGGGCGTAGTATAAATAGATCTAAGTTGCCCACTATTTCTGAAAATGAGCATATTCAGAAACGAAAACAAGTTAGAGAGACGCTCAAACTTTTTGCTGATGAATATACTAAGTTTTTTCAAGAAAAGAAAGTAGAAAAACAAGGAAAACACTCTAAAAGAATAATCAATATAAATGCTGCAATGATTTTGAGAAATCAGGAAAAGTGGGTGAATTCTGAGTGGGCCTTTGGCCATGTTCCTGGAGTTGAAATTGGTGATCGATTCCGGTTCAGGGTAGAACTTGCGATGGTTGGACTACATCATAAAATTTTTAGGGGTATCAATTATGTGAATATTGATAATAAAAAGGTTGCAACTAGCATTGTTGATTCTGGTCGATACGAGAATGAGACCATATCTTCTGAAAAGTTCATTTATGTAGGTCAAGGAGGGAATCCTAGAGTATCTGTTAATGCGAGAGTGGAAGATCAGAAGCTTGAAAGGGATAATCTTGCCTTGAAGAACTCAATGGATTTGGGATATTCAGTGAGAGTTATTTATGGTCGTCCAAGAGTTGATAGTGAAAAGACCGAGCGAAAATACATTTACTATGGGTTGTACACTGTGACTAAGTGTTGGCAAGAAAGAGGTCCAACTGGAAAATACGTTTTCAAGTTTGAACTACAAAGAAATCCTGGCCAACCAAAACTTACTCAGTTAGTCAATGTCAATCATATTTGTGAAATATTTACAAACTAACAGAATCTACTATACATACAAAGTTTGTGAGGGACTATGATGTCGCACAACGGATGAGAATATACCAATCCTCTCTATTAATGAAGTAGACGATGAGAGACCCCCACCTTTCACGTACGTAACGAATATGCAATATCATGATTGGTATTATATCATTAGGCTTAATGTTGCAGTTGCACAAGTAGATGCTCGACTTTTGCGTAGTTCTCTTATGCTTCTAAGAACGGAGACGAGTTTCAATTTAACCCAAGAAGCTCTATTCTTAAAGCAGATCCTCTTGTTCATGAGTGTGGTCCATATTGCAAATGTCCCCAATCTTGCAAAAATAGGGTTAGCCAACATAGTCTTCAGTACGATTTTATGGTTTTCAAAACTAAATCGAAAGGATAAGGTTTGAGGTTATCAGATTATATTGCACCCGAAAGTTCTATTTGTGAATATATCGAAAAAATTGCTTGATGATAACGAAGCCAAAATTAGAATGAATTATGACGAATACTTCTTTGATAATTAGAACTTTAATGAATATATCTCCAAAAAGAAGGTTCTAAGCAGTACAGTTGAGTCAAATTCTTTGAATGTAGCTGAACCAACAGGAATTTGACAACCTACGAGCTCATTCACATTTTGTCATTCACCTGACAAGTAGTTAGTGGGAGCCATGGGTCAATTGTTCTAGGAAGTCTGACCAAAGTGTGGAACCACAGATGCAAATAACAGATCGTGGGTGCTGATAGTCGATTGAATCGAAAAAGATGAGTTCTAGTACTTGAACAACGGAGAGACATGATAGATCTCACATAGACCTACAACCGTACTAAGAATTTCGGTCAACTACTGAATCACAAAGGAGACTCACAGACTGTTGGCTGATCCATGGTCCGTCGTTGTTACCTCGATCAAAACCGCTCAGATCGGATTTTCCTAATTTTCTTTCCTACTTGGTTTAGGATTTAGTTTCTACAAATATGAGTTGTATTTTTCATTTTTGGGTTGTTAGACTTTATGGGATATTTTGTTTCTACTTTAAGGATTATTTGATAAACATTTTCGATAATTAATTCTCAAAGCTTGGTTTATGATATTTGCATTTGATTTTCAATTCAAGATTACGATATCCATCTATTCTAATTGTAAGTTCATGATTTATCTTATTAAACGTAACATGAATTGTGAATTCTCAAGCATGAGTAGCTAAATTCACAACTAGGATTATGGGTACCATGAGTAATAAAGAATGTATGACTAATAATTAAGTAATTTTAATATAGTGTTGATGCATGTATTGTTAATCCTTTCGCTTAGAATGCTTTCTAGCAGTTCACAACGTTAGAACTCGCCTCATTCCTACTTGTTGGATCAAGGAGGTAACAAATGAGAAATGGATTAAATAATAGGAATTTAGACGTGTTTAGTCGTTATCTAATAGCCTGACCCTAATAGTGCGAAGGAAAATCTTGGGTTAATGGTAAGGGTTAGTAAAACATAAACTCGTAGACGAACAGAGTTGCGTGGTGAAATTCCCTACTTGAAGGACCAATCACTTTGCGATACCTAATTTATCAACCTTGCATGTTAACATTAGGATAGAGTTACTATTATAGGAATACTGCATTAAGAGCTTGTGGGGAACACCTATTTCATAGTTTTCATCTCATATTGATATGTCAAACTGTGAATCTTGTTTACTTGTTACTCGTTGATACAAATCAATAAACTGTTATTTTCTTTACAAATACCATTTTTTCCCCTTTTCAGGAATAGTTTGATTGAAGGTAGATAACCGTAAGTTAGCCTAAAGTCTAGACCATATCCCCTCGTGGGATCGATCTTAATTTAAAAGTTTGGTGCTTTATTTGACAAGGACCACTTGTACTTTTTTCATGAGGTGTAATTTGAACGTATCACTACTCATGTAAATAAAACTATTCATTTGCACTTGATATTTGAAGTATGATTTTATAATCTATGTGCACTTTTCATGATCAACCTTGTATTGTGATTAATGTCCTACTTTTTGTGGTTTTTTTTGGTCTTAAGAGCAATAGTAGAATGACTAGGATTATTGTATAATTAACCACACATGACAGTTAAAAATTAGGGTAAATTACATAAATCATATATTTTTAATATGAAATTATAATTTATCCCTAATAAGTTTCTAAATACATTAATCCCTTCAAAATTAAAAAAATTGAATACAATAATTTAAGTCCGGATACATTAATATGTAACTCAGATACATTAAATATTGTCTTAGATACATTAATATATATGTAGTTTGGATACATTAAAAACTAGCTCAAATACATAATATGTAGCTTGGAAACATTCAATACTAAGTCAGATACATTAATATGTAACTCAGATACGTTAAAAACTAGCCTGAATACATAACATGTAGCTCAAATATATTAAATACTGGTTAGGATACATTAATATGCAGCTCAGATACATTAAACAAATAAGAGATTTTGGATACTTTTAAAAGTAGTAGGGAAATGAAAATAAGTGAAACAAAATATGTGTATTTCTTTAATTTGTCCTAAAAATTATTCGTCCTCTTGGTTTTGGCTAATCAAGGCTTAACCAGGCCTCGTTTATTTTTATTAAGGTTAGATCATCAGAAAATTTGAATATTGAAATATGTATTAAGGTTTAAATATTTGAATAGAATACACATCTAAATATTAAAATGTTGTAAAAAATTTATATACAAAATAATTAACATCATTCATATGGTTGTTGGTGAAGGAGATGGCAAGTGATGACGGTTGTGGGTGCCGATTAGAAATGATGTTGGCTAATGGTGGCTGTGCGAGTAGTAATTAGTTGTGAGAATGTTTAATAGTAATGGTTGATGGTGGTAGTTAGTAGTGACATATGAAAGTGATAGCAAATAGTGGTAGTGACTAATGACAATGATTGACGATAATAATGACAATTGATGGTAGGACATCTCCAACCCTACACTCTATTTTACTCCCCAAATATAGAGTTTTCTATTTTTTCAAACAACCAATTCCAACCCAATTCTCTATTTACTCTCTAAAAAAAATCTCTTTCCTCAATATTATATTATTTTTTCTATTTCCTCCATAATATAAATATTTTTTTAATGAATAATCATCCTATATAATTTTATGTAATATAAAATTTTAATTTTAAAATTTTTTATTTAATATTAAATTATATACTATTCTAAATTTCTAAAGAACAACTACGAATAATTGAAAAAAGAAATCAACAACCACAACCACAATCACAATCACAACTAATTTAAATCATACACTAATTTCTTTTTCAAATATTGTTAAATCTAGAAACGACTTAGCGGATTACTCAATTATTATTGTGATTTTAAAAAATATTATGCTATGCATTGTATCTATTGTTATCTCGTATATAAATTATTATGTTATGTATTATATTTTTAAATTAAAATTTTATCTTATCATTTAAATTTTGTGCATTCTTCATAGTGGAAATTAGAGGCGGACCCACATGGTGTCCGCCGGGTGCTCGAGCATCCATTAATTTCGTTACGGAATATATATATCTATGTAGAAATTGATAGTTATTTGTATAAAATTAACATAGAGCACCCAATGAATAAATGATTTAGTTGGCCCAATGGCTCCTAGATGAGTACTTAAGACTTTTTTAGTGTTGTTGTACCAAGGTTCGAATCTCACTGTTAACATATATTTTTATATTTTCACTTTAGAGCACTCACAACCTTAAATTCCTAGATCCGTCACGGGTGGAAATTAATATAACATCAAAGTGTATCACAAAGTGAAGAAAATTTAAAAATATTTAAAATATTATTAATTCGAGATGAAAGTAGTATATAAAATAAAATATTTTTAAAAAAGTTATATTAAATTTAAAAAGAATTGCATATATTAGAGATATAATTAATAGCCTTGTATAAAAAACATGTTAATTACAAAAAAAAAAAGAAGTAAAAATAATAACATAATATTCAAAAAGTGAAATAGAGAGTATGAATAGTAGTTCTCCAAATTTGGAAAACTACTATTCAACTCTATATAATTGGAGAATAGAGGGTAAAATAGAGAGTGGTTAGAGAGGACATCCTCTATTTTACTCTCCGGATATAGAAAATGGGAGTAAAATAGAGTAAGATTGGAGATGGTCAAAATAGAGTAAGGTTGGAGATGGTCGTAGTGATTGGTGGTTGTTGTAGTAATGATGATTGATTGTGTGATGGTGAAAACTTATTGTAGTGATGTGGAAAATGATGGTGGTTTTTGATAGTGATAGTTAATAATGTTGGGGGACTATGACACTAGTTGCGAATAGTGGGTGATGATGGTAGCTATAAATGGATGGAATCAATGAACTATTATGTTTATAGAAATCTTTGACTAGACATAGCATTTTATTTAGATATATGAATATGAATACACATATGAATATTAAGATGAGAAAAGACATAAACTGACAACAAAAGTTCTCTTGAATTTACGAAAAGATACCTTAACTTTGTGGTGGTCTTATCACCCCCAAAAATATTAAATACCTTTGTAAATATATCATTTTGACCTGTTTTCTCCCTATGTTTGTTTGTAGATGACGAGCATGAATGAGAAACATTTATTTCAAAACAAATTTAATATCATTATATGTCAATTGTTTCTCTATTATTTAATTACTTACTCTTTAAATACACCATCTTTCCCAATTGTTACTAAGAAACCATTAAAAATAAAGGGACAATGCACAAGTATCTCCTCAACCTATGCTGGAAATCTCAGAAATGCACTTATACTATACTAAGGTCATATTACCCATGAACTTATTTTATAAATAATTTTCTAGCCCTTTCCGGCCTACGATGCATTATCTTGCGTGTTGACATTTTTTTTCAAACTAGTGTCACGTAAGTAGAAAAGGGGTAGAAAATTATTTATAAAATAAGTTCAGGGGGTAATGGGACCTTAATATAGTATAAGCGTGTCACTAAAATTCGTGCATAGGTTGGGAGGTACTTATGCATTTTCCCAAAAATAAATCATGTCCTCTCTTGAACGAAATCAAACCAAAAAGGTAAGAACATTCTAACTTCTTGTCAAGAGAAAATACATCAATTCACCATTGCAGTTGTTCCGACTATTCAAATAGACACCTTAACTTTGGAGCTCTCCTATTACCCGCTAAACAATTTTGAATGGATATTATTATATCATTTTTCGTCCACATGACATAAAGAGTGGTGTGCACTCTCTCAAAGAGAGTGAACAATCTAAAATAACTAATATAATTTTATTTTTACAAGTATTTTATTATAAAATATATTTTCTTATTATTTTAACTTTTTTTCCCTTTTTATTTTTTCTCTTTCTTCTTTTTCTTCTTCAAAAATGCATTGCCATCTCACTTTCAATGTCATCATTTTTACCACAACTTCACCTTCCTTTTTCTTTTTACTACTATTAGTTGTACTCTCTTAAATTTTAAAACTTTATATAGATATTTTCTTACATTTCAAAAAATTTGATAAACCCATTAGATTTCAAGATGATTAGGAATTATCATATAGTTTTTTTAATCCAATTTCAATTAAGTTCCTTCAGTTTTTGGGAAATTAATTGATTTTTTTAAAATTATCATTTCTAATTTTAAATTTATATGAAATGTGTAGTGTTGATGATACATTTTAAATTTTAAATTTTCTTAGAAAAATAATTAATTTTGTTATCAATAATTCAATAAAGTCTAAATAATAATATGAATTCTATAAAAAATTTGACTGGAGAAGAAAAAAAAGAAAAGAAAAAAGTGGGAGTAATGTTCAATTTGACATGGGGGGTGGGAGGTGAAGAAAAAAAAGAAAATGGAAGAATAAATCACTTGAAAGTGGGAGGTGGAAGATGAAATGAAATTTAGATATATCAAAATTAAAATTCAAAAAGTAAGATAGTGAGAGTGAGAAATAAAGAAAAAACTTAAAATAAAAAGAAATTATATTTTAAATTAAATTAACAGGTGTCATGTAATGATTGGTCTGTGAACACACTTGCTTCTTAAAATTTGGGTCTGATAAAAAAAATGGTATAATAATATATGTTCTAAATTGTTTAATGGGGTAATAGAATAGTTACAAAGTTAAAGTATTTTTTTGAAAATTCGGAACATAACTTCAATGGTACGTTTATGTCTTTTCTCTCCTGTTAATTTTCAATTGTTCAAGGCTTAGTTTCTTTAAAATTTCAGAAATTAAGTTATCTTTTGTGATTAGGTTTTGAGGAAAACTATTTGTACAATTTCAAATGCAATTTTAAATCATATTTGTAACGATCAGAATGATCTGAAGTTGCCTATGAAAATATGATGTAAACATAAATACTTACTTTTAATGCAAAATGAAGCAAACTAAGTAGATAATGGATCAAAATAGTCTATTTACTATGATATTTTATAGAGAAAATACACAAGTACCTCCTTAACCTATGCCCGAAATCTCGGAGACACACTTATACTATACTAAGGTCCTATTACCCCCTGAACTTATTTTATAAGTAATTTTCTACCTCTTTTCGGCCTACATGGCACTAGGTAAAAAAAAATCAATCAGCGTTGGCCCCACAAAATAATGCCACGTAGGGCAAAAAGGGGCAGAAAATTACTTATAAATAAGTTCAGGGGATAATAGGATCTTAGTATAATATAAGTGTGCCTCTAAAATTACTTGGACATTATGCCAATTTTATACTTTCATAGTTAATAGGACACCAACATTGATTTAGCGCATGGATATTGGTTTCTTTCATTATTCATCGTATATGCATGTTAGGATATGTTCTAAACAATTTTCATTGTTTTTGTTGTGGTTCCTATATGTATCAATGATTTTAGATGCCCCGAGAATTAAAAATAAATCAAGGGAAAACATAACCGAGATTATATCACGCCCTTTTGCTATAGCGGCAAAAGTAACGTTACAGTGGCCTCCTCAATAGCAAAAAAATAACAATTCCGCCATAACTGGATCACCATAGTTGGCAAGCCTCACTATGGTTTCCCCGACGAGGTGAGCCCAAAAATTGCATTTTTTCGCAAGGTTCCATCATTTCTCAATCCTAATTATCAACGTTTATCCTTAAAATTCTAGCATTGTTTTAAATAACACCTCAAGACAAGCCCCAACAAATCAAATGCATAAATAAGAATCTCGCACCACCTTAACATAAAATCAATCTTGTAGCACTTTGAAATATTATTCATGTCACTCTCTCACTATCATACAAAAATACCCATTTCCCCCTATGGTTCTTAACCTATACCGACTGCCAGAGTTTTCCTACTATCACTTTATCCTTGTTCCTTATCAATGATAAACACATGCCCAAAAAATTTAACACCAACTTAGCTTAATAAAATTACAAATTATTTTTTAACTAACACACTAACCCTTTAATGTGCATTTTTTCAAATTACAATTTCATAGTCATAAAAAAAAGTACGCTTCACACTTTAGCATTTTTCAAGTAACATCCTATACATAATCACAATCATCAAGTTTTTTCAAATTGAATAAAATCATGTTTATTACTTTTTAATTGCATCATGGATGACCATTACTCGATCATTCATGCATTTACAAGTCTTTACCAATTAGAACTTTCTCAATTTCAACTTTTCTTGCTTGTATCATTTTAGTTGTGACCATAATATCTATTTCACTTCGTTGAGATACCAATTAAAATTCAGAGATACATATTAACCTTATCTCATACAAAAAAAAAAAGACATATTGCTAGGAGTGTGCAAAAATCAAACTAATCAACAAATTGAACCGAAAATAATATTACTGTATTATTGAGTTAACATACTTTTAATGGATTTATAAAAAAAATTATTGGGTTATCGATTCGTTATCGAGTTTTAGTGATGGATTATTGGGTAAATCGATAATTCATTGAGACAAATGTACTACTTTATCCTTCATAAATATTAAATAATAATATTTTTCTTTATTATTGATTTATTGATAGAATTATTGAAAATTTTACTTCTGCTTATTGTATTAATAATAAAATTATAAACTAAAGTTATATTGAAAATCTAATGATGCTTGCATTAGGGTATATAGTCTACATGATTACATTACACATCTTATATATAAATATAAGATGCTTTGAGCAAAAATAATTTTTGTCATAAAATTCGAGTCAAATTTCTTTTTTAAATTTGTATGAAAGAAAAAATAGACCTTATAAACAAATAAGTTGGAGCAAATCATTATTATACTTATTGCTCTTGTATTCCTTTGGAAACCAAAAATGTATAATAGGAAAATAGATTAACTTATAACCACTGACAGTGGATAAATTTTTTTACATCATTAGCTCTTTTTTAGAAATATTTATTTTTTAAAATGTATTACTTATTATTAATATTTAAAAAATAATAAAAAGTTTTATATGATAACTTAATCTCTAAATTAATTATATGAGTATATTTAGGATTTCGCAGACGCAGGAAGCAGTCCCTCTATGGCAAATTGGAAACGTCGAAGTAGGCTGTGGCTTATAAATAGGAAGATAAGGCGTTAGCGGGCCGACTTGACAGGACCCCCCTTTGCTCTATCTAACTTGGCGTGCGCTCCTTCCGGCCCTGCGAGAACATATTCAGACATCTTGGTTGTCAAAAAATGAGCAAATCTTTTGCACATGTTTTCTTGTCTTCAGTATTTTTACCTCATTCCCCATCAGCACCATTAAAGCAATTTGAGACAATCATCAATGATGACTTTTTATTTTTTTTTTCTTTTTAAAATCTAGACTAATTGATTTCATAAAAAACATTATTCATGACTTATTAAGTCTTCTTTCTAACATGATTTTTTTTTGAATAGATGCTTCCATTGCTTCAACGATTCTCTTCTTAGTTTTTTTTTTCCGATTCTCTTCTTAGTTCATCTTATCCAAAATACAAAAATTAATCGAAAATAAACTTTGATCCATATACCTTCATATGTATTCCAATTTATTTAAGTAATACTCATAGTATAAAAATATTTGAATTTTATTCCAACAAAAATCTTAAATTTATAGAGAATGTTTTAAAAAAAAAGAAAAAGCAAAGCTAAAAGAATTATTAATCTTTAAATATGAAAATATGATAATCAAAATTAAAAAAAATAAATATTTCTAAAAATGAGCTGATAGTGTAATTCTTTCTGTCCACCATAAGTGGATATTAGTTACGTTTAATCTGAAAATTTAAAAAAGATGAAAAGAGGCGAAAAAGAGTTTGGGTGACTTAAGAATTATACCAAAATTAGGATAAGTAATTATGGTAAGTTTAAATAAATTTAAAGAAAACCGAATTTGAATAGGAATCAATTCCAGACGGCTCTTATTGTATAAATAGGACCTCATTGTCATACCGTTCCATACTAAAGGGTTTTGATGTTATGAAGCACTTCAAGTAAGTTGTTTCTATTGCACTAATTTTTCTGCTCTCTATTAGCCCTAATCTGTAGCTGTGTAACTTGTTTAGTTCGTTCGATTGCATTGTCTTGCTTAGTGTTAATAATCATGTAACGTAAAATTTGTTTTTCTAGTAAGGTTTTAAGTTGTCAATACTTTATGAATTGTAGATTGTAGATGTCTGTGTTAGTGGAAACAAAGATGTTAGGCAAGAAGAAACTTTGTCTGATGGTTGATACTGAATCTCCCTCCACATTTAAGCGTCTAAAAATTCATGCTACCCGCAATTTTCCTGAAAATTGTGGTCCATTTGTTTGTCAAAACAATGGAAGCAGAAAGATCTACCCGGAATTTCCATCTAATACCAAGCTTGTAAAAGTAGACTCTAGGAGGAGTTTTCCTGAGAATTGTGGCCCTCAAAAGAGGGATGGAAGTGATACTCAATGCTCTGTTGACGCTGATAACAACAGTTGTTCTGAAGTCGAGTCAGCTGAATCATGTAATTTCGAGGCAACTGGAAACCAACCTTTGAAATTGAAAGAAAAAAATCTTATATATGATGAATCTACTCAACATCATCAAGTCCAAAAGCAGTCAACTGATACTTTTGATTGGTTTATAAAAGATGAGCCTATTGAAAATGGACCTGCTATTGTTTCACAAGAAAATCTAATTGACTGTCAAAATGATGAGCCTAGTAAGGAAACATGCCAGAGCGTACACCGCGAAGAAGTTTCTGATGATGAGTCCAGGAGTTGGGTAGATGATGATGACATTTCCATTTTAACATGCTCCGAGTGGAACTCACTAACATCAGCTCTCAAGGATGGTAAGAAAGGTGGCAAGGAGGGCGAGATCATACACAAGTGCTCAGATATTTTAGAAGATTTCAAGCCATTGCCCGACATCATACGTCCTGAGCAGCAATATGAATCTGTGTTCATGAAGAAGCAAATGGATCTCGGAGTTCCTCAAGAAAATTCAAGGAACTCTGCTGTCATGTGTGGTGTTTCTGGTCATGGATTCTCAACTGAATATGAACATATTCATGAAGTAAAACAAGTTAGAGAGACTCTGAAACTTTTTGATGACGTATATACTAAGCTTTTGCAAGAAGATAAAGCAGAGAATCCTGAAGGACGATCCAAAAGAAAAATCCATATAGAGGCAGCAATGACTTTGAAAAATCAGAAAAAGTGGGTAAATTGTGAATGGACTTTTGGGCATGTTCCTGGAGTTCAAATTGGGGATCGATTCCGGTTCAGGGCAGAACTTGTTATGATCGGATTACATCACCAATTTATGAATGGTATCAATTATGTGAATATTGGCAGAAAATATGTTGCAACAAGCATTGTTGATTCTGGTCGGTACGATAACGAGGCCATATCTTCTGAAACGTTCATTTATGTAGGTCAAGGCGGGAATCCAAAAGTATCTATAAATGCGAGAGTGGAAGATCAAAAGCTTAAAGGGGGTAATCTTGCCTTGAAGAACTCCATGGACATGGGATGTCCGGTGAGAGTTATTTGTGGTCGAAAAAGAGTGAATGGTGAAAAGAGTGATATAAGATACATTTACGATGGGCTCTACACTGTGACCAAGTGTTGGGAAGAAATAGCTCCAACTGGAAAATATGTTTTCAAGTTTGAACTGAAGAGAAATCCTGGCCAACCAAAACTTAATCGTGAAGTAGTGTCACGACCCACAAGTTTAGGCAAGGTAGATCATTTTCATGTTAACAAAGCAACAAAATCGATTATGGAGTCAGAGTTTGTTGTGGACAATGATGTCTCGCAAGGAAAAGAGAAGATACCAATTTGTGTTGTCAATGCAATAGATGATGAGAGACTCCCATCATTTACTTACATTACCAGCATACGGTATCCAGATTGGTATTACATCTCTAAGCCTCAAGTTTGCAATTGCACAAGTGGATGCTCCGATTCTGAGCAATGCTCTTGTGCTTCTAGGAACGGAGGTGAGATTCCATTCAACACAAGAGGCTCTATTATTAGAGCACAACCTCTTGTTTATGAGTGTGGTCCGTCATGCAAATGTCCCCCTTCTTGCAAAAATAGAGTTAGCCAACACGGTCCTCGATACCATTTGGAGGTTTTCAAGACAGAATCGAGAGGATGGGGTTTGAGGTCACGAGATCGTGTCTCATCCGGAAGTTTTATATGTGAATATGTTGGGGAGTTGCTTGATGAAAAGGAAGCTGAAAGTAGAATAGATAATGATGAGTACTTGTTTGATGTTGGCAACTATGATGAAGAAATCCCAAAAAGGAATCCTATGCGTAATAATAACCTCAAAGTTGAGTCAGATTCTTTGGGGAGGAAGGATGAAGATGGCTTTGCCCTTGATGCAGTTAGATATGGGAATGTTGGAGGATTTATCAACCATAGTTGCTCACCAAACCTTTATGCTCAAAATGTCATGTATTACCATGGTGATAGGAGAGTACCTCATATAATGTTTTTTGCTTCTAAGAGTATAGCACCATTCGAGGAGTTTACGTATCACTACAACTATGGTCATGTTTATGATAAAAATAGTAATATGAAGAGAAAGAACTGTATATGTGACTCTCAGAAGTGCGAGGGGAGAATGTACTAAAGTTTTACTCATGTAATACTATCCCTCTTGAGATGATGTTTAAAGCATAATTTTTATAATCTTTGCACTTGTCATTTACGTTTTAGACTTGTTAAAATAAGGCTTACTTACCAGCCAGGCTGGACCATAATCCTTAAAAGAATCATTTATCTTAAAAGCAAATGTCTATTTTCCTCTCAAGCTAAGTAGTGAAATTTGTACACGATTGCAACACTTGTGATACATGGTGTGTTTGGTATGGAGGAAAATGCTTTCCATGGAAAATGTTTTCCTAGAAAATGTTTTCATGGAAAACAAGTAGATTTTGAACTTATTTTCTCATGTTTGGTGGATGAGTAGATAATATTTTCCAGAAATGATTTTTAGCGTTTAATTTATGAATGAAAAATGTTTTTGAGAGACATCTTTTATTCTTACTAGAGTAAAAAATAATTTATGAATTTGAAAATATTTTTTAAAAACAAAATTATTATTTTTTTGGGGTGGTGGTGGGGATGGGGTGGGGGTAGTTGGTGGGGGCAGGGGGTAGGAGTGAAAAAATAAATTTGAAGTTGATTGTAATTTTAAAAAATCAAATTTATTTTTTTGGGGGTTGTAGGGGGGCTGAGCCGGGGGGTGGAGTAGGAGTTCAAAAATAAAAATTGAAAGTTGAAATTATTTTTAAAAACAAAATTAATTTTTTGGGGAGGGGGTGGGGTTGGGGGGCTGGCCGGTGGGGGGGGGGGGGTCAGGGATCGAGTGATTTTTTTTTGAAATCGAAAATGTTTTTCTAAAATTGATGTTTTCCAAAAAAAAATTTAATTTTAAATTGGAGGAGAGTTTTGGAAAATATTTTTCTTAATTTTTGAAGGGAAGTCATTTTTTTTTTAATTTTGAGGAAAATGAGTTGATTTGGAAAACATTTTCCAAAACTTTTGTCCCAACCAAACATGAAAAAATTGGAAAATATTTTCCTTCATACTAAGCACACTCACAATATATGCGTCCACTAATAGTCAATGAATCAGGTCCCTGACAGAATATAAATGAAGAAATTAAGTAACTCAAAGTAAAACAAACACAACAGTTTCACGTCGAAACCCCTTGCTCAAGGCAGGAGAAAACCATGACCTATGCTCACAGGATTTTAAACCCAACTCCATTTAACTATAAAAGGAGCAACAGTTCAGATTACGAACTCTTTAATCCCTTCTCCCTTACTGTAGCGACTCTACTATCGGTAAAGAACTAAGCACTAACTTTGTTGCCTACTAAACCAACTAACTCTAGCTGACCTAGACTTTAGGACCTTAACAAGGCTACCTCTAGCCACCAACTCAGATCTCAAGGATCAGGGAATAAAACTAACAACAACTCCACTGCACCAAACAACAACTCAGTTGCCCACTGCACCAACTAACTTAGCTGATATAGAATTCCACTAAGCAACAACTAGTTTCCCACTACACCAACTAACTCTAGTTGATATAGACTTCAATAATCTAACATAGCTAACTCTAGCCAGGAATCGGAAAACTCAACAAGGACTTCCAACGATCTAATTCCTTTATAGACCAGTATTAGATCTTACAAGATTAAGCACTAAAATATACACTCCAACAAGTAAGAATAGACAACTCTATCAGGTCCTCCAGTTGTTGTTGAGTGATATTTTCTTAAGAGAATAACTATGATTGAGGAAAACTCTGATTTCAAAAAGCTTGTGTGTGATAATGGAGAATAGACATATTATAGGATGAGCACAAACACACAAAATAATCTCATTGGCTAAAGGGTTGTTGTACAGTGGGAGTCGTGCACCATCCACAACAGTTTTTGCAGGCTTTTGGATAGCTTTAGTTTCTTGTACGGAACTCACAGCTTCATCTGGGGATCAGGTCCAAAATTTGTTTTCAATCATCAAAACATCAACGCTCATACACAGCTTAAATAACAACTTGATTCTTTCGCCATTGCTATTCATAAGTAAATTTTTCATTGAATCAACACGATATGATTGTTCATTTAATGGTATTTTGTTGATTCTCTTCATTTTCTGTCATGTATGCTTATGGTTGTGAATTAATCAACTGGATTTTTTTAGTTCATCTTAGCTCTTGGTGTTGATCATTGAACTCAATTTTTCTTTGTAATTAACTAGAGTTTTGGCTTGCTGTATTTTGGAAGTTTGGACAGCTTTTACATGGCTCTGAATCAGATTACTATCAAAGATAACTATTATTGAAGAGCTTCTGGATGAACTTGGGTTCCCAATGGTATCTCATGTCTGGATACCATCAAATCAGGATGGCCACATCTGATATCCACTAAACCGCATTAAGAACATGTTCTGGCAACAATGAGTTCTTAGTGATGCCTTTTGGATTGACAATGCTCCCTTAATTTTTTAAAAGCACTTAAGGAGTTGTGGATAAGTAGGTAGACAAACAAGGCTTTTATCAGAGGCAGACAGATCATGGAAGCAGTGCTTATTGCTAATGAAGCAATTGATTCTAGAGTGTCCCAGTGTATACTATGCAAACTAGATATTGAGAAAGCATTTGGCCATGTGAATTGGGATTTCATTCTAATTATGCTCAGACAAATGGGATTTGGTAGCAGATGGATCGGTTGGATCAAGTTTTGTATTTCAACTGTTAAGTTTTAGTACTCATCAATGGGTCTCTTGAAGGCTTTTTCAGTGCACACAGAGGAGTTAGGCAAGGGGATCCCTTATCACCCTTCTTTTTCATCATAGCTATGGAGGGACTTAACAATATATTGAAGATAGCCAAGACAACTGGACAGGGATTTGAAGTCAGTAAGGTTGCTGGGAATAGTATGGAGATCACACACCTACAATATGCTCATGATACACTAATATTTTGTGGGGCTGAGGAAGAGCAATTGCTGATTTTGAGACTTATACTAGTCTACTTTGAAGCAATATATGGTATACATATAAGCTGGAACAAAAGCCATTTGTATCCAATTAATGTGGGTTCCGGATATGGAACACCTCTCACAAACCTTGGGAGGAGTGGTAGGTATTCTGCCATCAGTACACTTGGGCATGCCTTTGGGGGCAAAGTCTGGAGCCATAGACATTTGGAACCCAATAATGAAAAATTGTGAAAACAAAACTAGCCAGATGGAGATCATAATACCTCTCCTTGGGAGGTAGATTAACACTGATAAACTCTGTTCTGGATGCTCTCCCTACATATATGCTATCTATCTTCCATATTCCCCAGTAGTTCAGAGGTTGGACAAAATTAGAAGAAACTTCTTGTGGCAAGGAAATAAGGAAAGAAAAGGCTTTCACTTAGTCAAGTGGAAGAACATCCCCATTAGTAAGATGTAAGGTGGATTAGGTATCAAGAATCTCAAAAACCATAACAAAGCTCTTAAGGTGAAATGGTTATGAGGTACCATCAGGGGGACCAATGGTATAGGGAGATCAACAACAAATACGAGGAGCTAAATAAATGGGTAACCAAAGAGGTAAATACCCCCTATGGGGTTAGCCTTTGGAAATCCATCCGAATATTTTGGCCCTTCTTCAGTAATCAGTCAACTGTCAAGGTACAAAATGGCAGAAAAACCAGTTTCTGGTTTGATAAATGGTTGGGTGGTATGAGCCTCAAAGATAGTTTTCCTGACATCTTTGCACTGGCTCAACACCAACAGAAGATTGTCGCTGAAATGCGGACACAATATCTGATTTTCAGAAGAAATCTAAATGACCGGGAAATTCCCAGGATACTTGAATTGTTCAAGGTTTTGGAGAATTTTCAAGGTATACAAACAGGCGAGGATTATTTATGGTGGCAGGGGCACAAGAAAGGTAGTTACAAGGTGAAAGAAGGATACAAACAGATAAGTACTGGTGGCATTGAAGACTTCAAATGGCCTTGGAAGCAAATCTGGAGGATCAAAGTGCCACACAAAGTGGCATGCTTTAAATGGCTACTAGCCAATGAAGCAGTTTTGACATTAGATAATGTGGCCAAGAGAGGAATCTCTCTATGCAACAAATGTTCCTTGTGTGGGAAGGCTAATGAGACAGTGAGACATCTCTTCTTACATTGCAACTTTACTGGGCAGATGTGCAGATTTTCCTTAATCTCAGAGGCATATCTTGGTGTATGCCTAGCAAGATTGATGAGACTCTACTCGGTTGGGAGATGGTTGGAGTTGGGGCTACAAACAGAGAAAGATGGAGGATGATCCCTGCTAGTATTTGCGGACTATACGGACGGAGAGAAACGAGAGATGTTTTGAGAATAGGAACAACAACCTGCAGGAAGTTAAGCTTAAGTTTATTTTGTTGTTATGCTTTTGGTGTATAAATGTCTACTCTAGTGAAACTGAGTCAATCATAGATGTTTTAGGATCCATTTAGATTTGATTCAGTTTTTTGGATAGATTATACTTCTTTTCTGCTTTTGGAAATATGGTTTTCAGTACTAAGTACTATTTGAAATACAAATGTTAGCAATACTTTATATTATTTGAATTGTTCTTATATTATGACTATATATCAAAAGCAGAGGTGTTTAGCCTCTACAAATTGCACTTTCAATCTTGGCAAATTACCCTTTTTCTTTCCTGTGTTTTGAATAGCAGCAATTACCGTCTCTGCGGCAGCTAGATCTAAGTGGCTCCCAAAGCCTGAACAAAAATACCATTTGAATACGGCCCAAGTACTCTACAGCCGTTCATTACGTTGTCCGTCAGCTGAGATTCATTTTTTCTTGGTACCACTTGCTGCCTTATTGGATACATCTAAGGTAAATGGAAAAACACCAAGAATTATGGATTTCGTTTGTTGTATAAAGATGAAGGAAAGCTTAAGGCCTTGTTACAAATTATGAGAAGTAGTGATAAACTAAGAGAGAACTCAGTGAAGAATGAAGCGAGTCGCTTCTCTTATAAGAAACAAATGTCACATTTCTTATATTCGCTGGAACTCTGTTTTTGAGAATCTGCAGCAACAAGTAGAGTAACAGTGTTATGAATATAACTTAGCTGGAGGACCTACGTGAGGAGATGCCAAATTACATTTGGGACCCTGAGAAAATTCATATATATAGAAGAGGGAAATACTCAATTAGGATTATGCTATGAACTTGTCTCTTGTTTCTTAGTTTCTTTCTAATCTGGAACCTTCCTTCCTTCATCCTTTTTGTTTCTACTTGTTCCCTTGGAAGGATTTGTTACTAGTTTTGGAGGAATTAGAATGATGAACTCTTATAGTTGTACGTGTAATTCCAATTATCCATTTTAATACAATATAAGTTTATTACATTGGTGCTTTCATTGTTCTTACTCCATGCCTCTTTACTCTTCTGCCATGCTTGATGATCAATTCATCACCCTCTATGAAATCTGAATCGTTGAAGGTTCTGCAAAAATCGATGAAGGATCTACAGGCAAAAAACAAGTGTATGCTCAAGGAGATGCGATTGGACTCCAGATATTTCAGATGATAAAACTATGACCTCTGTGCTAGAGTCAGCTTGCGATGATAATGACACTGAGATTTCTGATACTGTGAAATCACATTTGGATTCTCAGCTTCTTATTCTTGATGTTGGATATGCAATACACAAGACCATTTCTCCCTCTGTATGATTATGGATAGAATCACATTGGTCCATATGATTAAATACCTACAACTTCTATTTGATCCTGGTGTGTACGTCTCATATTCCTCTGTGACATGTGTAACGATATTACAAGTATTAGACATATTGAATATCCTTGCGTAACTGCTAACCCATGCTGTTGGGGTTGAATTCTTCTGGTGCATTAGAGAAGTATATTGATGCATATGACTTCATCCAGTATTTTTATTTTTTCAACTTCTACTTGTCCTGGCAGCCATACAGTAGAGTTGCTTCCTATCACGGAGACAATAGTTTTATTGTGCTTGGGTTGTTGGAGTAGCTAAATACCATAGGTGAGGGGCCTGTTGATTTATGGTATAGATCTGATGTCGCAATCAATCGAACAATAGGTGTTCTGCGAAGTGGCAATTGGCCTGGGTTTATAATCTCCGCTGACCAAGTATTGCATATTTTTGTGACAAGTCAATGTGCAAGAACAGTATTTGGACGTTTGGGGAACCTCAAATGGTCTTGCAGCAATCGAACAATAGGTGTAAGCTTTGTCTATGATGTTCTGAATGATGACCTCCAATATGAGAAATGGTACAGTAGTGTTTTACTGACTGGTCTTAACCACCTTCAGTTGTCTAATGGTCACTCAGTTGTTGAATGGGTTGATGACTGCTTAGTTGTTGTCTTATAGATCATCTTTGCGAGTTGTATTCGACTCTTTATGGGTTAATGTCATTAGGATATCCCGTTACAACCATTTCAAAAAGGAGTAGTCACATCTTTTCTGATGCCAAGGTTAGCTTGACTCCTGATTAGTTTGAACTATTTAATCTCAAACTTCAAATTTGTAAGTTTGATCACTGTTGGATCAAAGATGGAATGATGCTTGAGGATCTTGTAAATAAGGCAATTTTATTTATAAAATATTGCTTTGAGGTTGAAAGAGCGAAAGATTTTCTTGGTGAACAAAAGAAAAAGGCTACAATACCTTATTTGCGAAAGCAAATGCTTGATGAACAGCAAGTCGACCAGGTTGAAAATTTCCATTTGCCTCTTCGTGATCAAATGTTACTGTTAGAAGGTGCAAACACCACGTCAAGCATGATTATTGATGCTTTGGGAACTACAACAGCTGCGAGGGAAGTCACTGCCTATTGAGGATATTTGACAAATTAATTGTTGCAATCAGTGAGCTGATGGAAATTATGAAAATGCTACAACAAGCATTCTCTTCGCATGTTAGTGCAACTGCTGATTTTGTCAACAATGAGTTGCCGGAAGCAAATAACAAAAAGGAAGGGGCACATAGCATATTGAAAAATAAGTTGGCTTAGATACTGTCAAAAAATTGCTCAATATGTGTTCTATGAATTGTTAGGGGAAGGTAATTCTCCTTCAGCATTCACTTCTTCTCAAGTGATACAAGAAAAATGTGTAGTCAATGAGGTAGACTCTGTTAGTTCACTTCTTTTTGTTTCATGATGTTTTTTTTCTTTGATGTAACATCCTTTTTCCAGTTTGATTCAAACATTCATAACGCCTTGTCGTGTCAATGTTTATAATCATGCAATGTTTTAGTGTTTTTGTAAAACTGTTTGCTATGTATACTGAATTCGAAAAAGGGTCAAAAATACCCTTGAACTATTCGAAATAGCTCAAATATACCCTTGAACTATATTTCGGCTCAAATATACTCTTTCCCTCAAACTATAGGGTTAAAAATACCCTTCTCATTAACAGGATCTGTTAAACGCCACTTGGATGCCATGTGGTATCCACATGACATGCCACATAAGCCAATAGAGTTTCACTCATGCCACGTAGAAAATAAACTTACTCCTAATTTCCCCAATTTTCTCTATTTCCCTTAGAATTTAGAAACGATTTCACTGAAGAACATGAAACCCCTTTCCCTAAGAACTTATGTATTTTGTGAAATCGTTCTAAGGAAATGGAGAAATGAGGAAAAGGAGTTCTATGTTCTTCAGTTAAATCGTTTCTAAATTCTACGGAAAATGGAGAAAATTAGGGGTAAGTTTATTAGTCTACGTGGCATGAGTGAAAGTCTACTGGCTTATGTGGAATGCCATGTGACATCCACATGGCATCTAAGTGTCATTTAACCGATTCTGTTAATGAGAAGGGTATTTTTGACCCTATAATTTGACGGTAAGAGTATATTTGAGCCGAAATATACTTCAAGGGTATTTGAGCTATTTCTGATAGTTCAAGGGTATTTTTGACCCTTTTCTGTACTGAACTTATAGGATGAATTTTATGTACTTGTAGATGTCGTTTGTGCCGGTAGACTTAAGTACTTGAAAGAAGTTACGAGCGAAGAAACTTCACCAGATAATTGGTACTAGATCTCTATCGATATTTAAGTGCCTAAGAGTTCATAGCATGAACAATTTTCCAGAAAATTATCTTCCATCGGTTCGTCCAAACAATGGAAACAATGTTCAACATCATGATGTCTTGATTAATCATAAGTTGGATGTTGCCAAAATTACATCAGCTTATACAAGATGTTAATGGTTTTCAAACGGTTGGCGTAGTATAAATAGATCTAAATTGCCCACTATTCTGAATATGAGCATATTTAGAAACGAAAACAAGTTATAGAGACTCTCAAACTTTTTGCTGATGAAGATACTAAGCTTTTGCGAGAAAAGAAAGAAGAAAAACAAGGAAGACACTCTAAAAGAATAATCAATATAAAGGATGCAATGATTTTGAGAAATCAGGAAAAGTGGGTAAATTCTGAGTGGGCGTTTGGCCATGTTCCTGGAGTTGAGATTGGTGATCGATTCCAGTTCAAGGTAGAACTTGCTATGGTCGGACTACGTCATATATTTTTTAGGGGTATCGATTATGTGAATATTAATATAAAAAAGGTTGCAACTAGCAATGTTGATTCTGATCAATACGAGAATGAAACCATATCTTCTCAAAAGTTCATTTATGTAGGTCAAGGAAGAAAACCTAGAGTATTTGTTATGCGAGAGTGGAAGATCAGAAGCTTGAAAGGGATAATCTTGCCTTGAAGAACTAAATGGATTTGGGATATTCAGTGAGGGTTATTATGGTTGTCCAAGAGTTAATGGTGAAAAGACCGAGCGAAAATACATTTACTATGGGTTGTACACTGTGACTAAGTGTTGGCAAGAAAGAGGTTTAACTGGAAAATACGTTTCAAGTTTGAATTGCAGAGAAATCTTGGCCAACCAGAACTTAATTAGTTTGTCAATCTCAATCATATTTGTGAAAATGTTTACAAGGCAACAAAATCTACTACACAGTCAAAGTTTGTTATGGACTATGATATCTCTTAAGGGAAGGAGAATATACCAATCCTCGCTATTAATGAAATAGATAACGAGAGACCCCCACCTTTCACATACATTACTAACATGCAGTATCCCGTTTGGTATTATATCATTCGACCTCTAGGTTGTAGTTGTCCAAGTAGATGCTCGGCTTTTGAGCCGTGCTCTTGTGCTTCTAAGAGCAGAGGCGAGTTTCCATTTAACCGGAGAAGCTCTATTCTTGAAGCAAAACCTCTTGTTCATAAGTGTGGTCTATATTGCAAATGTCTTCCGAATTGCAAAAATAGGGTTAGCCAACGTGGTCTTGGGTTTCATTTCGAGGTTTTCAAAACCAAATCGAAAGGATGAGTTTTGAGTTCATCAAATTATATTGCACGCAAAAGTTTTATTTGTGAATATATGAGAGAATTGCTTGATCACAAGGAAGTCAAGCTGGAACGGATTATGACTAGTACTTCTTTGATGTTGGCAACTATAATGAATATATCCCCAAAAGGAAGGCTGTAAGTAGTAAAGTCGAGTCTAATTCTTTTAAAAGAAAGGATGAAAATAGATTTACTATTGATGCAACGATATATGAAAATGTTGGTATATTTATCAATCATAGTTGCTCGCCAAATCTTTATGCTCAAAATGTCATGTATGACCATGGTGATAAAAGAGTAGCTCACATAATGTTTTTTTCTTCCAAAAGTATTTATCCATTAGAAGAGCTTACATATCACTGCAACCACCGGACTGTCCATGTACATGATACAAATGACATTTGAAGAGAGAGAAGGGTAGTTGTGGCTCTCATAAGTGCAGCGGGAGAAATTAGTAAGTTAATACTTCATCTACCGTGAGTTTACAGTATTTTAATACATTATACTTGAAGTTTGTGTGCTTCGTAGGCAATTTTGTTATTAGATATGGTGGTTTTTGGCCTAATTTTGTAGGAAATGGTTTGAAGCAGTTGAAGTTGAATATAGTTGAACCAGGAGGAATTTGGCAACCTACAAGCTCACTCACGAGCCATCATTCTCTTCACGAGCCGTAGGTGGGAGCCATGGGTCAATTGTTCAAGGAAGTTTGACCAAAGTGTGGAACCACATGTGCAAATAACAGATCATAGTCTGACTGTTGGATCGTGGATGTTGATCGTCGATTGAATCAGAGAAGAGGAGCTCCAATTCTATATTGAAACTGCTCAGACAAATTTTCAATTTATTTTCTCTTACTAAGATTTAGTTTCTATAAATTTAAGTTGTATTTTTCATTTTTGGGTTGTTAGACATTTTGGGATATTTTATTTTTACTATTTTGAGATTATTTTGCAAACATTTCGGACAAATTCTCAAAGCTTTGTTTATGATATTTGCATTTGATTTTCAATTCAAGATTACAATATCCATCTAGTTTAATTTAAGTTCATGAGTTATCTCATTAACCCTATTATGAATTGTGAATTCTCAAGTATGAGTAGCTAAATCCACAACTAGGGCTGTGTGAACCATGAGTAATTAACAACGCATGACTATAATTAAGTAATTCTAAATTTGTGTTGATGCATGTATTATTAATTCTTTCGTTAGAATACTTTCTGGTGGTGCACAACGTTATAACTCACCTCATTCCTACTTGCGGGACCAAGAAGGTAACAAATGACAAAGAGATTAATCACCGAAGATTTAGATGTGTTTTGCCGCTATCTAATAGCCTGACCCAAATAGTGTGAAGGCTTATCTTGGGTTAAGAGTAAGCGTTAATAAAGCATTCACCCGTAGACAGATCAAGTTACGTGGTGAAAAACCCTACTTGGAGGACCAATCACTTAGGGATATCTAACTTATATACCTTGCATGATATAGTAAGATAGAGTTACAATTATTAAGAATACTGTGTTAAGATCTTGTGGGGAACACCTATGCCCTAGTGTCACGATCCAGACCGCCTTGATTGGCACCCACACTAACTACTCAGTGGGAGAATCATTACTACCATCCGACTAAATCAAGAAATTTAAAACTAAGATATTTAAGTTACAGAAGCAAGTTAAATAACTAAAGGTAAGGTTCCATTACTAAACAATGGTCTAACAACTAGCTAACAGTGCGGAAGATAAACCTAGAATCAGAAAGTCAATGTACCAAAACTAGAAACGAGAATCAAATCTATCTAATTAACTAAAAACAAGGTCTAGGTCCAAAAATGGTGGACATAGACTAAAGAGAATCCATGGCAGTCCGAATGATGTGACTCACTCTTGAACTCAAAAAGCAATCACCAATCTCCTAAGTGGGGTCTGTCAATAGTCGCGTAAAGATTCTTTATACTTAAAAAAAAGATCAAGTTTAGAATCAGCACACAACCACCGTGTATTGGTCAGATCACGCGGCTATTCCACTTGTGTAACATAAACAAGCAATTACAAGTTTGGGCTTGTCCACCTTGTTCTACCAGTTTACTAGTCCGGAGGGATGATATAATCTAGCTTGCTTAGGCTTGTACATCCCTTTCCACTCTTATTTTTCTCTTTCTGGAATTTCTAGAGTCACCGACTTTACATTACAATTAAGCAGAATATAGTAGAGAGACAACAAGTTGTAACATCTCAGATTATAAATAATCTAAGGTTAAGCTAAGAAAACCAAGAAAAAAAAATCAAATTTGGAAATAAGTAACGAAATCTGGAAAATTTCCTGATTTCAAAAGTAAGTTTTGGTCATTTTAAAAAGGTCATAACTTCTATATCAGGAAGAATTTGGGTGAGTTATTTATATGGATGTAAATATCGTTGGAAAATCTTTCCAACGACGCCAAGTTTGCAAATTTCCGAGGTCGTATGAGTAAGATATGACCTTCGAAAGATGGGATGTTGAGTAGGGAAAGATCCAAACTGGATTCAGTAAGGGATTCTGGTATTTTTCTTAAGTTAATTAATTATTTCGTTTTAGAGTAATATGTTGGGGTCTAAACTGATCCCATTCATTTTACACACTTAGAAAATAGACTAGGGTTTTGAAAGCAAGAAAAAAGAGGAGAAGCAAGAAGAATACGCAAGAACACCAAGTTAAGCTTCGTGGATTTTCGTCGTGGGTGATCCTAACAAGGTATGTAGGATCTTTTGTGTTGGGTTACTTCACCCACACACCAATTTCATTCAAATTAGTCAAGTTCATGAATTAACTCATGTTAGAGGTTGTATTCTTAAAAGAAAGTTTTACGTTCTTGTTGATTGGATTGTAGTTGATCACTGTTAGTTGTAATTCATGTTTTAGGATTGTTTTTGAGTCCCAATCATTGGGTAATAGTTTAATTAGGGATCATAAGTGTTTTTGGTTGGATCTTTGGGAATTTGGGAAGGTTTAAAGATGTAAAACGAAGAAGAATGTCGAAAAACCCGTTGGGGAAATGCTGGGGTGTCGCACTTCCAAAGCGCCTCAGGACAGAGTTTGTTTGTCAGTATCTGGTGAGCCACGGATTATAAAGCTCCTGAGGACAGCCTCTGTTCGTCATGCTATGGCGCTTTGCGCCTCTCAGAGCGCCAGACCCCCTGGAGGCCCCGTTCTTTCCCTATCTTTTCATACTAGTTCCTAAGTAATGTACCCCTCATTTCTAGTTGTTTTCAACACTCTAAGGTACATATAAACATCATGAAATCATCCATAAACATGAGATCATGATCCTTGAATCCATAATTCAATGCAAGGAAAATTAAGAATGAAGTCAAAGAAGTTAAGAGCAAAGTCTAAAGGTTAAGAAGCAAGTCAAAGTAAAGTTTTAAGTTTTCTAAAGTCTTTCACAAATGTTTTCACTTTGTTTTAAAGACTTAAAGTTCAAGTTAATTAAAGAGCAAGAGTTGAGTTCATTTCTCAAAAATCTATAAAGGAACTAAGTATTTCCTAAGACTTAAAGTTCAAGTTAAGTAATCAGCAAGAGTTGAGTTCATTTCTGAAAAAACTAGAAGGGAACTAATTATCCCCTAGAGTTTTACAAATGTTTCACATTTGAGTAAAGAGGTGAACTAGAAGTTCCAAAAGAGTTTTGAACTAAAAGGGGAACATTGATTTCAAAAGGAGCTTTTTAAAGCTAATGGGTTCAGTAAATTATCTCAACCCAAAGAAAGAAAGTTTTATTAAAAGTATGACTAAAGTACATTTTTGAGAGTAATATTGAGCACCGATGTGGAGATGAGAGTTCATACTAACTAAACATGTAAACCATGTAGACAACATGGGAATTGACATGTCATACTTTTTTGATGATCACATAAGGAGAGATAGTGGATCCACTAAGTTTATTAAGGTCCTATACCGATGAAAAGGTGTAGGATGGTCCTCCTAACACGTGAGGTAAGACGTCGTATCATCACTTAAACTCATAGTGATGGTTGTTGGTTAGAGAAACTCCCATAGAGGTTATATTACTTTCTTATATAAGTAAAGTTGATTTTGTTATTGCATGTTCTTTAACGAACTAATTTGTTTTCACTATTTTATGAGCTTTATATATATATACACACACACATATTGCATGCGATTTAAACTGCTTTATATGTATATCACTTGAATTAAGTATATTCTTGAGTTGAGCAGAACCAAAGTAAGTTCATCTAATCCCCTCAAGCTTAAGTCGTCGTTTAGCTCTCCAACTCACATACTCGTACATTTAATATACTGATACTAGTTGCCCTGCATAATTTCATGATGCAGACACATGTACTCAAGATCAACACGTAGCGCTCCGTTGATCCAATTGAGCTTCAGAGTTTGTGGTGAGCCTCTTTGTATCATGGAGGACATCTTTTTTTTTTCATTTCTATATTAGCTTAGCTTTGAGGATGTTGTGGGGTCTGTCCAAATATCCCTCTGTAGACAGTTTGGAGGCTTCGTAGACTATAGTATTTCAGTTTGGAGTTGTTTTCAATTATTAAGACTCAAGTGCCATTTGTCCAAAGTTATGGCATGACATATTTTTTCCCGTTTATTATGCTTTACTCGTGTCAAAGTTAAGGTTTGTCTTCCGCTGATATAAGTAACCAGGACAGGGGTTCACTTGAGGGCCAAAAATGGTCTTCGAGTGTCGGTCCCGCCTAGGGTGTAGGCTCGGGGCGTGACAAACTTGGTATCAGAGTACATAGTTCAAGAGTCCTAAGGAGTCTATGAAGTCGTGTATGTAGAGTCTTAGTCATCGGTGTGAAGCGCACAACATCTGCGATTATGAGGCTACACAATTTAGGAATGTATTCCTTCTTTCATGTTCCTTTCTTGCGAAGAGTTTATCTCTAAAGTCTCTCTCTAATTTGTGCTTACACATATTTTCCAAATCATCTTGCCTCATAGAAGAGCATTCAAAGGTCGACCACAAAGGAATGTTGAGGAACAAGATGTTTTAAATTCACCAAAGGTGAAACCCCAAGGAGAGGTTACCAATGCTGAATTCCGGGAAGCTATCCAAATGCTAAATCAGGTTGTGCCCAACCAGGTTGGGAAACAGAGAGCTGCTCGACAAGAAGGAGCTGAGACCTCAAGAGTTTGTGAGTTCTTTAGGATGAATCCCCCTAGTTTCATTGGATCAAACACTACTGAAGATTCGAAGAACTTCATAGAGGAGTTGAAGAAGTTGTATGAGGTAATGCATGGGGTTGATGCTGAGAGGGTTGAATTGGATTCGTACCAACTGAAAGGTGTGGCTAGAACATGGTTTGATCAATGGAAGGATGGTAGGGCTGAAGGTGCACCATATCCAAGTTGGGATTTCTTCGAGGAAGCCTTCTTGGGGAGGTTCTTTCCTCGTGAAATGAAGGAAGCCAAGGTGAGGGGAGTTCCTTACTCTGAAACAGAACTCCATGAGTGTCCATGAATATGGGTTGAAGTTCACCCAACTATCTTGCTATGCTCCGAAGATGGTGAAAGACATGAGGAGTAGAATGAGTCTGTTTGTTGCAGGGTTGGGTCGTGCCTCAAGTAAGGAAGATAGGGTTTCCATGTTGATAGGTGACATAGATATAATAGGCTAATGGTATACGTTCAACAAGTTGAAGAAAATAAGGTGAAGGATAGAGAAGAGTACCGAAATAAGATGGCGAAGACTGGGCATGCACCACTATCTGCTAGCGCACCTGCACCCAGAAACTGAGGTGAGTATTGTGGTCACAATTCACAACATTTCAAGGCTAGACCGGCCCAATCTCAAGGTAGTATGGCACAAAAAGGTAGTGGGTATTTTTGCGTGTGGTAGATGTGGTAGAATCCACCCTGACAAATGTCGTGGCCAGATTTTTTGTTTCAAGTGTGTTTAAGAGGGTCATTTAATGAAAGAATGCCCTAATAATAAGAAAGGTGGTGAAAATCCGGGCAACAGAGCCCAATCTTCGTGAGTTGCTCCACCAAACAAGATTGCACCCATAGGAGGTGCTTCTTGTACCGGTGGAGGGGCAAAGTGCCTCTATGGAATCACTAGCCACCAAAAGCAAGAGATTTCTCCAGATGTGGTACTCAGACTATGCAATTGATTTATATGAAAACTTCACATAATAAATCAATGTTGTATTTTTGACTTTCTTAAACTTCACTGGAATATAGAAACAAATTGCACAATTTTTTTGTTTTTATTGTTAGTATTCTATATGTCTATATTGATAGAAATTGATAGAGGAAAAAATATCAGTTCCTTAGAGTTTGTGATTTTGTGCCTGACACTATGTAAAAATTGTCAAAGAAAATCGAAGCAATATAATTCTTTTGTAGAATAATATTTCTAAAAGAGATTTCATAGTGCAATGAAAATTTAAATAGTCTAAGAAAATATGTAAAAAAATATTTTTAAATACTTGAAAAATATTTTTGAGATCATATTTAAAATGAGGGGGTTCTTTGATTATGATAAAAGAGAAAATTAGAGTTGGTATCTAATTTAATTTGGAGCAAAATATATGAAACTCAATGATACTTTTGTATTATGTTAGACCCACAAAATTCTTGGAGTATAATTGTTATTGTGGTTGTTGAGTTTCTCTATTACTAGTATATGATGTGACTAGTATGGAACTACCAAATTATATATATATTTTTTCAAAATAATTGTGTTCTTTTATGAAAAAGTGTCACTTAAAATGTTATGATTTTGATGAAAAGATATGTCTATTATAATAGAAGTATTTGCACAGGCATGAATATCGATGAATAGTCATTTCTTATGTTTTGTAAAAGAAACATGTGGACTAGATTGAATTTATTGGACTCGATGAAACTTTGTTTATGTGTAGTTCTATAACAATGAAATTGAAAGTTATGGAATGGTCCTTTTGAAAAGAATATTTGATAAGGTGAAGACTCTTTACAATGTATCACACAAAATTGTTATAAATAGGAACACAATATTAGTGAGGAAAAGATGCCTCACGAAGAGCTTTTCAAAATCAATATTTTTATTTGATCTTCCTTGCTTGAGTCAAAGTTTGAGACCTAAACACATGGGGCATGTCAGTTATAAGACCTTTTAAGTAAAACTGATCAACTTTGAAGTTTGTGTAACTTTGAGTGCAATAAATAAAAATGTCATATTTGTGTGGAATCTAAGTATGTTGAGCATTCTTATAAATCCGTTGAAAGGAATTCTAATCCCGTAGAGTTGATATACACTGACATTTGTAATATGAAGTCAACACCATCTCGTGGTAGAAAAAAAGTATCTTATAACTTTCACTGACAATTGCATAGAAATGACTATTTCCATTTAATAAATGGTAAGGATGAAACAATAGAAATATCTAGACAATATAATATTGAAGTTTAAAATCAGTTGGGAAAAAGATAAGAAGTGATAAGAATGGAGAGTATAAATCTCCTTGTGCAGAAATATTTCCAAAAAGTAGAATTATCCATCAAACTGCTTCCCTATTCACCTCAATCTAATGAAAAACCAAACGTTGCAAGAAATGAATTATTTATAAGTTAGAGTTTACCACAAGACTTGTGTGGAAGAACAATCCTTACTGCAAAAGGGAACAACACAAAATTTTGTATTTTCATAAAGAAAGTAATTTTGTTTGTTCAAGACACAATCTATTCCATATGAAAATGGAAAGGTAGGGAATTCAACTTGAAATATTTTAAAGTGTGGGGGTGTCCATCTAAACTCAAAGTTCCTATTCCTAAAATGATTAAAATAGGACCTTAGACTATGGACTGTAAACTTAGATTTGAATAGTCTAGTGAAATGTGTAAATGACATTGGCAAGAACAAATGGAGAATGTACTTAATAAAGATTCAGAGGCGTAGTAAATGTAAAAGGATATCTACTTCTTTCAAATATGATTTTGGAACATTTCTTTTGTCTTTTGTAGACTTATCTGTTTGGAGAAATGGTGTCAATAGTGAGATTGGTTCAATCTTGAGCAATCCTATTTGAAGTTGGTTAATCTTCCTCTAGGAAATAAACCTTTGGGTTCAAAGAGAACCATCAAAAGGAAAAAATGAAAGTCAATGAATTGTTTACAAATATAAAGCAAGACTTTTTTGTCAAATGTTTTAGACAAAAACAAAGTCTTGATCTTTTCGACATATACTCTCCATTAACAAGATATACATTCATTTGGATGTTAATTGTGTTAAGTATAGTATATGACCTTCAAATTCATCAAATGGATGTGAAAACAACTCACTTAAACGAAGAATCGAAGGAAAAAATTTTCATGGAACAACCCAAGGATTTTATGGTTCCTGGTAAATAAAAGTATGTGTTGAAGTTGTTAAGTCACATTGTGGACTAAAACAATCACCCAAACAATGACATAAAAATTTGACCAAACCATGTTGGCAAATGGATTTAAGAATGATGGAAATGATAAATGTGTTCACATTAAAATCGTAAGGTCATTGTTTATTTATATATTGGTGATATGTTGATTATCAATACAACCATTAATGACATAAATGCTACTAAACGTATGCTAGAAAGCAAGTTTGGGATGAAATATATTGGAGTTGCTGATGTGATCGTAGGTATAAGAATCCTTATAACTTCATAATGTTTAGCATTTTCACGGCCTTATTGAATTGAAAAGGTACTTGACTTGTTCAAATATTTGGATTTCAATACTTTCAAGTTCAAAAGAGTGAAAACGGAAGTGACTCACAATTGGTTTGTGCTAGAGTATTGGAAAGTATGATGTATATCATAAATTGTGTGCGATTAGATGTAGTTTGTTATTAATGAACTGAGACGGTTCACAAGTTATCCCAATCGAACTCATTAGATGACAATATATAGAGTTATTGAGTATTTAAAAAACACATAAAACTACTTCTTGCATTATAACAATATCCAACAGTATTGAAAGGACATAGTGATGCAAATTGGATCACCAGACAAATGAAGTGAAATCCATGAGTGGATATGTATTTGCTCGTGGTAGAGGATAAGTCTCTTGGAAATATTTTAAAAGAGACATGTATCACTAGTTCTACAATTATCTTTGAGCTAGGTACTCTAGATAAGGTTGGTGAATAAGTTGAAAGAATTTCGAATTTCTTGATAGATATTTTTTTGGACCAAAATATTGACATTAATATACATACACTTTGATAGTCAAGATGCAATAGGTAAGACATGAAGCATGATGTATAACGGAAAGTCTCATTATATAGGATATTGACATGATATTGGTAAAAATTACTCTCTAGTGGAATTAGTAGAGTTGACTATGTAAAGTCAAAGGAAAATGTGTCACATCCACTTACAAAAAGGCCTAACTAGAGAGAGAGTTGAAAGATTATCTAAGGGAATGGATTTACGACTTAGGACAAGTCATCATGACAATAAATCTATCTAGCAGACTGGAGAATCCAAGAGATAGATTCAAGGAGAAAAATAAAGTTGTGAATCACGGTTCGACATCGTCAACCAACTCAATCCATTCTCATGATGAAGACAACTCAGGTACAAGGATACAAAATTAAGACTTGTTAGTGAGTTGATAAATCTTGATGGTTTTAATGATTTGCTAGTTTGGCAGAGTTGACCAAATAGTGTATCTACGCAACACGACTAGAAATCACCTATGTGAGTGTGAAGTGTAAGCCACTTCGAAGAATATGATTGTCAAAAGCCCATCTCTATATACACTCATGAAATATGTGACATATGGTTGTCTAGGTATACACCAAAGCTCGACGGTTCAAAGATATCGCATCTATCAATTGACCAAGTATATCCGACATATGTTCACAACGAAAAGTTTAAAGGGAAACTACTTATCCAGATGCAATTAATTCTTGCTTTAGAGTACACATACTTAATAGTTTCTTTGTCTTGGAGTCATTCCCATGCATGTGGGAATTGTTGGGTGTTAAAAGGTGTAACTGGAAAATAAAGAGTTGCGACTTTTATTAAGTGTTGTGACTTTAATGAAAAGTTGAGACTTTTATAAAAAGTTACGAATTTTATGAAAAGTTGTGACTTTTATAAAAGGTGATGGCCTTTCCGAAATATTGTGACTTTTCCAATGTTTTTGACCTTTCCGGTAAGGCACAATAAGAACTTTTTCGCACTATCTTTTATTTTCTATAAATTGAGGGATTTCCTCTCATTTTAATAATATTATTTCTGGATTTCTTCTTCTACTAAATCTAGTATTCTAAGTGTACTTTACTGCCGTTGAGGGATTTGCTGACACTAGCGTTTTGGATATCAATACACTGGTGATTGAGATCATTCTATACTGGGAGGACATATTTCAAATCAAACCTCGGATACTAGAGGGGAATAATTTCCTTAAGGGGACACTATGCATTCAGTGGGCTTGATCTTCTTTCTGTTTTTCCAGATTCTGATATGTGTTACAAATCTTAGATTTGTGAATTAATTTATGTTCCTCGATTTTTCTGTTTTTCACTGGTTCATTAAACTTTGATAACTTCATATTTCTGCAAAGTTTGTTGGAATCAGTAAGATTCTTTAAAAACACATTGAAAATAATTCTACTTTAAGAAAAATATTTCGTATATTTTTCTAATTTATTTTTTATTCTAGTTTCTCTACTAGTTTTAATTTTCTAGTTCTAAAAATATTCTTAAACTTTGTTGTGTATTACCAAGTTGTTCAAAGTTTTGTTCTAAGTATCTTAGCAAAACAAGATGAACAACAAGACTACATATATAACTTGAAGTTAGTCCATCCTGCAATCAGAGTAGTTAACTATCCTTTTATATTTGTTACTATTGTTCACTGCATCGAAGTTGAACGGAAGCACCTTAAACATGCATGCCTCAAGTATAGTTGGTAAGGGAATCGGTATGAAGCTTATCTTTTGTACTCTAAAAAGCAGAAAATTTCTGATGAAAACGATTTTTTCTGCGTTTTAAATGTTGACCGTGATAGGAATGACACTTCATGTTGTGCCTTCTATGTATAAGATTTTTTAATTATGTCATGTAATGTATCAATGAGAAGTTCTTTATTAACTGTTGTGTATTATCGAGATTTCAGGAAGTGAAAGTTGCTCACTGCTGACTGCTTGAATCAAAACAGTGAAGAATGGCTTTTCCAAGCTCTGAATGTTCATGGAAGGTATCTTACTTTGTTGTAGCTTGAACGGGTCATGAACAAAGTCAAAAATCTTCTCCTTCCCCTGTATTACTTTTGTATTTTGATATTGGTCAGAACTACAATATGAATCTTCCCAGTTTTAGAATTGACTACCAATTCTAAAGGAAGTGAATTTACATCTCTTATCGATTCAAGAATTCTTATGTATTTCCATGCCCCTTTTTTCTACCCTGAGAAATGAAAAATTCTTTTTCTTAAGGAAGACATACTTACAAGTTCGTACTACAAAATGGAAGCAGAAATTAAAATAATCATAAAATCATTCAAATGAAAGAGAGAAGTAACAAAGTATATCAATGTCTGAATGTTCATCATTTGTTGGTTCATATCCCATCACCTAGTTGATCTACATCTTCATTCAGTTCATAGGCACGCCTGCATCTTTATCATCATTCTGTTCATTAGCATCCCCATCTTGAACATCATTTTACTCATTAGAACCTAAATGTTGTTCATTAGTGCTTCCATCTTGATTATTAGTAGCTCCATCTTGATCATTAGTGCCTACATCTTGTTCATTAGCGCTATATTCGTGATCAACATTTTGTTCATTCGTGTCTCCAACTTTCACATATCACTCAATTTTTCTTTACTCTTGTTAATTAATTTGTGTATTTTTCTCAGTAAAGTGTAAAGTTCATGCATAGAGAAATTGTTTTGAATTTTAATTGCATAGGTACCAATTAAGTAATAAAATGTAGTAGATATATATTTCTGTATATATCTTGTTTTCTTGTATTTGTGCTATTTTACCTGAAATTTTTTTATATATAAAGGTATTGAAATAAGTTGAATAGTAAAGGGTCATCAAGCTCCAAAGATCGATACAAAAAAGATATGTGAAGCAAAACTCTAAAATAATTTATGTTAAAATAAATGTTATATTTATCTAATTAATAAGAATGTCCTATCCTATAACTTTAATTAATTTCACACTGTTAAATATTAAGATAATAATTAAATGATATTTACTTAAGAAAAATAGTAAACAATAGTTGTATATTGTGAAGTCGTTTAATGAAAGACAACAAAGATTTAATCAACATTTCTAATGATCTTCATGATTTTACAAGAACTAGTTAAGTGAACTTGGTTTGCACGTGTGCAACATTACTTAATGATAAATATATATATATATATATATATATAAAGAACAAATTATGACTTATTTGGTACTTCTAAGGATATTTATGCTTTTAAAGTGATGTAAATAAATATAAATATTGTGTCGGTTCATTTTTACTTGTCACCTTTGGGTCTTAAAAAATGATTTGAGAAATAAGTAATTTATAATAAGGATAAGATATAGAAAAAATAATTAGTTTTCTTCATATGTTGAAAATAACATGTAAAAGTAAAATTTATTTTTGAAATAATGGATGACTAAAAGTGAACAGAGGAGTAGATGTATTTTACTTCATTAAATTATCTAACTATGATAAGTTATAAGGAAAATTGTCAAAATGCTTGTTCCAAAAATGTCCTATTATTATTTTTGGTAAAGAAATGTGCTTTTTCTACTACATTTTTTTCCTAATAAAAACATTGTAACCATCGTTAATTTTGATATACTTAATCCATCATTTATTTTTTATTTAGATAACGATAAAAGATTCCAAATAAAAAAGAAAAAATACTTCTAAATATATTCGAAATTGAAGGATAATAACCGTTTATTAATTATTGATTTTAAAGTTAAGATACAATAATTATAATGATTAATGCATAAAATGATATAGTTTATTAAATTGCTTCACATTACCTCTAAAATATCATCAATAAAGTTATTGCTGACCATTTTTTCATATTAACTTCAAAATTAAGGAATATTATTGGCAAATTGCAATGATGATTAAGAATTAAATATATTCTCTATTACTAATATATTTTAATATTTATATAAATGAGAGATAGTGATGCAATTAATATGATATTATATATAAGACATATATTACTTAAAAAAATATAAAATGTAATTCTATTTTAATTGATAAAAGGAGATTAAGAAGAAAAAAATTGGTTTTTTTCACTTTTATATTAGTTAAAAGGTTTTAAAAGAAAACAAATACATAAAATTCTTTGAAAATAATATTTTATTAAGATTTATGTATTTTAAAAGATATATTAATTAGGAAAAGGTACATTTGTATATGAATTACCTTGTTGGATATGAAAACTTGTTGATTTAAAGAATAAAATTTGAATAATAGTCAATATAATTGCAAATCTAATTTTATCTTCACTTTTTTTAATTAACTTACCTGGTTAGATATGGAAAATTATTTATTTAAAGAAGCTCAATTAGAATAAAAAATCATTTGCATATCTAATTTAGCCGTCACTTTCATTATGTCTAATTTTATATTTGACTTATCTTGTTTGGTATGGAAATTTATTAATTTAAGGATATCTATTGATAATAAAAATCAATTGCATACCTAATTTACTTTTCTTGTTTGATATGGAAACTTATTTATTTAAAAAAAAATTATACCTAATTTTACTTTTACTATTTTTAGTATAAATAGGAGCTTGGTATTGTGCTATTGTACACCCTTCGTTTCATCTTCCTCTAATATTTTGGGGCAATTTTTGGTTTTAGAAAGTTTTTGGATCTTAAGAAGTCCACACTTGGATTCATACTTAAAAGTAAGTTATTGCTTTGCTGGGTGTTTTCTCTCATGTCGCTTAATGTTATTCGTTCTGTTTTCCTACAATTGTTTCATAGGCTTAAATTATTTTTTTCTGGATCCATCTCGGACTAAGGTCAACACCAATGTCAAGAATTTTTGTTTTTAGATTTTAATTAACAATTCTTTTTGTTTTTTGTGAATTCTAAATAAATAATTTTTACATACATACTTTTTTTATTTGTACAATAACGCCCTGAGCTTTTCCGTGTATGTAACCATAGTGGATTTTTCCTGAGCGAGACCATTGAAAACATTTCTGAGACATTACGAGAAATAATGACATTTCAAAGATTTTTTTTTAAATTCGTCAAACCACATCAACCCTTTTTCTTCTTTCCTCAGAGAAAATTTTTCCACTGTTGACGGACTATTTTTGAAGCAAACGTTTAATTACAAGGACCATAAGTTCAATGTGGAGTGTTAATTGCTTCTACTTCGACTCTTTCTATGACATCAATCCCCCCCCCCCCCCATTCCAATTGATTTCAAAATTTTGCTCTCCTTTACCCCTAATATGAGTATCGTTACTCTTATTTTTTGCTTGTTAAGCCGTATTCTTTTTATTTCATGATGTTTTTTTTTTGCTTTGATATAACATTTTTTTTTTGCAGTTTGATTCAAGCATTCATAACGCCTTGTCTTGTCAGTGTATGATCATATAATGTGTTTGTGTTTTTGTAAAACTGTTTGCTATTATACTGGATTTATAGGATAAATTTATGTCTTGCCTACTTGTCGATGTCATTTGTGCCGGTGGAAATAAGTACCTCAAAGAAGTTACGGAAGAAGAAACGTCATCAGATTATTGGTACTAGATCTCTATCGGTATTTAAGCTCCTAAGAGCTGATAGCATCAACACTTTCCAAGAAAATTATCGTCCATTTATTCGTCAAAACAATGTTCAACAACATGATGTCTTGATTAATCATAAGTTGATTCTTTCCAAAATTTCATCAGCTTATACAAGATGTGAATGGTTTTCAAACGGTGGGCGTAGTATAAATAGATCTAAGTTGCCCACTATTTCTGAATATGAGCATATTTAGAAACGAAAACAAGTTAGAGAGACGCTCAAACTTTTTGCTGATGAATATGCTAAGCTTTTTCAAGAAAAGAAAGCAGAAAAACAAGCAAAACACTCTAAATGATTTGAGAAATCAGGAAAAATCGGTTAATTGAGTGGGCCTTTGGCCATGTTCCTGGAGTTGAAATTGGTGATCGATTCCGGTTCAAGGTAGAACTTGCTATGGTTGTACTACATCATAAAATATCTAGGAGTATCGATTATGAGAATATTAATAGAAAAAAGGTCGCAACTAGCATTATTGATTCTGGTCGATACGAGAATGAGACCATATCTTCTCAAAAGTTCATTTATGTAGGTCAAGGATGGAATCCTAGACTATATATTAATGCGAGAGTGGAATATTAGAAGCTTGAAAAGTATAATTAATCTTGGCTTGAAGAACTCAATGGATTTGGGATATTCAATGAGAATTATTTATGGTCTTTTCACCATTAACGCTTGGATGACCATAAATAACTCTCACTGAATATCCCAAATCCATTGAGTTTCTCAAGGCAAGATTATCCTTTTCAAGCTTCTGATCTTCCACTCTCGCATTAATATATACCCTAGGATTCCCTCCTTGACCTACATAAATGAAATTTTTAGAAGATATGGTCTCATTCTCGTTTCGACCAAAATCAACAATTCTAATTGCAACCTTTTTTCTATTAATATTCACATAATCGATACCCCTAAAAATTTATGATGTAGTCCCACCATAGCAAGGTCTACCTTGAACCGTAATCGATCACCAATTTTAGCTCCAGGAACATACAAACACTTAGAATTTACCAACTTTTCCTGATTTCTCAAAATCATTGCATCCTTTATATTGATTATTCTATTAGAGTGTCTTCCTTGTGTTTCTGCTTTCTTTTCTTGAAAAAGGTTAGTATATTCATCAGCAAAAAGTTTGATAGTCTCTCTAACTTTTTTTCGTTTCTGAATATGCTCATATTCAGAAATAGTGGGCAAATTAAATCCATGTATAACTCGCCCACCGTTTGAAAACCATTCACTTCTTGTATAAGCTGATGGAATTTTGGGAACAATCAACTTATGATTAATCAATAAATCATGTTGTTGAACATTTATTTGACAAATAGATGGACGATAATTTTCAGGAAATTTTTTGATGCTATCAACTTTTAGGCGCTTAAATACCGATAGAGATCTAGTAGCAATCATATGATGATGCTTCTTCTTCCGTAACTTTTTTGAGGTACTTGTTTTCACCGGCACAAATGACATCTGCAAGTAGGAGGGACATAAATTCATCCTATAAATCCAGTATAATAGCAAACAGTTTTACAAAAACACAAACACATTACATGATTATACACTAACACGACAAGGCGTTATGAATGTTTGAATCGAACTGGAAAAAAAATGTTACATCAAAGCAAAAAAAAACATCATGAAATAAAAAGAATACGACCTAACAAGCAAAAAGAAGAGCAATAAAACTCATATTAGGGCTAAAGGAGAGTAAAATTCTGAAATTGCTTGAATTGGGGGGGGGGGGGGAGGGGGTTAATGTCATAGAAAGAGTCGAAGTAGAAGCAATTAAGACTCCAAATTAAACTTAAGGTCTGTATATATAAACTTTTGCTGCAAAAAATAGTCATTCAATAGTGGAACAATTTTGTCTAAGGAAGGAAGAAAAGGGGTTGATGTGGTTTGACGAATTTAAAACAAAACATTAAAATGTCATTATTTCTCGACATGTATCAAAAATGTTTTCAATGGTCTCACTCAGATAAAATCTACTATGGTTACAGACTGGAAAAGCTCAAGGCGTTATTGTATGAATAAAAAAATATGTATGTAAAAATAATTTATTTAGAATGCACAAAAAAACAAAAAGAATTGTTAATTTAAATTTTAAAGCTAAAATTATTGATTTCGGGTTTGACCTTAGCCCGAGACGGATCCAAAAAAAATTCATTTAAGCATATGTATCAATTGTAGGAAAACAGAAGGAATAACATTAATCGACATGAGAGAAATAAAACTAAATAACTTCAAAACACCCAGAAAAGAAATAACTTACTTTTAAGTATGAATTCAAGTGTTGACTTCTTATGATCCAAAGATTTTCTACGACCAAAATATTGCCCAAGAATATTAGAGGAAGATGGAACAATGGTGTACCAATAGCACAATACAAAGTTCCTATTTATACTAAAAATAGTGAAAGTGAAATTAGGTATACAATTAACTTTTAATCAAATTGTGTTCCCTTACATTAAAAAATTTCCAAGTAAGTCAAGTATAAAATAAGACATAATAAAAGTGAATGCTAAATTAGGCGTGCAATTGATTTTTATTCAATTTTATTTTATATTAATAAGTTTCCATATCAATCAAGAAAAGTCAAATGCAAAATTAGAAAAATAGTAAGAGTGAAGACTAAATTAGGTATGCAATTGATTTTATTCAAATTAGATATTCTTAAATTAATAAATGTCCATATCAAACAAGATCAGTCAAATATAAAATTAGACATAATGAATGTGAAGGATAAATTAGATGTGCAATTGATTTTTATTCTAATTGAGCTTCTTTAAATAAATAATTTTTCATATCTAACCAGGTCAGTTAATTACAAACAAAAGTGAAATAAAATTAGATTTGTAATTATATTGGTTGTTATTCAAATTGTATTCTTTACATCAACAAGGTTTCATATCAAACAAGGTAATTCATATACAAATGTACCTTTACTACTTAATATATCTTTTAAAATACATTAATTTTAACAAAATATTGTTTTAAAAGAATTTTATGTATTTGTTTTCTTTTAAAACCCTTTAACTAATTAAAAGTAAAAAAAAAATAGTTTCTTCTTCTTAATATTCTTTTATCAATTAAAATAGAATTACATTTTATATTTTCTTAACTAATATATGTCTTATCTATAATATCATATTAATTGCATCATTATTTCTCATTTATATAATTATTTAAATATATTAGTAAAATAGAGAATATATTTATTTCTTAATGATTATTGCAATTTGCCAATGTATTCCTTAATTTTGAAGTTAATATGAAAAAATGACCAGCAATATCTTTATTGATGATATTTTAAAGATATTTGCTAATGTGAAACAATTTAATTAAGTATGGTGTTTTATGCATTAATCATTATAATTGTTGTATCTTAACTTTAAAATTAATAAGTAATAAGTGTTTATCATCCTTCAATTTCGAATATATTGAGAAGTATTTTTTTTTATTAGGAATCTTTTATCGTTATCTAAATCAAAATAATGATGGATTACATACATAAATATTAACGATGGCTACAATATTTTTATTAAGATAAACATGTGTTAGAAAAATACATTTCTTTTCCAAAAATAATTATAGGACATTTTTGTAACAAGCATTTTGACAATTTTCCGTATAACTTATCATAGTTAAGTAATTTAATGAAGTAAAATACATCTACTCCTCTGTTCACTTTTAGTTATCCATTATTTCAAAAATGAATTTCACTTTTACATGTTATTTTCAACATATGAAGAAAACCAATTATTTTTTCTATATCTTATCCTTATTATTAATTACTTATTTCTCAAATCATTTTTTAAGACCCAAATTTGACAGGTAAAAATGAACCGACAGAATATTTATATCTATTTACATTACTTTAAAAGCATAAATATCTTTAGAAGTACCAAATAAGTCATTATTTGTTCTTTTATATATATATATATATATATATATATATATATATATATATATATATATATATATATATATATATATATCATTAATTAATGTTGCACACGTGAAAACCAAGTTCAGTTCACTAGTTCTTGTATAATCATGCAGATCACTAGAAATATTGATTAAATTTTTGTTGTCTTTCATTAAACGGCTTTACAATTGACAACTATTATTTACTATTTGTCTTAGACCTGTAGCTTTAATCTGCACTTCTTCCTCATTTTTAACCTCCTCAACATTCTCAAACTCAACTTCCTCTTCTATCTCTTCGTTATGTATTGGAGAGTTCTCATTCACCAGTACAGATTCGTTTGGCACCTCATTAACAACAGGCGCCACTATCCCACAACATGTTCCTGTAGCTCTTCCTCTACCTCTGCATCGACCAAGACCTCTCACTGCGAGTTCCTCAGGTGGAGCATTAGCACGAGCTGTCGGCTAAACGTTGTTATACCTAGTATTAACCATCTACGAATAGAAGAGTGAAAGAAGTTAGATACAAATTTTAACAGCCAGATATCAATTGGAATCAAGTCGTATCACGGAGGAGACAAAAGAAAATGAAGATTTCCTAAAGTCTTATAGTCTCTCGAAGAAAAGTGAAGGCGTCCCCATACCTTTCCACGAGACTCTATTAGACTCATTTTGGTACATCGAGGTCAACTACCAACTTTGTCACGACCCAGATCGCCATGATTGACACCCACACTAACTATTCGGTGGGAGAACCTTTACTACCATCCAACTAAAGAAAGAAATAAAAAACGAAGGGATTCAAGTTACGGAAGCAACTTAAATAACTAAAGGCAAGGTTTCATTACTAAGAAATGGTCCAACAACTAGTTAATAATGCGAAAGATAAACCTAAAATCTGAAAGTCAATGTACCAAAACTAGAAATGAGAACCAAATCTAACAAGAATTTCTAGTGAACTATCTAACTAACTCAAAACAAGGTTTAGGTCCGAAAATGGTGGACATTGACTAAAAAGAATTCTATGGCATCCCGAACAATGTGGCTCACCCTTGAACTCGAAGAGATCATTGAATTCCTAAGTGAGGTCTGTCAACAGTCGCGTGAAGATGCCCTGTAATCAACAAAAATAAGAGCATGTGCAGAATCAGTACACAACTACCGTGTAATGGTAGGAACACGCGACTATCCCACTAGTGTAAAATAAACAAGCAATTACAACATTATAACGTGTATAAATATCAAAATATCAAATACTGGTTATATCATGTAGTTGGTCCTCTCACGGAACCCAAAGTCAAACTTTTTTGCATCCCAAAACGTGGTAATCCGATCCAATAGTTTTATGCCGAAACATGGCAATCGATCTCAATTAGCATGCTAGAATGTGGCAATCCGATCAAAGTTAGTGTGGGAATGTGACAGTCGATCCCAATCACACATCACAATAACACATCAAGATCACCCATTCAAGTCATGATTTCATGGTATCGATATTCATATATCTCGTTTCTACACCTATAATCAATATCGCAACATGCATACATATACAAGTATCACAACGAAGCAAAGCAAGTGTATATCGCACAATAATAGAATCACCACCATCAACTACCTCAAAACAAGCTTTAAACCTTAGTCAACTTGATCCTTCCCTTTTCGGATTCATCCGCTTGTTCGCGGTCTATAAACAACAATTTATATACAAGAATCAATAAAGAAACACTAAATTCCAGAATACTAACAAATTATTAACATTTTTCGAACCTATGACCCCAACTAGTCAGTTTGGGGTTAATTCCCCCATATGATTCTTCAAGAATTCCTTCCCCATCAATATTGACTCATTCTAAAATATTATACGGATCAAAAAGGAATTCTAGAGTGAAAAGCTTACCTCTAGCTTCAAGAATGGTAGAAAACGAGTTGGAATAGCCCAAGGCCGTCTTTTAACTCAAAACATCGAAAATACAAAAATAAGGTTGTCTAAGGATTTTATTTAAGAATTGAAAACCCGTCATCCCGATATAGAGGCACCCATTCCGCTGTAGCAGCATCAATCCCGTTGTAGTGTCACTTTTTGAACCAGTGAGCTCTGTCTTGAAAAATCCCAAAAATCCTATAAATCAATCACCATCTCATCCTCTACAGCGGCGCCCATTCTGCATTAGCGGTGTAGATGCAGTGGCAATAATCTCGCTACAACGGCACGAAGCAAGGCAGTGAGCTCCTAAGGGAATTCCACTCCTTCTTTTTTACAGCACCCTCTTAACCCACTACGCTCAAAAAATTCCCTTAACGCCAAAATCAATTTCCGATGGTCTACTTATTCAAATTCAATTCCGTAAGGTTGTACGAATTCTGTAACGAATTACCTATCCATTCATGTAATCAAATCAACATTTGATCCACCCTTTTGTTACCAGATTGCCCTACACCTTGATGCCTCCAATTTCCTCCAAATCTTGAAAAGATCGAATAAAATTCTAGTATTACGAAAAAGTTTTTTTGGCTCCGATTTTTCCCCATTGACATTTCTATAAAGACGAAATCCGGTTGTTACACCTAATTTTCCTCTCATATTGATATTCAAATTGTGAATCATGTTTAGTTGTTATGTATTGATATAAATCAAGAAACTGTTATTTTGTTTATAAATCCCTTTTTTTCTTCTTCTTTTTTCAAAAATAGTTTGATTAAACGTAGATAATTGTAAATTAGCCTAAGTCTAAATCATATTCCTCATGGGATTGATCCAAACGTAAAACTTAGATTCTTTATTCGACAACGACCATTTATACTTCTTTTGTGAGGTGTAATTTGGGAGTATCACTACTCATGTAAAACTATTTATCTGCACTTGATATTTGAAGTATGATTTTATAATGTATGTGCGCTTTTCATATTCAACCTTTTCATCTATTGTTATCCCATTTAGTTTAATCATGCAAACTTTGATCTCGTGTAACTTGTATTGCAATTGATGTCCTACTGTTTATGGATTTTTTGGTTTTGAGAGCAATAGTATAATGACTTAGATGATTGTATAATTAACTACACATGGGAGTTAAAATTTATTCGTCCTCTTGGTTTTGGCTTATCAAGGCTTAACTAGGTCTCATTTATTTTTAAATGTTGGAGGTTTATCAATCATAGTTGCTTACCAAACCATTGTGCTTAAAATGTCATGTATGGCCATGGTGATAAAAGAGTACCTCAAGTAATATTTTTTGCTTCCAAAAGTATTTCTCCATTAGATGAGCATACTTATCACTACAACCATTGAATCGTCTATGTTCATGATCAAATGGCAATTTGAAGAGAGAGAAGGGTAGATGTGGCTCTCATAAGTGCAACGGAGAAGGTAGTAAATTACTACGTGATGTACCGTGAGTTTACAATATTTTTGATGCATTATACTTGAAGTTTGTGTGCATCTTAGGCATTTTTGTTATTATATATGATGATATTTGGCCTGATTTTTCAGGAAATCAGTTAGAAGCAGTTGAAGTTGAATGTAGTTGAACTAGCAAAAAAATTTGACAACCATAAGCTAACTTACGATCCGTAAGTGGGAATCGTGGGTCAATTGTTCATGAAAGTATGACCAAAGTGTGGAACCGAAGATGCAAATGATGGATCTTAGTCTGACTAAAGGATCGTGGATGTTGATCATCGATTAAATTAGAGAAGAAGAGTTTCAATACTTGAACAACAGAGAGACATGACGGATCATGCATAGACCTAAGGATCATGACCTACAGAACTAGGTGATAACCGTTGATTAAAGATTAAGAATTTTAGCCAATTAATGAAATACAGAGTAGACTCACGGACCGTTGGTTGTTCCACAGTCTGGCGTGTGCTGTTGTCGATTGGAACTACTCGGACTGGATTTTCCTATTTTTTATTTTTCTACTTGGTTTAGGATTTAGTTTCTATATATATAAGATGTATGTTTTGTTTTTGGGTTTTTAGAATTTTTGGGATATTTTGTTTCTACTTTGAGGATTATTTAGGAAACATTTTCGACAATTAATTCACAAAGTTTGGTTTATGATATATGCGTTTGATTTTCAATTCAAGATTACGATATCCACCTATTATAATTGTAAGTTCATGATTTATCTTATTAAACCTAACATTAATTGTGAATTCTCAAGCATGAGTAGCTAAATCCACAACTAGGATTGTGGGTACCACGAATAATTAAAAATGTATGACTACGAGTTAAGTAATTCTAAAATAATGTTGATGCCTGTATTGTTAATCTTTTCATTTAGAATGCTTTCTAGCAATGCGCAACGTTAGAACTCGCTTCATTCCTATTTTCCAGATCAAGGTGGTAACAAATGAGAAATATATTAAACAACAAAGATCTAGAAGTGTATAACCGCTATCTAGTAGCCTGACCCTAATAGTGCAAAGGTGAATGTCGGGTTAAGGGTAAGGGTTAGTAAAGCATACACTCGTAGATGAACGAAGTTGCATGGTGAAAATCCCTACTTCGAGGACCAATCATTTTGGTATACCTAACATATGAACCTTGCATGTTAACACTAGGATAGAGTTACTATTATTAGGAATACTACGTTAAGACTTTGTGGGGAACACATATTCCCTAGTTTTCATCTCATATCGATATCTCAAACTTTGAATCTTGTTTAGTTGCTACTTATTGATACAAACCAACAAGCTGTTATTTTGTTCACAAATCCCCATTTTTTCTCTTTTTAGAAAATAGTTTGATTGAACGTAAATAATTGTATGTTATCCCAAGTCTAAATTATATTCCCCGTGGGATCGATCCTAACCTAAAAGTTAGGTTCTTTATTTGACAATGACCGCTTGTACTTCTTTTGGCAAATGTAATTTGGACGTATTACTACTCATGTAAATAGCACTTGATATTTGAAGTATGATTTTATAATTTATGTGCATTTATCATGTTCAACCTTTTGATCCATTGTTATTCCATGTGGTTTAATTGTGCAAACTTTGATCTCGCATAACTTGTATTGCGATTAATTTCCTACCTTTTATGGCTTTTTTGGTCTTGAGAGAAATAGTAGAATGACTATGATGATCGTATAATTAACCACACATGGGAGTTAAAATTTATTCGTCCTCTTGGTTTTGGCTTATCAAGGCTTAACTAGGTCTCATTTATTTTTATCAAGGTTAGACGAATTCGAATTTGAGATGGATATTAAGATTTAGGTATTTGAGTTTGAATATATATCTAAATTTAATATGTTTTAAAAACTTATATTCAAAATAATTAACATCATTTATATGGTTGTTGGTGGAGGAGATGGCTAGTGATGAAGGTTGTGGGTGTCGATTGGGAATGATGTTGGCTAATGGTGGTGGTGTGAATAGTAATTAGTTTTGAGGATGATTGATAGTAATGGTCCATGGTGGTAGTTGGTACTGACATCAAATAGTTGTGATAGATAAAAGTGATAGCAAATAGTGGTGGTGACTAATGATAATGATTGGCGATATATAATGACAATTGATGGTAGTGATTGGTGGTTGTTGTAGTACTGATCATTGATCGTAATGGTACCTTGTGGTGGTGACAACTTGTTGTAGTGATGTGACAAATGATGGTGGTTTTTGATAGTGGTAGTTCATATTGTTGGGGGAGTACAACGGTAGTTGCGAATTGTGGGTGATCATGGTAGCGGTAAATGGATGGAATCAATGAATTATTTTCTTTATAGAAATCTTTGACTAGACATTTAATGATGTTCCAACTCTGTTAGAAATCTTAATCATCCAAATATATTCATACCCATTAAGGGCTCATTTGTTTTTTTTGATAAGATAAAGAAGTTTGAAAGTGAATGCATATCTGAGCATTTTATTTAGATATATGAATCTGAATAAACATGAATATTAAGATGAGAAAAGACATAAATTGACACCTAAAGTTGTCTTAAATTAACAAAAAGACACCTCAACTTTGTCGTCGTCCTATCACCCCCACAAAAATATTAAATATCTTTGTAAATATATCATTTTGACCCTTTTTCTCCCTATGTTTGTTTGCAGATGACAAGTGTGAATGAGAAACTTCCCTTTCAAACCGAATTTAAAAGCATTACATGTCAGTTATTTCTCTATAATTTAATTACTTACTCTTTAAATGCACCATCTTTCCCAATTATTACTAAGAAACCGTTAAAGATTTTAAAAAATAAATTATCTCCTATGTTGAACGAAATCAACCCAAAAAGGTAAGAACATTCTAACTTCTTGTTTTCTTTAAAACTTGAGAAATCAAGTTCTCTTTTGTGATTAGGTTTTAAGAGAAACTATTTTTATAATGTCAAATACAATCTTGAATCATATTTGTAACGACTCGAATAATCCGAAGTTATGTATGAAAATGTGAGGTAAACCTAAAGACTTACTTTCAATGCAAAATGAAGCAAACTAAGCAGATAATCTTCAATTTCCTGAGTAATTTGAGAAGGAAAAAATGAAGATAAAAAAGTGAGAAATGGAAAAATAAAGAAAAAGAAAAACTTATAAATTGTATTGATAGATTAAATTAAAGTAATTGAGTAAAGGAGGGGGGGGGTGCATCACACACATATTCAAAGTATATCGTTTATAAGAAAATGGATCAAAATGGTCTATTTACTACGAATTTCATACTTTCATGGGTAACAGGACACAAACATTGGTTTAGCACATGGATGTTGATTTCTATCTGTTGTGCGGAATTTGAGATAATACGAGAAAATATAAACGCGAAAAACAAGACAACAGATTTACGTGGTTCACCAATAAATTGGCTACGTCCACGGGAAGAGAGGGAGCAGTTTTATTATGGAGAGGCAAAAACAGAATTACTAAATAGGGTTTGCCATAGCGTCTATATATATATAGTGCTAAGCTACGCCCTAACAGGCTTGGGCCCAACATACAGCGAGACCCCCGTCCTTTCTGTTTGTAGTGGGTCCGATTCAAGGCATTCAACAAATCTCCACCTTGACTTGAATTCTCCGAGCAGATTCTTCAGACGCACTATGATAGTGCCAGGCCTCCCCCTCTTCCTCAGAGTTGCCCCGCAGGGCAATTAACAGCTTCTGATGTTGAGCAAGTCCAAACAGTGTTGAAACTTGCTCTGTGGAACCGGCTTTGTGAACATATCAGCAGGATTATCAGCAGTTCCTACTTTCTTCACCTTGATTCTCTTCTCACTTCTCAGAAAATGATACCTTACGTCAATATGCTTGGTTCTCTCATGATGGACTTGATCCTTGGCTAGACAAATTGCGCTCAAACTGTCACAATACACCGTAGCCTGATCATGATGCAGACCAAGATCACTAACCAGCCCTTTCAACCAAATCCCTTCTTTTGCAGCCTCTGTCAAGGCCATGTACTCCGCTTCCGTAGTAGACAAAGTCACTGTAGGTTGCAAAGTTGCCTTCCAACTGACGACAGATCCTCCAATCCTCCAAGGGTAAACACATAGCCAGTCATCGATCTTCTTGTGTCAACATCTCCAGCATAGTCTGAATCAGAATAGCCAGTAACCAAGCACTGAGTATCACCTCCATAAATGAGACCAACGTCAGATGTACCTCTAAGGTACCGGAAAATTCTCTTCACAGCCTGCCAATGTTCTTTTCCTGGTTGTCCCATGAATCTGCTCACTACACTGACGGCATGTGCTAAATCTGGCCTTGTACAGACCATAGCATACATCAAACTTCCTACGGCACTGGCATAAGGGACTCGTGACATATACTCCTTCTCTTCTTCTGACTGTGGAGCGAACATGGCAGTGAGATGGATATTGGCAGCACTAGGGGTATCAATGGGCTTAGATGAAGACATGCCAAACCTCGCCAAGACCTTCTGAATGTAGCTTCTCTGTGACAAGAAAAGTTTCCTTCTCTCTCTGTCTCTAATGATCTCCATCCCTAAAATCTTCCGAGCGGCTCCCAGATCCTTCATCTCAAACTCAGCACTAAGTAAACCCTTCAGCTTCTGAATGTCATACTTCTTCTTTGCAGCTATCAACATATCATCTACATAAAGCACCATATAGATGAATGAATTATCATTGAGCCTATTGTAGTAGACACAACAATCATATGAGCTCCGAGTATAGCCCAACTTCACCATATAGCTGTCAAACCTTTTATACCACTGCCTTGGAGACTGCTTAAGTCCATATAAGGACTTCTTCAACTTGCAGACGTGATTTTCCTTCCCTGGAACTTGGAAACCATCCGGCTGAGTCATGTATATCTCTTCCTCCAACTCTCCATGTAGAAACGCTGTCTTCACATCAAGTTGTTCAAGCTCCAGATTCTGATGTGCAACTATCGCTAGTAACACTCGGATGGAAGTATGTCTGACCACTGGTGAGAAGATCTCATTGTAGTCCACTCCCTCTCTTTGGTTGAAACCTCTGGCAACAACCCTGGCTTTATACTTGACTCCTTCTGCTGGTGATATCCCTTCCTTCTTCTTGAAAACCCATTTGCAAGTAATAATCTTTCTCCCCGAAGGCTGTATGACCAGATCCCATGTCTGATTCTTGTGTAGGGACTCCATCTCATCTCCCATAGCGGCAAACCATTTTTCAGAATCAGAACTTAAAATGGCTTCTTTGTAAGTAGACGGCTCAGATGTATCTACCTCTTCAGCAACCTGCAGTGCATAACCCACCATGTCCTCAAAACCATACCTCGTAGGTGGCCGAACTCCAACCCTCCTTGGCCGATCTTGAGCTATACTCTGATGGATATCTGATGGCATAGATTCTGGGATATCAGTTTCTGTCTGTGACTCTTGATCCTCCTCTTCAGGTTCCTTTAAATCGCTCTCGTTCTGAATGACTTGAAACTCCACCTGTTTGTCAAGACTCCCAGTTTCTGACGTAGTTGTAGGCTTCACAATGGTTCTAAGCAGAGAACTTTCATCAAAGACAACGTTCCTGCTCATAATAACCCTCTTTTCTGCTGGAGACCAGATTCTGAAACCTTTCACTCCATCTCCGTAGCCCACAAATACTCCCTTTTTAGCTCTTGGTTCTAACTTACCTTCACTGACGTGATAGTAAGCCGTACAACCAAAAGCTTTCAGATTTGAATAATCAGCAGCTTTTCCTGACCACATCTCCATAGGTGTCTTGCACTGTATGCCTGTATGTGGTCCGCGGTTAATCAAGTAGCAAGCTGTACTAACCGCTTCTGCCCAGAATCTTCTATCTAGCCCAGCATTAGAGAGCATGCACCTTGCTCTTTCCAGAAGTGTTTGATTCATCCGCTCAGCTACACCGTTCTGCTGTGGTGTATTTCTGACTGTACGATGTCGAGCAATCCCTTCATCCTTACAGAATTGATCAAATTCAGACCAACAGAATTCCAGCCCATTATCAGTTCGCAACCTCTTGATCTTCTTCCCTGTTTGATTTTCCATCAAAATTTTCCACTCCTTGAACTTCTGGAAGGCTTCACTTTTGTGCTTCATCATGTACACCCAAGTCATCCTTGAGTAGTCATCAATAATGGACACAAAAAATCTGCAGCCTCCCAAAGACTCAACACGGCATGGACCCCAGCAATCAGAATGGATATAATCAAGTGTGCCTTTTGTTCTATGAATGGCCTTTGGAATCTTGTTGCGATGTAGTTTTCCAAAAACACAATGTTCACAAAACTCTAGGCTCTTAACCTTATGACCAGCAAGTAAATCCTCCTTTGACAGAATTTGCATCCCTCTTTCACCCATATGACCAAGTCTCATGTGCCATAACTTAGTCATATCCTTCTGGTGAAATTCTGACGATGCAACATGGGCTGAACCTGTAACCGTGGAACCTTGTAGAAAATACAACGTACCACGCATGACACCTTTCAGAATCAAATTTGAACCCTTCCAGACCCGCAAGACTCCATCTTTTCCCGACCAGCTGAATCCCTTGCTGTCCAAAAGACTGAGAGATATCAGATTTTTCGTCATCAATGGAACGTGCCTGACCTCGTTCAATGTGCAGAAGCTACCGTCATGTGTCCTTATCTTGATCGAGCTTGTCCCAACCACTTTGCAGACAAAACTGTTGGCCATCGAGATGCTGCCTCCGTCTACCTGCTCATAAGTCGTGAACCACTCTCTCCTAGGACAGATGTGATAGGATGCCCCAGAATCAAGAACCCACACATCTGAATGATGAGTGTGCTCATCCGCAACTAGGGCAATATCTTCTTCAGAATTGGTGTCTTCTTCAGCAACAGCAGCAGACACTGATTGTTTTTCCAATTGCTTCTTCTTCTTCGGACAATCAAATTTCCAATGTCCCTTCTCCTTGCAGTAATTACAAACATCATCCGGCTTTGCACCTTTCGACATCGGCTTATTTTTCTTTCCGCCGTTTTTCCTTCCCTTTCCGCTACTAGTGAACAGACCGGAAGGCTGTATGTCCGTACTTGTGCCGTTAGCCTTATGCCGTAATTCCCTGCTATGAAGGGCTGATCTGACTTCTTCCAGTGACACAGTATCTTTCCCAACAATGAACGATTGAACAAAATTCTCAAACGACATTGGGAGAGATACTAACAGAATCAGGGCAACATCTTCATCCTCGATCTTCACATCGATATTACGCAATTCTAATAACAAAGTATTCAATTGCTCTAAGTGTTCCCTGAGTTGTGTACCTTCAGCCATTCGTAAACCGAATAGACGTTGTTTCAGAAGCAACTTGTTGGTTAGAGATTTTGTCATGTACAAACTCTCCAGCTTCAACCACAGACCAGCAGCAGTCTCTTCATCCGAGACCTCCGTGATGACGTCATCCGCGAGACACAGCATGATCGTCGAGTGCGCCTTTTCCTCCAGAATTGCCATCTCAGGAGTAACGACGGCGTTCTTGTCTTTCGACAACGGCGCCCAGAAGCCTTGCTGTTTCAACAAGGCCCGCATCTTGATCTGCCATAAACTGAAACTGTTCCTCCCTGTGAATTTGTCGATTTTCACGTTCAAAGCAGACATCTCGAATTCTCCAAGAACACCGATTAACCGAGAGGCTCTGATACCAATTTGTTGTGCGGAATTTGAGATAATACGAGAAAATATAAACGCGAAAAACAAGACAACAGATTTACGTGGTTCACCAATAAATTGGCTACGTCCACGGGAAGAGAGGGAGCAGTTTTATTATGGAGAGGCAAAAACAGAATTACTAAATAGGGTTTGCCATAGCGTCTATATATATATAGTGCTAAGCTACGCCCTAACAGGCTTGGGCCCAACATACAGCGAGACCCCCGTCCTTTCTGTTTGTAGTGGGTCCGATTCAAGGCATTCAACACTATCATTATTCATTGTAAATGCATGTTAGCATATGATCTAAACAATTTTCATTGTTTTTGTTATGGTTCCCAATATATCAATGATTTTAGACGCCCTGAGAATCAAAAATAAATCAAAGGAAGACATGGTCGAGATTATGTCCCGCCCTTCTTGCTATAGTGGCAAAAACACCGCTACAATGGCTTCCTCTATAGCAAAATAAAAATCCCGCCATAATAGGATCTTTTGGGTTTTAGCAAGTGTGAATGGGAAAAGAAAAGAGAGAATATGAAAAGTGAGGGAACTACTTTGGAGGGAAAATGAAAAGTCATTTGCAAAGTGCAAATGAAAAGTCATTTCTCACATATCGGCAAAAGAAATAGAAATTGTTGTCCTTATAGAAGTAAACACTTCCATTACTTCTTAAAAAGCTAAGAAGAAGATGCCCCCTCGCGCCGTCGTCGTCGCTCGCTAGGCTTTGGATTTGGATTTGGATTTGAATTTTGCAAATGATGTGATTGATTGATAAATTTTTTGGACAAAATTTATTTAATCAGTTTTTGTTAAATCAAATAAATTCTGTTAATAATATCTCTTATAAATTTGCGGGTAACGGTAATATTCCGAAAAGTCGTTACTTTTCCGAAAAGTCGTTACTTTCCAAAAAGTCGTTACTTTCCAAAAAGTAGTTATTTTCCTAACAGACACATTTTTTTCCCTTTTTAAAATATTGAAAATTTTTCTTTTTCTGCATTTATTTTTCTCTCAAATAAAAATCAAAGTGTCGATCGACTGAGTCTGTGTGACTTGTTGTTGTTCTTAAGTTCGTTGAAGTTAAAGAAGTTTGAGGTACCGCTATTTCTTTAACAGGTTTAATCCGTTTTATTTTCGGAGAAATTAATCCATAACCTTGGGTACAGTGAGGGGATTAAATTTCTTAAGGACACACATTAGTTTCTGTGAACTCGGATTCATTCTTGTATTTTATATTTTTTCTGCTTCATCTTATTTCTGTTTCTATTTATTAACCTTATAAATACAGGTTATTGTAAGAATAACAGGATCACCATAGTTGGCCAGCCTCACAATTGTGGCCCCGGCGAGGTGAGCCCAGAAATTGAATTTTTTTGCAAGGTTCTGTCATTTCTCAATCCTCATTATCAACGTTTATTCTTGAAATTCTATCATTATCTTAAATGACACCTCAAGACTAGCCCCAACAATGCCTAAGTAAGAATCGTGCACCACCATAACATAAAATCAATCATGTAACACTTTAGAAATACTGTTCATCATAATCACATTCTCACTTTCATATACAAAAATAGCCATTTCCCCCTATAGTTCTCAACCAATACCGACTGCCCTTAGATCAAAGTTTTCCTACTATCACTATTCATCCTTCTTCCTTTATCCATGATAAATACAAGCCTAAAAATTTAAGACCAACTTAGTTTAACAAAATTACAAATTATTTCTAAACTAACAAAATAACCCTTTTATGGCCTTTTTTCGAATTACAATTTCTTAGTCATACAATAGAGTACAAATCACAATTTCGCATAAGAGCGGACTTAGGCACATCTAAGGTGTGTCATGTGACACGGCTTCGTCAAAATTTGACCGATACACCTATATAAAAAAATATTAAGGCTAAAACAATATACAGGACACTCCTCATAAACAATGTGGCTAGCCTAAGTAGCAGACACACCACATTCCCTAGGTGATGTTGCGGGTTCAATTCACCAGGAGGTACATTTTCTTTTTTCTCAATTTTTTATGAACATTTTCTGTTTGTTTTATTCACTTCTTAATTTTTTTTCTTTTCTTAAAATTATTGAATTTTTGTTTTAAATTCAAATAGATTTCTTCATTAAAAACCTACATACCCATTTAAATTCATTCAAAATATAATAATTTTTTTAAAGAATTAATGTAAAACTCAAAATCTCCTTTATCAATTAGAGTTATAGTTAAATAAAAGTAGTGTTCATTTTTTTTTTTCATTTCTTGTTCATCAATCATTGTTATTCGACATCTCGAATTTCCATATCAGGTTAGTATTCTTTTTCTATTCATTTTTTTGTCATGTGCTTGAACTTTATTTTTATTTTTATTTATTCATTATAACAATTTTATTTTTAACTATCTACTTGTTATAATAAAATAATCTAGAATTCATTAAATTGATCAAATTTATCTACAATCCTCTATTATTTGATCCTCAATTACTAGTTGTGTAGATCAAATCATATTTGTGTAAATTTTTAATGGAGAGGTATTATTCTAAAAATATTTACAAATGTTCAAAGTCAACTTTAACGACTCAAGCTTCCACTGACTTGGAAGAACAAGCTATTGAGCGGTGAAGTGAAGGAATTGATTTAAATTCATTGCCGATTTATTTACTAATATGAATATGTGAATGGTTTCATCTAAAATTTTATAATATTATCTAATTCAAAGAGGTCTCAAATTTTTGGAGTTCTATTATAAAACTTTCAACTATTTTCTTCTTGAGTCATTTTTCTCCTTTTAATGGTAACATCGCTTAGAAAAATCCTATGCCACTACTTTCACATTTTTCAGGCAATATCCTGTACATAATCACAATCATCAAGTTTTGTCATTGAATAAAGGGAAAGTACCTAAAAATCCCCCAAACTTGGTAGGATAACTTACTTTAGTACTTAAACTATACGGGCGTTTTAAATACCCCCTTAACATCTTTGAAGTGATTAAAACACTCCTAAGGAATGATGTGATAGAGAATGTGAGTGCACTCTCTTGAAAGTACGTGAAAACAAAGAAAAAAGGTGAATTTTTAACAAATTATTTAAATAGTTTTTTTTTATATATTAAATCTTTAAAATATGTAAAATTTTCTTAATAAGAGGTAAATGAAATTAGCGGATCCCTTTTTTGATTTCTTTAATTTTTTTCTTTTCATTTTGTTATCTTCTTCAAAACACATCTTTCTCCATTGAAACATCTACTCCTCCCTCTTCATCCCATCTCTATGCACGATTTTCATTTCATTAGTGTTTTACTAATTCGTAAAATTCAATAACAGTGTCAATTTATTGACGTCAATTTCACTCTACATTACTGGTGTCGATTTGGCAAATGTAAACTTTCTTAAATTTTGAGTGACCCATTTTGATTTCTAGATCCATTCGAATATTTCTCATAAAATTTATATTTTTTATTTGAGTTGTCAAGAAAATATTGGCTTTTAAAAAAAATTCCATTCTCCAAGTGGGTAAATTCGTTGGAAGGGTTCAAAGAAGATCTTGTGAATATTATAGTGAATTTTCTTCTTTAAACTGACTTAAAGAATTGTTGATAATGAATAAGAAGAAAATAAAGTACTGAAGGTTGGTATAAAAGTGAATAACAAGGAAGAAGATAGAGAGATATGGGGGTATACATTTATAAATTAATCAATTCATATAATTATTTTCAAAATGTTTTAAGAAAAAATAGTGAATAAGTAAAAAAGAAATAAAAATTAATGACATGGTGCCTACATGGTTATGATGTGGCGCTTACATGGCTATGATGTGGAGGGTGAGAGTGGTGTTATAGTCTCAAGGTGGGAAAAAATTCACCTCAAAAATATTAAGGGTGGTATTTAAACGCCCATGTATTAACTACTAAAGTAAGTTATCCGACCAAGTTCAGAGTTTATTTAATAAATTTTCTCTTGAATTAAATTATGCTTATTACTTTTTAATCTCATCATGGATGATCATTAACCGATCATCCATGCATTTACATAGTCTCTAGGGCTAGCTACCAATTAAAACCTTCTCGATTTCAACTTTTCTTGCTTGTGTCATTTTAGTCGTGACAACAACATCTACTTCACTTTGTTGAAATACCAATTAAAATTCAGTGATACTTATTGGACTTAACCCATACAAAAAATGACATATTGCTAGGGGTGTACAAAAACCAAACCGATCAATAAATTGAACCAAAAATAATATTACTGGTTTATTGGGTTAACACACTTTTAATGGATTTATAATAAAATTATTGGGTTATCCATTTGATTGTGATTTTTAGTAATGGGTTATATGGTAAATTGAAAACTCATTGAGATGATAGTAATTTATTACTTTGCCCTTCATAAATATTAAATAGTAACAGTTTAGTAGAACGAACACTGTATTAGTACTCTACACTGTAGTCTACACACTTCACACTTCACAATACTTCTACTTCATATAAAAAATTCAAATATCCAGCTAATTCTATTAATTGGTCAATTCCCTCTCTTATGACCCCTGCCTACACCCTAGCCCTTTGCCCTTAGATAATTTAGGGGATTGTCCGTGAAACTCTTATCTATCTGATCTATTGACTAAATCCTACACATAATTCAACAATACATACTTAAATAACTTGGACCGTCCAAAGATACCAAAAGTATCATCTACGGTGTTTGATTTTCAATTTCCGATCCACACAAGGATCATCCGGCATTTAACACATTAATTTCGTCATGGACAAACAAGTGATGAATACCAAATAAAGAATAAATTTGGTTCACTCATGGAACTCACACACAGAGAAAAGTCAATCAAAACTAATGAAATAGTTAATATGATGAACACATAACATAACTTCAAAAATAGTTCAACTATCACCTACCATATACGACTCTTTCTAGACAAAGTTTCAGCTCATAATCCGATAACCCAAAGGTCACCACCCATCGAATAACACATTATTGGATACTAAAGGTGTGAATAGGAAATGAAGGGTTGCGCCTCTCTTAAAGGGTTATGACTTTGTCGAAAGGTTGTGACCTTTATGAAAGGTTGTGTCTTTTCTAAAGGGTAGTGACCGTTTGAAAGGTTGTGCTTTTTAAAGGGTTGTGACCTTTCTAAAAGGTTGTCTTATTTCCAAGGAGTTGCGACCTTTACCCTTCGTTGGCTATAAATAAAAGTGTTTTCTCTCATATTTCGGCATCAAATTCTTCCCTTGTTATGCATACATTTCTTACAAAACAAAATTGATCGATACTGTCTATGTGTGATTTGTTGTTGTCATTTTGAGTTTGTTGAAATTATTAAAGTTTGAGGTAACGCTACTTCTTTAATGGTTAATCTGTTTTATATTGGGAGGAATTAATATGTAACCTCGGGTACTTGAGGGGATTAAATTTCTTAAGGACACAGTGAGTTTTGTGGACTCAGATAGTTCTTTGTGTTTTTATTTTCATCTTTTATTTTTTCTGGTTTGCTAATCTGAATATAGGAGATAACAAGCTTAAAATTTTTAATATTAATGGTATTTTCTGTGGTAAGAAAATTACTTCAATTTTTTGTGTTCTTTTTGTTGGAAGAAGAAAAAGAAAATCATTTTAGCATATGATAAAAGAGATTTGAAATGAATTAGTGTAGAATTCTCACGAAAGTATGGAGAAATCAAGGATGTATTGATGATCATAATGTTGAGTTACAAGCTCCTTATAGAGGAAATGAGTCTTATTCTAGTTATACCAGGATTTCTACTACAATACAAATAATTACATGAGTAGTATTGTATTATAAGTCACTACCTTATCCTACTCGACTCCTATAATATGCAGTAGCTTAGTTGTATATAACTTAGAATTTAGTAATCTAATCCTAGTATGACTCTAACTCTAACTCGTCAGCCTGCTTCGATGAACCTGTTCCTTTGACATGTTCCATCAATCGTCAATCTTCCTTCAACACTTCCCCTCAAGATAGTGAGTGGATGAATTGTAACTCCTAGGTTGCTGCGAAAACCAGAGAAAAGCTATTTTGTTAAGGCTTTGGTATGAATATCAGCTAGCTAATCCTTAGACTTCACACATTGAGTAAGAAGTTGTCCTCTGGCCACCTTCTCATTAACAAAATGATAGTCCATTTCACCATGTTTCTAGCATGCATAAAGGATTAACCTTCATGTACAAGGCACTTATATTATCACAATAAAACGTAGGAACATATCGAAGGAACACTCCAAGGTCATGAAGAAGATACAAAATCCAAGTCATTTCTGTGGCAGTGGAGGCTAGTGCTCTATACTCAGCTTCAGCACTCGATCGGTCTACTGTGGTATGTTTCTTGGAGGTCCAAGAAATAGAATTTGCACCTAAGTAGATACTATAGCCTATAGTTGATCTCCTAGTTGTGGTACAACCTACATGGTGATTGTGAAATAATTATGAGTCCAAAATGTAGAGTAACTTTGATGTACCTCAGAATCCGTTTTACCCCTTTATGATGTTCAATGTTTGAGCTTTGCATAAACTGGCTTGCTAAATTCGCAACATGAGTGATATCAGGTCCTATGAGGGTCAAATATTGAAGGCTCTCTACTATCATTCTGTAATACGATGTATCTACAAGACTTTCCACAGCTTCATGCAAACCCTGTTTTTGAACCAAAGGAGTGGTTACAACCTTTGCCAAAGTCATCTCTATTTTGGCCAACAGCTCAGCAACATACTTGCTTTGATTTAAGTGAAATCCACCTTAAAAATACTTACCTCGATTTCTAGCAAGAAGTGTAAAGGGACAAGATCTTTCATAGCAAACCCCTTTCCAAGTTGTAGAAACAACTCTGGGACATGAGATGGATTACTTCTTGTGACAATAATATCATCCATATATAACAAAAGAAATATTTTGTCTTTGTGAGTTTGAAAGGTAAATGAGAAAGGATTAGTCTTACTACAAATGAAACCAATGTGTAAAAGATGCATGCTAAACTTATCAAAACAGGATCTTGGGGCTTGTTTAAGACCATAAAATGTCCTTTTAAGTAGACATACATGCTGATGATACTGGGATCAATAAAAAAAGGAGGTTGACTCACATACACCTCCTCTTGCAAGAAACCATGGAGAAATATATTTTTGACATCTAGTTGTCTAACTTCCCACTTTGAACTGACATCAATGGATAGAACCACCCTAATAGTTGTAGTTTTAACCACAGGACTAAATGTTTCTACAAAATATATCTCTTCAAGCTACGAGAATCCCCTCGCCACAAGTCTGACCTTGTATTTATCTATTGTTCCATCGGCTTTTAATTTTGTCTTGAACACCCATTTTGAGCAAACCAAGTTTATACCAGGAGGGCACAAAACTCCATGTCTTGTTAGTATGTAAAACATCAATTTCTTCCTGCATTGTTGCAAGCCAATGAGGTGATTTTAATGTTTCCTTAGTAGTATTTGGTTGTCTCATAATTTTTGTGCTGCTGTGAGCAACAAGTGACAAGTGTTGTTCTTTCGCCTTGTTTCTAGTGATCATATGATGCCCTTGGGGTGCAAGAAGTACCTCAACTGGTACATCAACAAATGTAGTTAATTGGAGTGTAGAATTGTCAGGTTGATGATCAATTGATACATCAACTAAAGTGGTTGTTTGATGATGATCATTGGCTGGACCTAAAAGAGCAACCTGTTCCTCATTGCTGCTGGCAGTGTCAAAATCTGCAGCTCAAGTTTCAATACTATTGTATGGATCATCAACTTTAATGTGTTACTCAACATCTGATCCTGCGCTTGAAAGGTCAATAATACTCTCATCATCAATGGATGCATGAGATGTAGCAACATTTTCACTATTAATGTGTGGGCTAGTAGCATGTACTTCACCTGAATCAAAATTATCATGTACCTGCAGTTTAGAGAAATATTCAACAAAAGTAGCAAGGTGAGGTGAGACATCAATGCTAGTCTG